>NW_026534333.1:5096910-5199105 GCF_026225885.1 Hylaeus anthracinus | reverse complement strand
GAATCGTCTCAGCTACCCCCCATTTCCGGCTCCTCCCCGAGTTTTGGGACACCCTGTATAGATCCTGATACATCTTCCTATATTTTCACATGCCAAGTTTTTTTGTTTAATTTGAACGCAATTTGTGCCACGAACCAACGGGACGACCTAATAATTTCACCCTTTGTCCTGGACGCGAAACCTTGGATAAAAAATTCGTCGATGATGGGAGGTAGGTATTCGCTGGTCACGTGAAAACGCGAAATACGTACGGACAAATGCGATTTCCAGCGAGACTGGAATCGCACGCTACATCTACCGGTTTCTGATTCAGATACTGTCGTGATATACTTTTAGAGGCACAGTTATATAAGATGTTTATTTAGTCACCAAGGTACTTATTAAATGTACACCGAATGTATAAATGTACACCGAATGGCATATAAATTCAGCAGTACCTTCTTGTACTATATCCTCGAAAAAATCATGAATAATTATGTAATCTATACACGTTCACCGTTCACGGTTTCCTTATCTACTATTTACAACTGATATAATTCATCGGGAAATCTCGTTTCGCGCAATTGTGCATATTTATTATACAACGTTTTACCCTAAACGTCGAGTGTGCCAACCCCCCCCCCCCCCACCCCCGGGCGTTCGTATGAATAATTTTGATGAATGTGCACCTATCTATAAACACGCACGGCACACCAACATAAAATCAATTGAAACTCAAACATGCAACAAACAAACAAACAAATATACAATCCTGTCGTTTGTAAAAATGTGAATATCTACAAATACAATGGAGACAAAATAGCACACACATCCAATAAACGAACATCACACATCGTTACATATACATGTATGTATATATAGTATGTTATCACTTTGTCAGCCGTACACGTTTCGTGAACTTGAATATAGGCATTGATAATAAGTCGTATTTAAACAATACTCGCCATGTCTCTGTGGAACCACACAAGTACGAAGTTTCTTGATATTGCACATTACCTCTTGATGATTATAAAAATATTCAGTGATTGATTATAATTGCATGGAATTTTTAAATAAAAGTGAATTGAATCTAATTTCGTCGAAGTTATTAGAAACTATAAAGTAAAAATAATTATGCATTTAAGAGTAACAGTTACTGGTTTTCTTAAATACAAGTAGAGAATTTTCTAGAAATTGTATTAAAGTTTGAAAAGGACTAAAGACTAGGGACACAATTCGATCTCAAAATTGTCTCTCATCTGTGTAAAAATGCTTATTGTATATGTTTATAGTTGAAAGAGGATCTCCTCGATCGGTTGACAATGTGATATAATATATATATTAATATACGTATACCAAAAACTGTTAACAATGAAAAAAACAACGGACACAACAATGCAAATGACATGTTAGAAAATCGCTGTTATCGAATTCCCGTCGCTAGAATAGCGTGTCGCGACATATCACGAGGAATTTTTGTTCAAACGAGAAAATTCGGGAATACTTTGGCACGGTAGGCCAGACAAACTTTCTGTAAAGCCTCAATGGTACGTGTCGTCGGACGAAAACGCAGAACGATGTTCAAGCTCTCGACGCGTCTTACTTTCGCAACATCAACGAAACAAACGATTAATGTCGTCCACGATCGTCGAGAACTCGAGCACTCGTAACGGAGTCCCGACACACGTATATTTGATCGACACTCGGCGCGCGTGCGGTTTTCCTAATTTAATAAATAACGCGCTGCAAAACTATACAAGACTACCATGATATTTTTTGTTTATCTAATTGTACAATCTTCGTTACCTAGACAAAGTTATCAAAAAACATTAGACTATTTGGTGTGTATCGATTGCACGCAGCGTCATGACCGTTTCGCGGGGATTTCGCGATCGCGACGTTTAAACGGACAAAATGCATCAGTAAAAAAGTGCCGTGCACGACGGTTTTCAAAAATACATTAGCACAGGAGGGACCGGGCGTCGCTTGTTTCGTTTCGCGCGATACAACGGTACATGACGCGAGTACGTGCAACTAATTCGTGGAACGAATGGTCGTTCACCTATTTTTTTTTCTTTTTTCTTTTTTAAATAAATATTAAGTGCCCCAGAATGTTCACGAGGTTTTTGTTCTTAACGCTCTGGTTTCTTCGCTTGTCGAACAGATGTGGCGATCGCCATACGTTTGACACTGTGACACCGTTTAAATGATCTACTAAGCCCGTTTGGCAATGAATTTCTAAGGATTTAAACAGAAATTTCGTCTCTGACAATTTTTCTTTCTTTTTTTTTTTCTTTTTTTTTGTTCAAGATAGAAAACTGAAAATTCCCACGTTCACGAGGGGATAAGCGTGGATGTAATAAGATCGTTATCGCGACTAGTTCTTGTACAACAACATCGTGAACGTAATATTGATACAACCGCCGCTCGAGTGATATCAACGCTTGGTCATGCGGGAGTAAAACGGAGACGTGCCTCGAATAAAACATTTGCGGCATAATTTCCCTTCAAAGGCACGGCGTCCATAGCTAACAGCTCGAAAACGAACATAATAGTATCTGGAATATTTGCGAATATAGCTACGATCGAGAAATGATTTCCTTTCGACGTTTTTTTACGTTAATATACAATTTGACGAAACACCTTGGAAAGTATAATACAAACACGACACGCGACATCCTGTCCTTATTATAAACTTTAAGCTCTATTTATGTTTTCATCACCAGTATGGAAGATTTAATTAAAAAAGGGATATTATTATCCATCTAAAAATAACAATTTTATATTTTATATTTTAAACGAAACATAATAATAACGTACAACTTATGCTAGATCTATGATTCTAATATAACGTTGAATTATGATAAGTATAATGGTTTCGCTATTGCCTAACACCCGTATTGAACATAACACGTGGCAGTGAATTACTAGTCTAATTAATTAATAATGCATTAACAGGCGGTAAAGATTATACTATAAAGATTATATATTTAAATTGTATACTAATTCACTGATATGTACTTTCGAAACCCATCATACTAATATTAATACAGTGTTATACAAATCATACATTTGATATAAGTTGCATATTATTATTATTATTATGTTTCGTTGAATACAATCCTTGAATAAAGCATTTATATTTTTATACAGATAATAATATCCGTTGTTCGTACTACAGTCAAACAACTTTTCGTTACGGTTTTACTGATAAAATGGTGGAATGAATTTTCAACTCAAAACTTCTTTTTTTTTAAATTACGAATGCAAATTCGTATGAAAACGTTGAAAGAAAAAAAGGAATTTTTTCACTACGGCCATATTTGCTCACATTCCCAAGTATTTTCGCTAATTTTCGCGTTTATTTTCTTTACCCCTGTAAAACTTACAACTCAGCCTAATACTTAGTAAATACTTTACATAAAGATAAATAAGAAACGCCGTCATCAAATGCGTGCTACACGACGCGATAAATTATTTCAGCAAAGATTCGGAGCAAATCCCGCTTCGTTTCCAATGTAACGTGGGTATAAATACAAACGCAAAAAAAAAAAAAAACAAAGACACGTCGACATTCACTGACGAATGTAAAATCATCGAATGATCGCCCCGATCGTTCTTACGTTAATACGATCGCGTATGAAAATATCAATAAATACAAGGTGTCCTTGGTTCGTGAGAATGAACCTACGCACGTTAAACTCTACGCGAGATATCAAGAATATATCTATGTTACAAGGCAATGACGATGCAGAGAATTTCTTTTTCAAACGACCCCGATTACACCGTACGATGTAAACCTAACGATTTCAATATTTATAATATACAAAATCGAGCGAAAAAAAAAAAAACAACTCAAAATACACTCGTGTCTACGTAACGTGAATAAATGCACTGCAGATCATTTCGAGAACGTTCCCCCAGAGGAACGATAAAAAGAAACCTCTATGTTACACGATGATGCAAATGTACAATTCCCGATCTGTTCTTTATACAGATTATATGTATATCACCTATGTACAAAAAAAAAATAATGTAGAAAGTAACAAGTGCTGAAAACGTGTAAAAATGTAAGAAAATAAGCTTATCTCGCGACAAAGACGAAGCCTGGAGTTGAAAAAAAAAAAAATAAAATAAAGCAACAATAACGTCGTGTTTCGTTTTCTCGTTAATTTTTTTTTTTACGTATACCAGTCCGCGATCGGTTAAATTAAAACGAAAAATACGATGAATTTCAAGCGTTACACCCAGATTAAAGAAACGATATCTCCTCGCTTCGTCGAGGAGGTATTTTGTTTTTTTTTTTTTTTATGTGCAACATTCTTCTGGGGTCTTATATATTACTTTATATTCTCGTGGAAGAATCTCTTGTAAGCTCAAATAACTTAGTGACTTATACATAGAATAATATGTAAAATGAAGATTGCATATACTTTAAGCTACAGACGGTCACGACGCAAAGAACTGCTGAAGGCGCTGCACTGTTCTACGATCCAGAGCGCACAGGTCAAAGTCAAACGTCTTCTTCGTGATCTCGTACTGACCGGTCTCCGCGATCACCTGAACGACTCTCTGCAGCTCTTGGTTATCCTGCAAGGTCATTATCTTTTGTTGCAAGTCTTTCAATTGGGACACATAATCCTCTGAAAACACTGGCGGCTCTCCTATGTCCGACTCGACCAAAGTACTGTTCGTTGAATCAGGCGCTACTTGCTCCACCTCGGCCTCCACACTTTTCTCGACGATTTGCTCGGTGGCGGTACGGTCCTCCTTGTCTTTCGCGTTGTGAACCATTTCCTGATCCACCGCGACAGGCGACTGGCTGGACGAAACTGGCTCCAGAGGTGGCGACGTGGAATGACCTCGGTCCTTCTCTCTTTTCACCACGTGTTCATCATCGCCCTTGCTCTCGCTCCTCCGTTTCCTCTTACGTATTTCCTTTTCCTCCCCTTTGTTACCTTTTGGTTTTTCCCTCTTGTTCCTGTCCACCTTTTCCTTCTTCATGTCCGCTGGCATGTCAGGCGAGAGTGGCTTCGTCATCTCGGTGGGAGGTGTGGAAACCGTCAGGTTCTCCACCTCCTTTTTAACGATTGGTGGTAATTTCGGTTCGGAGAAGGAATCATCGTCGACGGATGGCGCCGAATCGCTGCTATCCCTTTTAGGCATTTCAGCCAGCAAAGTCGAGAGAGGGTTAGCCACTGGCATGTTAGGCACGTTGTTCTGCTTCTCCGTCGACGACTTTATCCTGTCGCGTTTCTCCTTCTTGTCCCTTTCCTTGCTGCTGTCCCGTTTGTCTTTCTTCTCCCTCTTTTTATGCTTGTGCTTCTGCCTGTCCTTCTCGTTTTTCGCATCTTTCACCTTGTCGGATTTCTCAGTCTTCTCTGGTTTCTCTACCTTCAATAATTTCTCCTCCTTTGGTTTCTCCACCTCCTTCGATAGCTTTGGCGATTTCCTTCCGTCTTTCACGGATTTATACTCTTGACTCTTCTCTTTCTCCGATTTTTCAGGTTTTTCCGGTTTGTCATTCTTCTTTTCATTCAATTTTAGAACCTCCTTAACGGCGGACCGTTCTCCTTCTTTATACTTGTCTTTCCGTTCCTTGTCCCTGTCCTCTTTGTGCTTCTTCTTATCCTTTTTCTTTTCGCTCTTAGAAGAATCCGCGACACTCTTCGGGTTGTCTTTCGTTTTATCCTTTTCTTTCCCTTTATCCTTCTCCTTCTCTGGGATTACTTTCTTCACCTCCTTCTCCTTGGATTTTGGAGATGCTGGTCTCTTCGCGGGAGGTAGACTCGAAGGACTGGCTGGTCTTTTTAATGAAACTGGCGACGGAGGTCTCTTGTTCGAAGGACTCGAATGACTTTTATTACTCGGACTAGAAGACCGTTTTGATTTCTCTTTACTCCGACTTTTTTCTTTAGACTGATCTTTAACCTTTTTGTCCTTTTTCTCGTCTACCTTTTCCTTTTTACTCTCTTTGTGAGGGCTATCTTTAAGTTTAGATGTTTTCTCCACCTTGTCCGACTTCTCTGTGGTAACTAACGGTTTTGGAACAGATGATTTTTCAGGTTGCACAGGCTTTTTGGGGTCCTGAGAAACCTTGGTGGGTTTCAGGGGAGTTCCAAATAATTCAGCGAAAGAATTTGATGTTTTCGATTCTACGGTTTTGTGCTTTCTCGTCTCGCTTCCGCTTAACTTTGGTTTACCGACCATAATTGGTGTCTTGTTTTCACTCTTCTCTGCTGAACTTTCAGAACTGGATACGATAACCTGTTAGCATAAAAATTTGTTGAATAGACTATAGAAACATAAAATAGCAATGGAAAGTAAAATGAAATATACTCACACCACCACCCTTCAATAATTTTCTTCTAAATTCATCTGAAGGGTTGTTAATTATTTCGGTGTGTCGTATCAGATTTGTAATAGCAGGGCCACTCGATTGTAGGTGAAGATCGTATAAAATTTCAATCTTTTTGGTTCCTTCATCCTTGTTTTTTAAGTAAATATGAATAGGAATCTCGAAACCTGCATAACCGGATTCTTTGATCTCGAATGGTGGCTCTTTTAGTACCCTCTTTGGTTTTGTGAAAGTTTCGTGCAGTTGAAAAACCACTGAATTTTAAAATAAGATACATTAGATGACATATAACTCACACCTAAGAATAAACAGACAGAGAGTAGTTAGATCAAAGAGTATATCTACCTTTCTCAACATAATGATGTATGTCAACGTTCTCAACACCCCGCACAAATAATTCCCAATCATGAGTATAACCCTGAGGGGTAGTACGCATACGTAACATCGATGAGTGCCCACATTCTAACGTAATGCGAATTGCCATTCTCTCATATGAAATTTTTAAAATGTTCTTTTCCAAAGAAAACAGGGGGTGTCAATTACCGCGGGTAAACACAGGAATTTATATTACATTTTTATTTATCTGAGTGGACGTGAATGAAAACACTGGCGAATTCTTAACCATCAAGTCCTTTACAAAACATTTGCGACGTTGAAAACCATCGTCTAGCAACTTATGCTAAATGTATAAATAATGACAGCACTTCTTTCCTAATTTTCGTACTCTTGAGATTCTGGTGCATCGTTTGGTTACACTTGTTTTGTATGAAAGTGTTAACCACCTCATTAGAATAGAATGTCGTGTCAAACGAGGAGTTCGATGGAGGCAATTCGCCTCGTCAGAGTCGAAGTAATTCTATAGTTTTCTTCGAGCTAAAACCGATTCGATTATCAACAGGTAAACTTTACACCAACGAGAACTAGTCGCCATACTCGTTACTCCGTATACTACATAGACTGAAAAAAGTTTGCATGCACCGCCATCTACTGGCGAGCATCGTATCTGCGTGGTGTGCCAATACAAACGCTTGTTTTTGTACAATTTTGTCCAATCCTTGGTTGAACAGATGACACATTATTTATTATTAGAACACGGAGTCCTAGCATATTTAACCGTTGTTTATTGGTTGAGATTTTAAGGACATCTTAATTGTTGAGATATTGTTGGAACACTGATGATTGGTACGACGTTTTAAGCAGTATTCACAAGAGTTTCATTCTTCGAAGTAAATAGATATCAAATTACCAGATTGACATGTATCTTTGAAATCGATAAGCAACATTTAATACAAATAATTGTTAATGGATTTGTATGTATTTTGAAATAAATGTAAATCGTACGTGAAATAAATAGACTCCCTTTGTGTGATTAATTATCAATTTGTAAATAAGAACATCTTCGACGTGTTACGAATGTAACCTACAAATAGTGTTAGGAGGTGTATTTATTTATTAACGAAGATGTTATCTACGATTGTAAAAGAGCATCAAAGTAAACAGGCAGCAAGAAAAGAGAGGCAAGGTAATTGAAAGATCCTTGTACCCAAATAAATGAATTAGAATCATAGAAAATTGTACTTAAAGTAATGTTTTGACAGAACAAAAACGAAGAGAAGCTGTTCAAGCCGCGAGTAATTTGACGCAAGCTTTAGTTGATCATTTAAATGTAGGGTAAGTATTAGGTGTTTTTCTTTTTTTTGTATGCACAGTGAAGTATAAGATTTCGTAAAATAAATATTTCCAATGTAGGGTAGCCCAAGCATATCTAAATCAAAAGAAATTAGATGCAGAGGCAAAGCAATTGCAACATAGTGCAACGAATTTTGCAAAACAGACACAATCTTGGCTGAATGTGGTAGAATCTTTTTCGAGTGCATTGAAAGAAATTGGTGATGCAGAAAATTGGGCACGTAGTATCGAAGGAGACATGAGGACTATAGCTACTGCTTTGGAATATTCTTACAAAGGTATTATGATTTGTAGTAGATTTTTTGAGTAGATACAGAAATATTTATCAATGCAATTATTTTAGCAACTCAAGAAACTCAAGGAGCCAGTGCTACATAAACATATCTGAAGGATCACAAATAAGATTTGATTGCAATTTTTTTATTTAAAAGAATCATAGTTATAAGAATTATTGAATGTTATGGAATCTATCTTATTTTGAGTTAATATTATGTACTAAAATAAATACGAATATGTTTTCTTATATTTGAAACTTATTACACCCAACAGTGTTAGCGGTCGATAATTATTGCTGCATTAAATAAATATTCATAAAAACGATAAATTTGACATATTAAGTATCGTTATAAAGCAATGAATCGTATTAATTACGTTTTTATAAAAAATAAACTCATTGAAATATATCAATGGCGCCATCTTATAGAAACCGTGAGAACTATTTTCACTACAAACTTGGGCGTTTATCCACCGATGGCGCCACTAGGACTAAAATTAATTTTAAATATTTAATTTAAACAATGTACATACATATCTTAAAATGTTATGATTATATATGCACAGTAAATTGATAACTGTTGATAACCGATTATCAAGTTTAAAGAACACCATCTAGCGTTTCATCCAGCCGACAACTTGAGGTTAACTAAAATGGCGGAGATGCATTTACAGTTGCTATGATTCCTCATGTACGGTAAAAATTGATAACCTCTAAGTCAGCAGGGTGAGTGTTAATTATGGCAGCCGGCCCGATTGCTGAACGCAATCAAGGTAAGTGTATACTGTGTAATACGCATTGTTAAGTTCTGAAATCTTTATTTATTCCTACCTGTTACTCTCTTGTAAAGTATGGAGTATTAAAATACGTTAGGTTATGTGTATATAAACATTGAATTAACACTCAGAAATATGCATCGACGCTTGATCAACTTTTGATATTGAAGTGTAATTTACAATTTTTTCAGATGCTACGATATATGTCGGTGGTTTGGATGACAAAGTCACAGAATCCCTTATGTGGGAACTGTTTGTACAATCGGGACCTGTGGGTATGTAATTTACATATCATATATATTTCAATGATTAATTTCAAATATGAGACTAAAATATACTTAATAACACTTTTCAGTCAATGTCCATATGCCTAAAGACAGAGTGACTCAAATGCATCAAGGTTATGGATTTGTTGAATTTATGGGAGAAGAAGATGCAGACTATGCCATTAAAATAATGAATATGATAAAATTGTATGGAAAACCAATAAGAGTGAATAAAGCAAGCGCTCATCAAAAGAATCTGGATGTGGGAGCTAACATTTTCATTGGAAATCTTGATCCAGAAGTGGATGAAAAACTATTGTATGACACTTTCAGTGCATTTGGGGTGATACTTCAAACACCAAAGGTAATATATTTGGACGATTAGTAATACAAATTAAAAAAGTAAAATTGATATTATATTGTATTGGATTTGTTTATAACATATTCATGTTTCAGATAATGAGGGATCCTGAAACAGGAAACTCAAAGGGTTTCGCATTCATAAACTTCGCCTCATTCGACGCATCCGACGCGAGTATTGAAGCGATGAACGGACAATACCTATGCAACAGACCCATTTCCGTATCGTACGCTTTTAAACGCGACGCTAAGGGAGAAAGGCACGGCAGTGCAGCCGAAAGATTGCTAGCCGCTCAAAATCCACTGAGTCAAGCGGACAGGCCTCATCAACTCTTTGCCGACGCTCCTCCATTGGCGCCGCCCCCGATGCCAAATTCAAACCCAGCTCATCAGCCTACTCATCATCCTCAACACCACGTGATGCACCACGGAATGGTTGTTCCACCTCCACCACCACCGTCGACACCTGGACCTCCGATGGGTCACCCTCCGCCGCCTCCTGTTCCACCTCCACCATCGAGCGGTTTCCCTCCATCCAGCATTCCTCCACCTCCGTTACCACCGATGTCGATGGCAGCCCATCCTCCTCTACCACCTGGTATGCCACCTCCGTTACCACCTATGCCCGTTCCAACGTCACAGGCGCAAGGGGCACCCAGAATGATGGCACCACCGCCCCATTGGGGTGTTGGTGGGCCACCTCAAGGTCAGTTTCCACCGCCTCCGCCGCCCTCTTCCACCGGAGCACCTCCACCGCAATTTGGACAATTTCAACCGCCACCACCGCGACCACCGCCTGGTTGGAGACATCCACCACCTCCTCCAGTGTCGCAGGGAGGCCCGCCACCACCTCCGCCTCCGCCACCACAGTTCCGACCGCCATTCCCACCGAGAGGTCCACCGCCACCGCCACCCCCTCACGATGCGAATCAATATTAAGATTACTATCCATCTTACCAATCGTCGCTTGACCAAATGTAATGTAACAATTTTTACTGTGTTCACGATGTTGAATCAGACTGGAGAATAGATTGTACAAATACGTATTTCATACAAGAATTTCGTAATAAACTTCTGAATCATGAATTATGGACTTCCTTTCATCGCTCCTTTCGTCATCAGCTGTAAAGTTGACGAAACGTCGGAGTACCTTAAGCAAAGGACACGATAGTTTCTCGGTTAGTATCGAAGTATCAACCATGAAGAACCATTTCATGAAAGCCTCAAACTCCTAACTTTTATCAATTCCACGCTATAGATCCTACTGCCGTTGTTTCACCATCTACGGCTTCTATAACATCATCTGTCTTGGTGGTTCACCCCGAGTCCTGCGATCAATTCGTTAAGCGACTTCAAAGCGATCGAAGAGCGATTTTCGTTACTCTAACTGCTAAACTCGTAACTTTCGTATCAACTTAATAGCTGCATCAATTCACAGTAAATTCGCCAGTTGTTTTCCCAAGGCTCAGAAACTCGGTCATTTGGTACATCGATCGGTAGTCGCGTGTGAATAAGGACGTGCCAAGCTCGTGCTATCGATTATTTCGAGCCTGTCCTGTCCAGTCGGTGATAACGTTGTGCGGACAAATGAGCGTCAAAACAGTCGTCCTCGAGCACACGAACGCGTCGAAAGGCTCCACGAAAAATAAAGGATCGCGCGAGCTGAGAATCACGTTTTGCATGTTGGTCGCGTGTCACCAGCCTGGTAAGTAAGGGGAACAGGTGTCTGGAGCGGTAAATTAAGCGGCGCCGGCGGCTCTATGCATTCTGAAAATAACGAGATCTTTTTAGATCGTTCGTGACTCGATGCGGTGGCTTCATCGATCCGCGCGTCGTCTCGCTGCCTCGTTGGCTTCGAATGAAATTCGGCTAGCGCCGATAAACTCCGAGGATTCGATAGAATCGTTTGAAACCAAGGCAAAGAGGGATCATGCTCGTAACGCGACATGGCACGATTGTATTACGAGTGCAGCGCGGATCTATGGAACGGCACGGGGGACAGTGAAACGATAAAACCTTATGCTTGCACTCCAGACAAGTATTGCGTGTACTGTTGTTGCAATTCGCAGTGTTGCCTCCTGGTGCAAAGACGGCCGCCACGACATTTCTGGGAAGCCTGGTACTTTTGGCTGGGCGTTGCTTTACTCGCTGTATTTATCGTGTCTTCGGTGAGTGGTCGAAAAGGGTGGTCGTACACTGCCTGGCACTCTATATTCGTTATTAGTTTTCTTTTTTATTAAATGCTGAGTATAGATACTCAGGAGTATACAACATTGCAAGTGTAATGAAGTAGCAGGGTGAACCAAAAGATATTTCCAATTTTTAAAAAGTGATAAAATCAAAAGTTCACAGTTGGCCAGTGAATGATACGTATAACATAACACTTGAATATTTTTATTCAGTTGTAACGTTCATAAAAAGTAAATATAAAGAAGAAGAAGAAGAACTTTTGATTCACCTAATGGTTAAATACGTATAAGTTAGAGAGGGGTTTCAAATGACCTCAGAAGTTAATTAGTATTAGTACTAGATTCAAACATTAACGATCTACTCAAATTTCACTAAAATTCAAAATGCTACCGCAAAACGTGTCGTTGGCAATTTGGCATGAGACCATTCACGTAGTAACAGTGGCTGAAACCCACCTAGATCACCTTTGCTTCGGACAGTTCGCTTGTCCCTTGCGTAGTTGTGGCCTACGTAAGTTTCCCGAGGGTTATTTTGATTCCTTTTCGAAACCAGGTGAGCAGCTACATAGTCAGTAATTGCAGACATAATATTCAAGGTGTACCATTAGGACACAACACGCACGCCGCCAGACGTAACGATCGCGCCAGCCGTCCAGGAAGCAATCAGAACGAGATACTGATAAGTATAATCCCAACGGCGGAATTTTTCCCGTCGCATAGAAAAATGTTCGTAATCGCCTCTCAGCCGGGCGTCAGTCAACTCAGTGAGTACACTTATTAATACGACCGGTGACATTTCCTAGTCAAGCTCGGTGCGTTCGATATTTCTAGTCTTACGTAGGAGATAGGACCTCTTTCAGTTTCGCTTATGAATTACTTTTCTTGAGGGGTTAGTCGCAGTCAGGTAAATGAAAACGGACACTTACTTGTGTGTGTGTGTTTTTTTAAGGTATTTAATAATAATTTTTATGAATGAAATGTAAATATATTACAAAGTATGTCTTAAAGAACTATAAAAGAATTTTTGTTTTAAGAAAAGGTTAATTCAAGAAGAAATCCTTCTCACCGCAAACAAAATGGCCACCCACACCATCGCCTGTTATGACGAAATGAATTAACCTTTTTTTAAAACAAAAATTTGTTTATAGTTCTTCAAGACATGTTTTATTATATATTTAAATTTCATTGATAAAAATGATTATTTAATACCTTAAAAAAAAAAAAAAAAAAAAAACACAAGAAACTGTCCGGTTTCATTTTCCTGACTGCGACTAACCCCTTAATCGACAAATAAGACGTTATGAAACGTGTTTACCAAAATGGTAACGTGTTTACCGAAATATTTGAAAGATCTCAAGCAACAAGAATATAGAAAAAGAAATCTACTTTTTAATTCCCGAAAAAGATGAGTACCCCCTTTATCTCTGAAGCGAGTCGCGCAACCGCATTCTTTAATATTATTTTTGCCCCCGTGCATTGATTACTATTGCAGCCCCCGTGATCGCGTGAAGTCGTTATAGCGACGGAATTATGCCGACGAGACGAGACCGATGGAAGGAGCTGGAAGATGATCATTTTGCGGGGTAATGGGCCTGGAAAGACACCGTGTCGCTTCGCTTTAGGCTTTGATCAGCCGGAACATCGTGGCCGTATCATTATGTCGCGGAGAACATTCAACATTTACGATAAACGCGTCTTCTTTACTTATAGCCCTCGCGAACCTAATAACCGGCAGCGGCTCGAAAACACCTCGATCGCGGCCAACATTCTGAACAAATGAGGAACGATTTTAACCAAGATTGCGAACGCTTGCGCTTTCGTTGCGCGAGATGATCGTTTTGGCACCAAGGCTGCTTATAATACATAGATTGCGATCCAACCGCTTGCTTGACGCGTAGCTCGCTACGCGACTGTAATGTCATCGTGTAAAATGACAAGTACAAGTGGACCTTAGGCGTTTCCCAAACTATGGTTGTTAAAAGAATTTTTAGCGATCAGGCGAGATGCTCTGTGAAAACTAGAATAGTACCGGGTTTGTTTTGGAAAACACCGCGATGGAATGTGGTTGATAAAATGTAGCTCGAACGGTGGTTCGCGCTAATAGAGGCCGAGTACAAATCGCGGTTCGAAATTGATTAGGTTTAAGTCGTTTCGGCACTTCTGAACATCGCTCGAGCATTTGGAATTTTATACCTCGGAGGTTTCTGCATCCCATTCCGGATCGAGCGCAACCAACCCGATCGAAACCCGTTCTCGAGGACTCGAATGGGCGTAACTCCCATTAACAATTAAGAAGACACGCTCTACGTACTTGACCGGGCATGAAGAGATCGGGAGCTAATTAAAAAGGACAATCGAGCAACTGGAATCCAAGGCGACGTTTCCTCTTTCTCTCTTTTCGCGTATCTCCCTCGATCTCCTTTACCCCTCGTGTCCCTGACTCCTCGTCTTCCCTTCCCTTCTCCAACTTCCCCCATCTCAAGATCGATCCCTCGATAACGCTTTTAATCGCGTTGTAATCTTTGCAAAAGACTGGAATGGAGAGTTACTTCGGACGTTGCCGAGCCACACGCCTCTGCGACGATAAAATTGCGATTATATGTATCATATGCTTGGAAGGTATCTAATCCATCCTTATCAATGTGCGCGAATGCATAAAACGTATAAAAGCTGGCAGTGTTGCGCAGAATTTTTCCTTGGCTTTAACAGTCAGAAGTTGCAATGAAATGTTAAAACTGGACTAAGACGAGGAAAAACCATTCAGAATTTTATTAAAAAATGTAGTGGAAGCAGTATATCAAATTGGACGAATTTCTGATGTACCTTTCCTGAGGTACAAAGCAAAAGTTATCATTCTCGAGAAGAACTCAAGATAACAAGAATAAGAAAACTCAAAGAAATCAAAATAATTCTAATTTATAAAATACTCCTTCGAAACAATGTCACTCCAACAATTTTCAATACTCCGAACATATGTGATAACAGCGATAACAGCGTAACTCTGATAATTTACCGTTTTCCTCGCATATATTTGACGAATGTAACCAACGTAATCGTGTCAACGCGACAAGATAGCATTTCCTGGTATGCCTTGCGTAGTATTTCGTAATATCGATCTCGATCTGCCCCGAATGCGATTTTCAACGGCAATCGCTGGAACGCGGCGATCGGGCCGCGATCGATGCTCGAGATGGACTTTGCGCACGCTTACGTATCGCGTTCACAGAACGGAAGAATTCGATACAGTTTTGTATTGTAACAAGTCGCTGTGTGCAATACATGCGCGTCGTCGAGCGATGCTGTTCGATATTCCCTCTGTACAATCATTGGCTGTGATCGTGTCAATTCGCGGCAGACGCACAAATGCGAAAACAATGTGTCAGTCGAAACGTTACGAGAATAGATCGGCGTTGACGATTAGCGTTATAATGGCGAACGTCCGAAGACTTTAATATGTTAATAGTGAAACTACCAACGATCGATATATGTACTGTATCGTTGTAAATATTTGGAAGGAGGAGGATCGAACTAATTTACCAATGGAATTAATACTCTATTACTATATATATATATATATCTTAAAAAATTAAATATCATTCTTTGGTGACAACAGAAGATGACTCGACGTATACGACGCTACGACGTCTTTAAGGGAAAATTAAGTTAGTATAGAAGATAATTCTTTTCAACTGCACACACGAAACACGAACCTAAGCCAACTGACTGAAGTAAAGTCATTTCTACGAGAACCAAGAAAAATACGCATACAGATTGGATACGTACCTACAAAGGGATATACGTATGTACTTACAGAGTAGTCTCGGCGCTTAACGCGTTAAGAAAGGAACCGATACGCGTTTGACATTTCGCACGAGTGTGTTTGTACTTAGTTGCGTAGGTTGAGAGAGGAAAAATACCGTCTCGTTACCGTACGATTCGCCGTAGCGACGGCTGAAAAACTGCAAATAAAGTATACGGGTGTGTGCCGCGTTTAATAATATCGCCTTCTTTTTATTCCCTCGAAATCCCACGCTGTAGCTACCACTATACATCCATTAATAAATAGCAGGCCTCCAACGATTTACACCTGAGAAACTCCAGTTCTCACGGCTGAGTTGATGTAATTAAACTTAATTACTGGCGTAGAAGAAACGTTCTTGGTTGGTAGATCGAAATTATCGCGGCGTCTCGTCCTAGATCGTATGGAGGACTCTGGCGAAGATCTTCTAACGGATCCCAGATCAGCCGCGTCTGGAGATCAATCGAAAGCCATGTTTTATAAACGGATCCTTTGGAGCAATTTTTGCGAACATTGGATGTGAAATAAACGTAACGTGAAAGATTTAATTTTCGATTGTTCAGCTGAAGTATTAGGTTGTCCAGAAAGTTCGTGCCAATTTCTAAGAAAAATTCAAAGACACGTTTGAACATTAATATATATTTATTGAATTACATAGGTGCCATTTTGTTCCACAACCTTTCCACTTTTTAAGGGATGCATACATATTATTTGTTCTCAACCACTTCGATATATTCAGACCTGCAGCACCTACCAAAAATCGACATGGACTTTCCGAACTAACCCAATATTACAACGACTTCTATTGCTATCCATGCCGTGAGCATCAGCGTTTGGGAGTCGCTGATACCAGAAAAAAAGGCCTCGAGTCGCCCGTTACCGTGGATCGACGATGCCAGGCCGCCTGCGATCAGTATAGGTCCGATCAGCTGAACGTCCGCGATACATTTCAATAAATTAGCCGCGTGAAAGAAATCCTTGTGCTCCCTTGTAAATCTTTTTACGGCGGACACTCGATCCGCTTGTGCAATAAGAAGCGGTAAGGGAGCAGACTGCCGGCGACCTCGTTCGAGTGTAACGAAGTGTCATTCCGATAACCCAGGCTGGCTTTTACTGTCACTCGACGAACGACGATAAAGAAATGTGCAACCAGCGGGGCTCTGCTTAATGTTGCATGGACAGGAAACCAGCCGAGGAATTAAACTCTGGTCTGCCTTGCCGCTGAATGCCGGTGGCTGCGATTGAGACGTTCAACGTCGTCCGATCATCTAACTACGCTTCACTCCGCTTTGAGCGTCCAAATCACATTCAGACTTCAGAATGTTGAAAAAGGTACGAGAGAACCTCGATACCGCGTACTAATAACGTCCTTTACGTTGCATTTGCAAGCGTCAAGTTCAATTTAGACGAATCGTGGTTTCCTGGATGATACCTCGATGGTTGGTGAACAGGGTGGGTAATTTCGTGCATGGTTTCTTGTAGGTCTTTAGAATGAGGTTTAGCAACAGCTGTCTCACGACCGAATCTTAACAAATTTTCTACAAGTATCGCGGTCTCGTCGTATCGACTTGAAACAGTTCCGTTGTTTCTGCACGTCTCCTAAGTGTATTTACATATTTAAGTTTCGCGAGAAGCCAATTTCGCTGTCCGTCGCCGGAGACCCTTCTCCGTGAGGATTGGTTACATCTGGATGGCCGGAAATATATCACTGAAAAATACGAACGCGCGTACAGTCTAGACGTTATTGTCCCAATAAATCGGTCGAGTTTAGGGGATACTCGCCGGCGACGGGGGGAGCTTTCCTTAAAATAAAAGTGGCTGGAATTCTGTGAAAGCGCGACGACAGAAAGAAGTAGGGACGCGGTCTAATAAAATGCAGGAATCGACGAATAAAATGCCGCTATACAAGTGCAAATGTTTATTGATCGTTACGTCTAACTATGTAGCACGTATGTAGCGTACGCAGCATTTTATGTGACGTCGTAGGCTTTGAGGACGAGTCGTGAGAATTTCCACCGACAGGTAGGTGAAATTTGATCAGTCGATCGATTTTGCATGTTACGATAAAATTAAAGTAACCAGTGAATGTGTAAAATAATGTAATGTTTATTCTATGGAGTGGACAGGTGACTGTCATTTATGTTTCTTTTTTGACAGTGTACTATTTGCTATCAGCGAATGTATACATTTTGTCAAAGTTTTCATTGAAAACCGAAGTATTGGTAGTTATAAAAATAAAAGCAATTCTGTATCTAAGTGTAAAGCTCAATTTTTATAAAATGAAGTTTTAGAAATATTCTTGAGGCTAGAACACCACGAATTATGGCGTACATAGTAAAAACAGAACTAAGATGTATTCAAAGGAATGCGAAAGTGTCTGTACAAGGTTAAAAGGAAATAAAATTGTCATTCGCCCGTCAGAGAACTCGTCTGTTCGGTTGTCGGAATGTAAATTAAACTTATTTTAATCAAGAAAACTAAAATCGTTTGCGTCACTTTTGGAATAAAACTTCTCGAGACAGACACTCGCGCAAGGTAGAGAAACCTCTGTTTCCGTATCCTCTAAACACGATTTTAACGTTTTCGATTAGAATAACTTGAATTTACATTCGAAAAACCCATCAGACGAACTCTCCAACGACAGGATCGTAAAACAATTTAATTAATCTCTGACCTTTGGCGCTTTAACACGCGTTCCAAATAAACTTTCAAATAGTCTTTGAAATAACAGTTATCTCATTAAAATTTTCAAACGACACTGTTATCTTTCACGAAATGAATTTATTCGCCTGCCTCAATTATTTATTCGCTAAAAGTATTCTCCGACGTTTGCGATCGATTTCAGAACGTCCTATGGATATTATTCGCGAAACTCTGCTAACGACCGAAACGAACATCCACCGTACGGAAACTTCGATCGTTCATTGCGATGCGAGAGGTTTCGCGATTGGGCGCGTTCAAAGGCTCAGCTCGCCCATCTGGAAGTCGTCGGTGATATCCCTGTGGCTGCGTAAACGCGTACACGGATCCCCGTGTTGTTGTTCCAATAAATCGGTCGGCTTAAAGAGACCTCGGAGGCACGGCGTAAAAAGACCGGCGTGGTCCAGCGAAAGTGCGAATAAATTGCGAGCACAGCGAAGGCTTGGCAGGAATTATACCGACTCGCGGTGAGAAAACGCAAAAAGCGACCGGCGAGGCCGACGAACGGAGGACAAAAGCAATTAGTCCCTTTGATAAGTGTCAATTAAAACAATTCCTCCCTGAAAGGAGGAACAAATTGCAACAGATGGCTCCCTTTGGACTTGCGTTACCTATACACTTCGAAAAAGGGGACGATCTGCTTCGAAAAAGAAATCCTCTCGAGGATGTCGCGCCTATTGTGCGCCATCCGCGCGGCAAGGTTACGCGGATCGAACTAATGTCACCGATGACGGAATTTAAAATAGAATATGCAAGTGAATTCGTGAGGTGGGTACGAGAACGAGGAAAGAGCAAGAGAGAGAGAGAGAGAGAGGTGGTAAGCGAGCGCGTAAGAGATGACGAGGAGCAAGAGAAATAGAAGGACGCGTTCCTCTCCCAGTGGGAGGTACTAAAATTAGAGAAGCCCACGCGGGTAACAGTTTCTTCTTCAAGCTTCCTACAGACATTTTCAAATAGTCCTTTACGCCGATAACACGACGTGTTTTCGCGACGTCTCCGCTGTCAGTCGCCGCGACTCGGCGCCGTGATTCTGTGTTCGATTTCGATTGGCCTACGAGTCGACTTCCTCGGAAGAACACCGTCGCCTCCTTTGGAATCTATTCAACGTTCAGGCGACTCCGGGATCTTCCAACTGGCAACGAACAATCGGTTTTTTTCCCTTTTTATTGTCGACGATTATCGTTGTCGGGACGTTGTCGATCCGACGTGAAATTATTCGGAAAGCATCGATCGGTATATTCCACGTCTCCAGTTTCGCTTCGACCGGTTCTAGTGGCAACGAATACATCATTCGTCGACGGGAAGTGACGGGATCCTTCGCTGTTATCGTTATCGTTACCGAGACACGATATCTTCGGGACGAACCAGACATGGGCGATATTTCATTCGAATGACGGATTAATAAAAAAATACGGTCCAATTCCTGTTTGCACGGTACTTTGTTTTACACGATTTTCAGAATAACTAAGTTTTAAAGATTTTACTTTGAAAACATGTTTGGTCAGTCACTCTTTAGGACTGGTGGTTTGTTATAATGACATGAAGTCTACAAAATTGGATTCCCTATCCGGAGCAGAACCTGCTCGGCCGTCGATCTCCCTATCAATGAAATCCTCCTCGTGTCGTCGTCGCGTTAAGTGATTCCACGACGTCGATCCACTTCGTTATTCGAGGGCTTCGTGATTCCTGGAGTGGCTACTTCCGTTGAATCTGACGGTATGCGTCTCGATCGATCCACCATCGAGTCGTCGATCTCCATACGCTCGCTCCTGATGGTTCTGGTTTTTCTATCGGCGAGCATCGAACGCGTCGAGGGTAAGTCGGTGTACGAATACATTCTACACACCCATTGTAGGTCTGACATGCAGCTCAACTGGGTGTCACGTTCGAAGTGTAAAGTTGTAAAGCTCGTTGTTAAGTTGGACACCCTATAGAGCCAAGGATGGACACGATTATCTTTTGGATAACGCATTTCTACTTTTTTTTTTTTTAAACATTGAAAAGTGGTTAATATTTGTAGGGAGGAGATGCGTGTGTACCAGCAAGGCCTGCAAGGAAGCAGGGGTGGACACGTGCAAGACGAAATTTTCTTGTTACACAGAGCTGATACTAACTGGGGATCAAAAGTTCGGGGAGAACGCCACAACGAGAGGATGTACAGAGTTCGTATACTTTAATAATATCCTCTTCAAAATAAATTAATATTCGTCCACTATTTAAGAATCCTCGTTTCAAACATTAAAGGATGACAAAATTAATTTCAAAATTTCGTAAAATAAGAAAAAAACAACACAGCACGTATAAACTTGATCAATATTGAATACTAACCGTAAAGCATCGATATCCATCTCATGCAAACTCCAGCGCATATGTTTTCCATATTATACGTCATAAATGCGTAAAATCTGCAATTCAGTCGTAACCAGAGGAGCAATAAATAAATGTATCGAGGTCGTATTTTTTGGAATAAAAGGAAGACGACGAGGCTTGTTTGGTTTCGTCCGCGGAGAACGAAATCATAGGGAAACGAGATGAACCAGAATCCGCGTTTCTGGCGAATTTAACTGGCAACGATACTGGTAAACACTGTCTCCGGCGAAAAGTAACTCTCCGACCTCTAACCTTCCCCAGCGTTATTGGTGAATAAATTTCGCCGTTTGCGAGCTGACTCGCCTCGAAAACGATTTAATTTGCTGGATCCTACGATTGACGTCCTATAAATTCACCAACGGTCCGCGTAGCAGATAACCTTGGCGAGATAATCGGCGTCTGAATGGTTTTCACGAATTCCTTCCAGCTGGATGACGAAACGTTCTTCTTAACGAGATTTTTTTTTGTTTTAATGCTCCCAATTAAATCATTTCTAGCATCATTCAACGATAACGCAATCAAACGTCCACTTCCAATTGCTACCCTTTGCACTCCTATGTCGAGTGTGACTCAACATACTTTCATGTCCAAAATCAATATCGCACAATTTCCCTATATTTTAAAGTAAATTTCAAATAAAAACGCTCAAAAGCGTTGGCAGCTGCTGGCAACGAAATTGAAATTTAATTCGGAATGCAGAGGGTTAAAATCTCAGGGTGACTGACCTATCCCGATTTCCTGATACTCCCCGTAATCGCCTGCGAAGCGATCGATTCGCTCCGAGCCGTAGCGAGGTTCGATACGCGAGGAATATTGAAATCTCCCGCGGCCATAAATCGCGCGAAACGGTTATTTAAATCCTCGCTATCGCCGGGGTCACGGAACTCTATCGAGCGACGGCATTTATCGGGGGGGCCCATTTTATCAGCGTGTTGCGCTCGTTGCCGTTTGTCCAGGGGTGCCACGCCATTGTTGTGCGAGACAAAGTCCTGGGTCACGAGGTCGAAGTCGAACGACAACGCGGACCGATCGTCAGCTGCCTGGATCCGTATGCCCTGGCCCAGATTAAAGTGTTGCGACACCCACGACTACTGTAACGCCGACCATCGCGTCAACGTGTCCACGTGGACCCACGACGAAGAGAGGCCCGATGTCGAGGAACCAACTCTGAACTATCCTGGTAAGCGATTCTATATGTATACCATTTAACCACATTATATTCATCGTTACTTTTCCCGCATAATTTTCAAGACCACGCTTTTAATTAACGTTTAAATTCAATTCGATCGATTCTTTCTCGCATTACAAATACAAACCCAGCCCCAATAAAATCACATTAACTGGTATTAAATTCGATTAAATTGCATCGTATTTAAAGGGATCGATGCGGGCCAGTTTCGCGACCAAACGATAATAGCGAACACGTTAATGTCGAAATTATCCGTCGAAATTAATTGGAAATATATTCGTGCACAATAAGAACTGTAGGTTGAATTCATATAAAATCCCGTGTTATGTTCGAAGGCGCGTTTAATGGGATATCGTCGCATCGAGACGTAATGGGATCGATCCAACCCGATCCAGGGCCGACCGCCGGAGGTCGAGAATCATCGGATCAGCTTCTTCAGAATCGCGTTAAGCCGCTCCACGTCGCCGCTCTGGTCTTGGCGATCGCTGCCCTGATATCGGTTCTAG
This sequence comes from Hylaeus anthracinus, assembly GCF_026225885.1. NCBI lineage: Eukaryota > Metazoa > Arthropoda > Insecta > Hymenoptera > Colletidae > Hylaeus > Hylaeus anthracinus. The sequence goes on along the minus strand of NW_026534333.1, from coordinate 5,176,650 downwards.
CAGCCTGCTACGTTATTACAAGGTCTGGCAATTTTTATTACCACGTCTACCGTAAGGTTACACGCCGGCGAGCATGTAATAATAATAATGGAAAAAAATTAGAAACGCAGGTAGTCGGTGCGAGGGTCGTTACTCAAAACGGTAGTTTCCAGAGTCTTTAAATGGCGGCTGCGCCCGAGAGCCAGAGATCGGTTTTGCACCTTTGATTTATGGAGAGAAAATGGAGGTGAATTAGGGTAAACCAGTGTTTTTATAAATTTACAAGGTGCATGTGCAAAGTGAATTATTTTTAAAGAAACCGTCAAACAAGAGAGGTTTTCCAACCTGAAAATTCTGATTTAAATGAAACTTTGTGCGAATGTAAAGCATAGGTGAAGTATACAAAAATTAGTTTCTTTTTCTTATAATCTATCTTAGGATGTAAGATTTGCTCAGGATGTACCCGCGGTGCGAAGGATTAGGGTGGCACTTAAGCCTTAACCCTCGTCGCGTCCAACGGCTTCCTACGATTTTGCTTTTGCACGCCACGATGGAAAAACAACGCTGACAAGATGCTACAATAAAACGTGCATTTTACGATGCCAAAGGCGTTCGCGTACAGAGGCAGAGATTTCTCGCAGGATTTCTTTGACGTACTGCCAAAAATCTTTTCGACTTTACGCGCGTCTGTGCGTTCGTGTCCCTCTCTCGCTCTTTGTGTATATTTTTTTTTCAGACATTTATGAACGTTTATGCAGTTTTTAATCATTCGCTTTGCTCGCTTTTTTCCCTCGGACGTTTGACGTTTTCTCTGTCTGGACACGATCGATAAACATTCTTATATTTTCGCCACGTTTTCTCGGCACCCCGCCAGGAATATTTTCCCCTTTTTGTTTTGATCTCTTGTTAAGGAAGCAACATTGATATGTAAGTTCGTAATTGTAATTGCTTGGCATTGCTCGCTGGCATGGTCCAGCATGCCAGAGGGTTCTTCCCCTCGGTAAATCGATTCGTGGGACACGGGCGTTTTGATTTCACGATCAAAGCAAAACTTCCGATTCGTTTCTATGGTGAAATAGAGTGAACGCGTGCCAGAAAATCCTGCTTGGGTAAGAAGTACAGGGCGTCTCGTGTAAAGTGTTACAAACTTTTGTGAGATCTATCTGAATGATACAAATTTGATTCCAGCATCGATTGGAAAAATTTTAATCAATCAATTTCTGAGTAACCAATTTGTAACACTTTATACCGTTCACCCTCTATATTGCTCTTATTGGCCATGTTTTGTCACGTTGTCAGCATTGTCGTTTGGAACAACACCACTCGTGCATTCGAGTCGTAAGAAAAACCTTGTGCTAATATTAACTCGACGACCCGTTAACAATCGCCGTTCACGAGGTTGCAAACTGCAACTGACTCTCGATTGGTTGTCGATGCTACGGTCAATTGACCGGCCGTACGTCGAAAATCGGGATCGAGAGCGTTGAACAGAGATTATCGGCTCGGTCGGACAGCTCGGATTTGAAATACACCGTTTGTCTGATAAATAACCGGATTTGGCCTGTACGAAATGAAATATCGCACGTACTGGGTTAAAATGGTTTAGCCAGGTTTAGCCAGGGTTCTTCTATGTTATATAACTTGAAATATAATAAAATACTGTGAAAGAATTACAGTGATAACTTATTAGTTGCACTCTGTTTTCTCTTCGCATCGAAACAACCGTGTTAAGTACGGACTCCAGACTATCTCTAAAATAAATCTGCGCGTTTCGATTAAACAAATCATTTCTATCGTGACTTTTAAAAGATTTTTAAAAGAGTTGACTCAATCCTAGATCCCGCCGCTTTGCAGAGTGACCTAGACAGACTTAGCGAATGGAGTAAGAATAACATGCTGTTGTTTAACATTTCTAAATGACACGTCGTTCATTTTGGTCGGAAGACAAATCCAATTAAATCTTCCTACTCGAATGACAACACTGTGCTGGAAGTTCGAGAGGAAGTACGTGATGTTGATGTCACCTTTACCTCGAACTTCTCCTTCGTAACGCACGTCCAACGCACAAAAAAAGACTGCTCTTAAAGCTCTGGGCTTCATCTTACGACAATCCGCAGATTTCGAACACCCTCAGACCTTTACAATTCTTTACTCCTCGTTAGTTCTACCTTGCGACAATGATTGAGAGCGTCAGCATAAATTCTTAAGGCACGTTTCTTACAAGATAAGTACACCTATGGATATAGCAAACCACGACTATGACAATATAATTTGCACTATGCGAATGCTCCACGCTTCAGCAGCGTCGAACTGTAGCCGACCTCATGCTAGTTTTTAAAATCGTCATTAGTAAAATGGAATGTCCCAGGATACCGGAACTATTAAAATTTAATATTCCAAGTAGCCAACTTCGAAGCAGCGATATTTTTTACACTGATCCATATCGTATCTCAATTGCGAAACAAAATTGTGTTACAAGAATATGTGCGATATGTCTGTCGATCTTTTTCGTGACTCACCTTTAGCATTTGAAAAATCAGTCGTTGCAATTTTGCAGATGCGCAATCTAGTTTGAACGCGTTACATTATAAGATACCGTGATCGTCTCCATTTTTGTTTGTTTTTCTTGTTTTGTCATTGTTATTACATTGTACTTGATACCAAGGGCAGATTGCCCGTAAATAAAGTATAATTATTATTATCATTTCACTTAACGTTGCCCTTCTCGTAAAAGTCCGGATGCTCGGCAATCGGCAGAGCCCAGGCCGTCAGCGATTGGCCTTGCATCCTGCGTTTTCTTATCCGGTCAGGTCTTCTTCTTCTTCTTCTTCGTTTTCCGTTCGATGGCCGATTTCAGCGGGTTCCGCCGTCTGGCCGGTTTGTCGCGGCTCGCTAAAAGCCGCACACAACTGCTCCCTTATCAGGCCAGCTCTTTCGAGGGATCCGTTGAAACAGATAGCGCAGCCGATGGCCCACCGGTGGTCTACCCTCTAATCTTTCGGCCCCCTCGAACGGTTAAGTGGGTTTTCGAGTTCGGGAATGTCTCGAGGCTCCGCGGGACACTCGAGCACACCTTTTCGTGGTCCGTGTCGCTTCCTTTTCTCCTTCTTTATCTCGCCTCCGAGCGTGTATTTCGAGTGTCGCGTCGACGAGGAGGGGCAACGCGTTCCTTTCCCGATTTCTTCGTGTTTCACACGGTCCCCGGCCTTAATGTGGGCGCGTTTCTATCTGGCACGTGTAACGACGTTGCCTTGTCACGAGGATAACGCTGCCGTAGGGCGAATCGGTTGGACGGCTCTTCTTTATCGCGGAACGCGCCCTCGGACCGCAAGGAAAATAGAGGTGAATTAGGATGAGCCAGTGCCTCCCAAACTTTCTCGAATCGAGCTGCGCTCGTAGCAGAGGTTGCTATTTGTAGGGTACGATTTTTTGAACGACGGGGAACAAAACTATGTATTAATTACATAGAAACAAAGTGTTTGGCTGAAATAAAATAACGTGATACAAAAACTGTATTCGACATAAGCATTATAGGTTTCCGATCCTCTGTTCCTTCACGCTAAGAGAAGATTCGTTGTTCTTTCAGGTTCTTGAAGACCAATCCGTACACTGTCGGCAGTGTAGAGTAACGCGGATTTCGAATCGACGTTCTTCGAGATCAATTTGCAATGGGTATTTTGCATCCTCTCGCTGCTGAACCGAATGCGTCGAGTAAGTATCTATTTTCGTTTTTGAAGGGATATATCAGTTCGGAATACACTTACTTGTCACATTTTCTTGGATCTTATTCGCATATAGGGAGTTAATGAAGAAGTTGTCGCTCATTCCACCGATTCGATACGAGAATTTGATAAGGAGCAATGGAAACGTGGTCTTCTATCGTGGAAAGCATCTCGAAGGTGTCAGCTACCATGGTTGTCACGTTAATGAAGAAAATATTCTCTCTATCAACGACATCGATGTTGTTTTGATAATATTACTAAATGAACGACGATGAATAGCATTATTGGCGTCCGCAGCGGCCAATAATCCCCCGGCACTACTGGTTGCCAGGACTTGAAAGCTGTCCGGCATTATCTACGACAAAAATCTCTTCAATACGAACTCGTTTGGCCTGTCAGGCAGCAGTTATCTCGTGCATGGTCGACTTCTATTTATATTTTACGTTCGTTAGTCGATCAGGGGCAAAAGTATCCGTGAGCGCGTATGAACGCGCGCAATCGTCGATTTATGTAGATTCCGACTCGAGTCGTTCGAACACTTTTGTCACACGCGCTCGTACAGATCTCCCTCTAGCCGATAGTGCACGACTGATAAGGCATTCGTTGTTACAATGTGTCGATAAAACATACGAATGTGTGGTACGAATGGTCAATATTCAGGGAATTATCGAACTGATCAAAAGTGACAAGTTCTTTGGGAGATCGTGAACTTCAGATGGCTTCTCTGTCGATTGGAATCAAAATTAACCCATTCACTGCCAACTACTTTATAATTACCGAATAAAACTTATAATTACTAAATCAGACTTTCATTTATTCCATTAATTATAAAATTTAAATAAACTAATATTTAATTATTTAAAAATTATATAAATCTAATTCAAATAATTAATTTATTAACCATAATAAAATATATAAAACTTTTAAATATATAGATTAAATTTAAATCTTTTCATTGTAATAGAAACATTTTTAATTAAATTAAACGAAAATTTTCATATACAATTTTAGCTATTTTCTAGATTTATAAATACTAATTTTAAATACTTATCGAATAAATTCTTCGAATTTCATAAAATGTTTAAAAGTAAAATAAATTCTTTAAATAGCTAAAAATAATCCACAATTTCAGCTGTTCGAGTCACGATTTATTGCAAAAGAAGATCGTAAATTTTGTTTTTAAAACAACAAATTTAACATCGCTATTTTATTATCGAAATAATAACCTAGATTACTCATCTGTTTCAAATCTTGGCGCCCAAGGCAAAACGCTTTGAATCTTCCTGGTAGCGAACGGGTTAAGGAGTTCACTTTTGAAATTCGTATATAATGGGTTATTCTTTTTTTTCGTCGTTCTTTTGCGGTCAAGGTGCTTGACATGAAGCTCTTGCTTTCCCGAGTGGCGAATCTTCTCAACTATTTGCCCGACGACTCGATTGTCCCAACTCTAATCGGGCGTTCTTATGTTTATTCAGGATGATGGATGCGCGGTTTGGGGAATGGATCCCAGGAATCGTGGGATCCCACCCAGCGGTTTCGAGAGTCATCGACTGCATGACGAGGCACCACGGGGGACAGTTCCGAGCAAACAAGTCGTCGAAATCTTTTGTTTCGAGCGCTATGACTAACGTCGGTGCTCGAATCCCGTGTACCTGGTAACAACACGGGTCTGGGACCAGGTGCTTCGGTGTTTCCATGTAATTAGTCATCCGTGGAACACGCGTAGCAGGGAGGAAGCAAATAAAGAGAGAGAAACACGGGGATTCGGGGAGATTACATTTCGTGACGGATGAAAAGTAAATTCAACGGTGGCCAACCATCTGTGTGTATGGGTATGCATGGGTGTGCGCGCCGAACGCGATAAGATAATTGTACGTGCGGGAAACTGCATTCCCGTTTCGAAGTTTTATTTACGATTGTATATAACGTATGCAGTTGGTGCGGGAAATGGGGCACGCGAGGAATGTAAATTTTATTACGTTTTGTGGACGAACGTTCGAAGAAATCGCAAGTTGATCGATTGTAATGTAAGGGGGTCTTCTGATATAGAGTGGTGGAAGCTGAGAATAAGTGTTCTCGAACTGGAACATATAGCGGAACAAGAAATTTTGGTTTGCTTGATTAATAAAAAATAGATACTATGGGAGGTATGGGCATAATTTTGTTACAATAAATAGGTATTCATGTTTTTCATTAAATATTAAAATATCAAGGTGCGAGCATTATCGATATGGAAATGGAAATTGCTCGATGAATGTTTTTGTCAAACATTGTTGGTGATAATTATCTCAAACTTTACACGTTTACTTATCTATGTTTAAAGGAAACACGCATAGTTTTTTCTACAAAGAAATGTTAACTTGTTCGAAAATTATCAATGTAAAATTATCGATTCAAATAAAATTGATATTCTAGATGTAATAACTTTCGAAAATGTAATATATCTCATTCAACACGGGTTACTTTAAACTTCCAAAGTCCCATCTACTTTTCACTCGTACCCACAACTTACAAAGATGTACCACAATTCTGAATCACCTCAAGCAGTGTAACTGTAGCATTAGTTTCGCAAACAACTGCGATAATGTGATCTACTACTTTTTTTTTTTTGTAATTAAGTTCAATGCCCGTAAAGCCCAAGTAAACAAGAACAAGCAAAAAAAAAAAAAGAAAAAGAAAAAAGAAAAACTCAACGTATCTGAAATAAAACAATTCATGGTTGAATGGGTTAAATTGTTTTCCAAACGGAAACACATTATCAGAGCTCAACGTCTGTCGACGTCTTCGATCATGCTTTAGTCATGCCTGATGGAATCGTGACAAACAATAACGTATTCCATTAGGTCTGGCCCGAGAACCAACCAACCAGTTATAAACCAGGTGCTCGTCGGGTCCAACCGTGGATCTCGATCGCTTGACCACCGCATTCGTCGCGGCCGACGAGGATCGATCACTCCTCCAAACATATGGGCTCGATTCGTAGGTAGATACCCGGTTCCCTTGGTCGATCCTCGAACGGCCAAATATCTCAGATAAATATCTGCGGCTTGTCTAACTGGTTCATCCACGAGCCACTAACAAGACGTTTCTCTCTCTGTTCGTTCCCGTTCCTCTTTTTTTCCTCTGTCCACCGGTCGTACTGTTGAGCAAGTCCCATCCTCTCCCAACCATGAAATAATTTATGTTCGACTTCCGTGTACCACGCATTAAGAGCGTAATTAAGTCCTGTTTCTGATCCGGCGATAGAGACTCCGACGTTTCGTACTGATTGATCTAATACGCGGCACGAAATAATTAGAGAATAGCTTTCTGAATTTGTTAGGGAAAATGGGACTACGCTTCGAAATTTTCTGGCTGATTACTCGAGCCACCGAAGAATTAAAATCACCCCGATGGTACTCCAAAGAGCACGCGAAGCGATGTTTCGTCATCCTCGACCCGGAATCAGGAGATTGGCGTATCGCGACGAGTGTCAACGAACCGCGACGGGTTTCTCATTAGACGTGCCTTTGTCTTCGCTGTTATCGCTCGTTTAATGAACGAAACTCATCGAACCCGCGGGAAATTCTCCCCAGTCGTCGTAAAATTTTATCGCATCGGCTCGCGTAGACGAAAGAGTTCCGTCGAGCCTGAGAACGCTATCGGCAATGCGATCGTGCCAGAAGCATATTTCATTTGGCGAAGTGTTCGCGAACGGCGCTTAACGTCAGGGCACGTCACCGCGGATCGGATTATCCGCGACGAAATACCGAGGAAGAGGGGCGACCCGCGATGCATTATCTCGAGTAAGAAATAAGCAAAAATAGGAGCAACGCCGTGGCGCCAAGGAGTTAATAGCTAATTGGCTAATGCCTGGCTAAAAATAAACGGCGTAACTGGCGACTTTGAAATGCTCGTAGTCAAAGTATCGAGCCGGCTACGTTCGTGCTTGGTAGTACTAAGTTAGTGCCTCGTAAGGAAAGCCCGTTTGGTCGCCTGGAATTGCGTTTCCGTGATTTGCTCGCGCGACTACCGAGGAACAATTTTTAATGGGAGTTACCGTATCTCGTTCTGCGTCCGTTTAAATTTAGAAATTGCTCGAAAATAGGCGTCTACACGCTCGTTACATTAGCGTTGTCGCAACCGATCGATCCACGTGGTGATCCCTGCCTGACGGCCATCGATCCTACGTGGAAGGAAAGTAAGAGATCTCGCGCGGAGCGAAAAGGGCCATCGAGGGACACGTGTATGCATAATGCACGTCGGAGTTTGAAAGGGAGACCGATTAACGGAACAGACGGTGACGATTTATCTTGTTCATCTCTTGTCTTCGCACGCTCACGTTCTTATTGTCCATTCTTAATTGCACGTTGATGCTCCGAAGTATGGATCCGATGTTACGAAATGAGGAAGCCCTCGAATCCTTTAAATGGCACGCGATTTAAACTATATTTCGAAACAATTTCGTTTATGGTAAACCCGTTTTAAAATCTCCTAGTTATGTTTAGACTGTGTTACAGTTGGATGTAGAATAGTTATTAAATGATATTTTGTAAGTATTTAATTAAAGTGACCTTTTCGACCACTAATGATTATAATTTCCTTTAGTATTTAAAAACCGATCAATTACATAATATGACCACTGTTGAAAACGTTTACTCGCGTGAGTAGGTAGTGGCAATTGGCGTAGGACTATTCCTATAGCGGTATCTGCAAGCGATGGAAATAAAGTCTATTCGATAATTTATTACAACTTTTTTTTTCGCAACACACCTACACTCTCGTCACGGCTGAGCAGCGTACCTCGTCGCACCCGTTGCGAAGCACTGGCATAGAAAACAGCGACGGCTTGTCCGACTTTCTGGAATCACTATTGTGAAATTGAAACTGTTCCGTGACTGATAAAAGTACGAAAAATGTTGCAATAGAAGGTTAATTTTAGCATCTGGTTTATCTTGTCGCAGCAAGCAGTGACTTAGCTTAAGTCTCCTCCCCACGAACAATCTGTTAGCTGAACTTCAGATATTATTAAATATTAAATTCTAGGTTCTTGGAAAATATCGTTTAATAATTATTCCGCTAACAATTCGTCTTTTTAACGATATTCATTTGGGGTGATTATTGAGTTTCACTAATGAACGATTTGTGACACGCACACTCTGACTGTGACATAAAAAAAAAAGATCGTTTAACCATATTTCCGTTACACCATTTCTTCACAAACGAAGTCAAAGTAAAACTGAAATTATATACGCATAAATATAATAATAATAATAATAATAATAATAATAATATGTATATATATTATTTATTTCCGTTTATTTAGTTATTCGCTCATAAATTTATATTCTCCCATCTAGATTGCGTTATTGAGTTAAGTTTTCTTAAAAAAAAAAAAACTAAAAAACTACCGGACCGAATTAAAACAAAATCTAATCAGCTCTAAGTTAGATTAATACAAATCGATTATTTTGATCTCGCTATTAGTTTTTTAGAAAACGTTAACGAAAAATTTGTTTACATACGTACGTACATACACACACATACACATATGAACAATTTGTTATAAATAGGCTAAAATTACTCCAACGACATTAAAACATGAAGCTCTGCAAAAAGATCGATTTTAGGGGCAAATACAATTACTTCCCTATAAATCAGGAAGTTAATTATTAACCCATTTCATCCTCTACAGATGCAATCCTCCAATCCTCTAATCCTCCAATCCTCTGATCCTCTCCGAACCTCGAATATTTTTATGAATTTTCTCGGCCTTCCAGTTTCTGGTTCTCCTAGTACATCGAAACCCGTCACTGGCAGTCGATAATAAATGCACGCGGGAAACGTGAGACAATAAAGTGTTAATGGTTACTGGTTTGCCATCGGCGCATTTAAAAGTCCGCGTATAAACGCGAACCGCGGGCACTTTCGTTCGCAAGAAGGGACAAGAAGCTTGGAACGACATAGCGCATGACAAAGATAAAAAGGCGACCAGCCGACAGAAGGAGGGCCGACGATCCACGGTATAAGCAAGCTGCCGCTCTTTGCATCGTCCCTCTTCCTTCATCCAGGACTCGTCGAGCGTGTGCCTATGCCTCGTGCACCACGCTTCGCGTATCTTGGAATGCAATTTTAAACTGTAGATCCAAACGGTTGCTTCGCGCAAAGTAATTATCTATTGATGTCCGTTCGAGCGTCTTATTTTAAAAGAAACGCTTCGATGTCGACGATGACGATCAATGTTTACGAGCATGGAGAGAGAATTTATTTTGATTTATCATTTCAAGCCTGATGCGAAGCAATCGTCTGCTACAGTATTCTACTTAGAATACTACGATAGATTTCGACAATTAAAATATCAACAATATATACGTGTGGTGTTTACATAACAATATATCGAATATTTGTGATGGAAATTTGTACAAGTGTATGACATTTTAGATGCAGTTTTATTAAGAAATATGGAAAAGTAAGAACGAATGGAAAATAAAATAGATCGCGGTAGATCTGCATCGTTTCTCTTCCGCCGCGTCGGGACGCACGAAGCGTGTGCCAGCGCTTATGTGAGTTGCACAGACACTCACTCACACGAGTATCAACGTGGCGTCTCTGCCTCGGGGCTCAGGCGCCACTGTCTCCCCTCTCTCTGTCCCGCGTTTCCCTCACCGACCGCCCATTTCCCGGCGTCGATCCGCACCACTCAACCTTTTACCAACACACAAGTCCCACCGAGCTGCCCGCATACTATACGTTCTGGTACAGTGGCTGCCATTAACGTAAGTGGCACAGGCCATGTGCGCTCCTTCAGCCTCCTCTAACCGATCGAATTGCTTCGATGAGGATCTATGAAGATCGATGGTCTAACGAACGGTTCGCTGGGATCGCCTGTCCACTGGCTCGATCGCGTCTGGATTAGATTTTCGTGGACGGTTACCCGTTAGAAAATTAATCGACTGCACTTTATAAATTATCCAAAGATGACCAGTTTGTCAGTCTTAGCCGCACTGTTTTACGAGATGCTTTCAACACTTTGATTACGTGTCTTTGTAAGGTCTTTGTTACGACCCTTGACAAGGGTAGAACTATTCGAGTATTTTATAGGTTTTCGAATACTACAAGTAATACGGTATATTACTATAAGTAGTACGGTAATTAAGGTATCTGCTTAAGGAATGTGGATTACTGCATGTATTTGAATAATTTAATACGTCAAACGTATTCGAATAGTTCAATTGTTCAAGATGCTCAAGCTCCAATCGTATTCAAACAGCTACACGTTCAAATACTTCAACGCATTTCGAACAGTATCCGTATAGATCACTGTTCGAGCCATGTTCGAATAATCCACCACTCGACTAGAGCCAACTATCCGAATCATCCTCGTCCGAAACGTTAATTGGCGAGGTGTTCGACTAGGTATCCAACTAGAAAAAAAATCGAAGAAAAAGTCGCGGACACAGCCGTACCCGCGACCAGCGCGGAGGCTAGATGGCAGATTAACGGCAGTCGTTGAACGTGCGTATTGTACGCGTTCACGGTGCGTGGTTCACCGACAAGGGGCGCACACCATCTCGACCGGAGGCGGACTCGTTTAAAAACTATCTGGCGAGTGTTCTTCGCCGGGTGCCCCTGGTGCGCGCCAGCCGCGGCGGAGTCGTCCGGCTGGCGTTTGCTTTTCGAGCCTCGAAGTGAGTCAGTCAGTCAAGCGTCGACCATCGTCGAGATCGGTCGCGTCGTTGCGTTCCAATCGCAACAAAACGCCGAACCCTCGATCCTCCTCGATCAACGCGACGTACTCGTGACGATTCGTTATGAATTTTTCAACGATCACAAGAAGGACACACAGATCGTGACCGCCAGCCGTGTTCCAATCGACGATCCGCGATCGATGGAGTTCAATCGTGGCTCCCGTTGATTCGCAATCTTCGAGCGATCGTCGAACTCGTGCCACTGCCGTCCGTGAGTTCTTTTTCTTTCTTTTTTTTTTTTTTTTCAACGCGTTACGCGATTCGCTATCGCGACAGTGTCCGGTTCATTTTTATTTCCGTCGAAAATGCTGTCGCGCGACTTTCTGACATTCGCGACTGTGGTTTCCGGCCTGTCTGTGGTGGTTGGTGCTTCCGTGGATTCCGACTCCGGCGACTACGAGGTGCTCGCTGATAACGAGGGAAAGTCCGATGACAATGGTAAGCGTTTTTGGGAGCGTGATTTCATGGGAAAGTTGGCGACGAGAGGAGGTCGGCGTTTATTTCGGAGTAATAGAGAACGGAGGCGAGCTAAGTCGCGCGTTTTCGAGCAGCTTTTTATTTGGTCAGTGAAAGATACAAATTCATTGGTAAATGGTAATTGGATTATTGGTCTTCGGGGTTGAGAGATCTCAACCTTTAGAGGAGGTTTGTGGGAAACCACCTGTTTTCATCTGAGAACATCTTACAAGGTGGTACGAAAGAGTTGATTTTTAAATTTATCTTTTATGCCCTCGTTACAATTGTTTATTTACAATTTTACATATATCTGGTGACGAAGTCGGTGACGCGACTACAAAAGCAGCGCGTGAACGATGCCACGTGGGTGGCGAGGGAGGTCGAAAGAAAACGAGATCGATATTTCTGTGTTATCGTTACCGAGCTGAAATTATACTGCAAATTAAATCCTTCGTGAAAAAAAAACCACGATAGATAATAAGCTTCTGTCGTCAACATTAAAGCATCGTGCAATAAATAAAAAAACACTATAGTTACTTTAAACATTTCACTGCTGAGCAATAATATTTCAAATTTTAGCTTCAAATGTCTTATCAATCTTCGTCGATTAAGCTCGGCATTTCTCGCTTTGATGTAACTTCTTGGCATTAAAAAGATGAACGGATAAAAAGTTTTATTTGTCGTTCTTACCTAGATAAGAATTTCGCTCGTCTCTGTATCCCACGACTGAGATTTACTGTTGCACGTGGCCTTCGCTGCTCTGAAGCGTTTCCGAGTGGAAAAGCATTCCTTACCACGCGCTTTCTTCCTCCAGGCGTTGCATACTTCATCGGTAATTAATGCGGGTTAATCCTATCGGTACTGGCACAGTAATTAAACCCGCCGACGGGCACGCAACCTTTAATGCGCCGTGGATTTACTTCGAATTGCTACGAATTAATTAAAACGGGAACTCAAAGGATTGCACTTTTTACAAAAGGTGGATCACAGGTGATTCATTGGAAAAGCGGAGACGAGAATTAAAGATAACCTACTTTTGATTCCTTAATAATAGAAAAAACATTAGTTACAAAAAGCAAAAGAACTTTACGTCTCTTCCTTCCAAAACAACCATTATGTATTCGTGTTCTCGACTGGTGGATTCCAAAAAGAAATTCGTCACACTTTTTCTTATATTCAGACCTGTCCAATTTTTATTGTACGTAAGCATAAATGTTTCGGAGCGATCTTGGCTCTTAATTTTTCAATGCAACGACGAAGAAAACGACGAAAGTTCAGAATCGCTGGAACGATACGAGTGTCCTGCACGACGAACAAAAAAAGAACTCGAGATAAGAGCGAAGCAGATGCAGTCGCGCTGCTACGTCACACATCGCGGCCACGGTAATTGCAAAATTGTATATGTTCTCCGGAACGAAAGTAAGAGAGAGAAAAAAAAAAAAAAGAACGGTTCTATCGACGTGTTTAAACTCGCCCGCCGGTCTTTTTGCCGCTACCAGCGCCGCGCGCAATTAAGAACGCGTGCAATTTAAACGTTTTATCGATACGCGCGGGTATTCATCGAAGATAAGAACGAAGAAGAACCCAAAGGCTTGTCTTCGAGGTCCGTTTTTGTGAGGAGGCTCCATGCAACTGTCTCCTCGGAACTGTTAATTACTTTTCGAGAGGCGAGTGTAGATTTTAAAATAAATAGATAAGATAAACGTAAATCAATTTACGGGATAAAATTTTGTATAACATGGAGCAGGCTAATAATAATCTACAAAAAATATCTCACCGTAATCGCGCGTTGCAACGCGAAAAGGAGCAATTTCTATCTCGTTTTCCTTTCCGTCGTAATCTTTTGTCCGCTATTGTAAAAGCTTAGCGTTGTTTACCCGAAAAAGCAGGGGAAGCGACGCAAACGAGCAGCGAGGGGAGGAAGTCGCGACAGAAATTGAGTCGGTTACGAGACGACCTCGGGGAAACGATAAAATCGCCCGCGGGGAGGGCTAGCGTTCGGTTACGATCGTCGTCCGAATGATTCACGATCGATCGATAGATTTACATTCACGGCTGGCGCCACCTGGTGCCCCGAGAGTCCCGCGGGATCGGGTCGGGACACGCCGTGCCACGAATTCCGGTCAAAGGCGGCGCGCTTGCGAAATAATAAATATTTAAATTTTGCCGTTCGCACGATACCGAGTTTAGAAAGACGATAAAGTATGCGTCGGGCGCCAGCTAGGCGCGCGGATAGCGGAGTATGTACATAATATAATGCCTATGTGCACGATAGGTACCTTCCGACACGCTTGTCTTGCGCGGTCCTCGTTTAACGCGAATGTAGCGTCAGTCTCCATGCATCGAGGATCGCGTGCGATTCGACGAATGGGACCATCATTTTTCGACGGTCCTAAATGGTTCGTTAGGGAGAGACAGTGGGACAAGGTCGCATTACGTCTTTAGAAAGACATTTCGTGACGAATAGTTTTTGGATCGACGGAAGAATTTTGAAAAATTCATTCGCTATGTCAAATCGAATACAATACACGTGTTATGTAACTAGTTATGGATTTGGAACTTCACCTAAAAGAATTTGCTCAAAGAAATTGGATCAGTAGTAAAATTTGCCAAACTCCAAATTCAAAAATTTCGTTCAGCAGAGAATGTACAATCTTATCACCAGCCATCTGGTTGCGAATATTCGAAACAGTAAGTAGAGCATTCGCCAACAAAACTTGGAAGAAACACCGATTTATTTTTGTGAACTCCATTATACAAAGTTCCAACCACGAATTATATAATTTATTGCATGCAAGATCATGTTCCCAGAAATCTGTACTAAAATTCTAAAACGCGCTGTGTCGCGCGATTAATAAACATACCGTTCAGAACCATTCCACTTAACTTTCAAATTAACCCACATTTGCATGTACATTGATTCTTAATTAAAACTCGAAAATTGAGGTCAAATTCACTTATTATTTCTACGACATCGCTTTCTCGCGATATTCTGTTAACATTTTAGCCAATCAGTCTGCGGAGAATTGCTTCTGCAAATACGCGACGCGATAGACCTTGATCTCTTAATCAAATAATTAGGTGGCGAATTGCAAGTGTTTCTTCCATTCTTCAAAACGCTTTTGTATCGTTTCCTATTTAAATAGCTGAAGACTTAAGAGTGACGACTTGCGTAATGAATTCTGATGACTTGTGTAACGAAAATTCGCTCACTTTTACAATGCGTACGTGGAAACCCGTTAATACGACAATTGAACTATGATGCATGAAGACATTATTGTTTCTCAAGCGGCTCCGATGCTTTCTGTCTTACGTGTTTCACAATTTTATCAGTTGAGAATATTTACGTCAATATTTTTGTTAACAATAATTGTTTTGTCGATACTGTAGACCATATCCTGTTACTAACACCCTTGTTTTTGCGATTTCTTTAATGCGAGAATGCGTATGTCAATCTTTTAAATCTTCACACCAAATATTAAAATATCATACTAAAAGAAATGAAATTTTTCAAAAATGTAAATTTAAACACCTAAATAAACGTCACGAGTGAATCGCTATATTAATTCGTTACCCGTCACAATTAATACAAATACAATTTTTCTCTATTCCTGTTATGCCAGTTCCTCATGGAATTTCCTGCCAGAGCTCGTAATCCCGTTTATGCTCCACGCTCGAATCTCGTGTAAACGGGGATGGGATTCGGTTCACGGAACCATTTCACCGACGTTATAGTTTCTCGGACGCGAGGCGCGTCGCATTCTTTGCCTTGAACAAGAGTAAAAAAAAAACAAAATTTCTGCCCCTCTGGTCGCTGATGCAACTCGCTCGCAGATCGCGGAGAAGCCGTTAATCCGAACGCGTACGACGAGTCGGAGCGTTTATCTGCGAGTACGTCAATCTTCCCGTTCGAAGAAGAACGCATAACTTTGTGTTTATAGTTCACGCAGATAGGGAATTTTTTTTTACAATTCCTGGAATCGAAACTGACAATCGTCGATCTGTCGAAGAGCACAGCGCGCGACGATGACGCACTAAACACTCGTACCTCGCTCGATGATCGAAAATGGGGGTTACCAGTTTTCTTTAAGCGGGGGTGTACTGCGTAGATATTGTTTTTTTCTTTAAGTAATCGAGGCGATGGCTTCTTAGAGTTGAATGAATAAATTTTAATAAATTCGATTCGTCATTTCTCTGTTTAAACGTGAAATTCTGGTCCTCTTTATTTATAAGGTAATCGACCCCTGTCCTGGGTGACTTGAATGTCGAATCAGGAGACCGAGTCCGGTTAAACGACCGCGATTTTCCCTATCACTAGCCGCGTACAACGCAGTCGTTGAATAGCTTTCGCGAAACTGACAATCGTCCGTCTGGGATTCGACACGAATGAGTCATATCGTAAAATCGACCTCGCTACTTTATAGATATGCAACCGGTTGCACGAGCCGATCGTGAAATATCGTTATTCCGTGACTTGTTTGCATCGAAATCGGATAAGAAACTCGGACGACGGCGTGCTACGCAATTTCTCGACGAACTTACGGCGTTTTCAGTGGTGCGCTATCTTATAGGGAAAAGAGGCATCTGCCTCGGGGCCACGAACAAAGGGGACCCACACGATCAATGCTTCATTAATCCTCTACTACCGACATCCTCTCAGAAATAGTTAGATATATAAAATTGGAACTGTTTTCGTTACCAACACTATCTTTACTTCTCACACATTTGTCACTTTTTTTGCTCTTCTGATAATGTCAACAGAAGACAGAAAATTTTATTGAATTTCTGATGAGATACCTTTATCTGACACGTACCTGATTCATTATTATTATACAAAATATAGAATTTATCTTGGAAATTTTAATTTCTATAATCCAATTTTATAATCCAATTCTTGATTACAGTATTTCAGGCATTAATTTCACTCAATTACCAATAGACCTTGACCTTTAACAGTTGGATAAAGCTATGTCTTTTAATATTGGAATTAGGCCAATCTGACCATGAAAACATGTAATTTCGAAACAAAATTTGCGAAGGAGCCTAAAACCTTTACCTTTTTATTAAAAAAAAAAAAAAAAAAAAATATCTTTGTTTCGCAAACACCAAAGTCGAAGACGTCTGTTGAACGTCCCGCTCGACCCAGTACAGGACGAGACGCTTGGCGTCTACGTGAAAAAATTGGGTCGTCGTAAAAGTTGTAGAGTGGCGTGTTCCCGATGTTCCCACCGTAAAATCGTGAAACGTTTAGGCGCGCGCAGTTCTGTTTCGAGCCGCGCGATACAGCTTCGAAAAATGCGAGCTCATCCGCGCGCCACCGACAAAACGTAACGCATCCACGCACACGTTCCCGCAACCCGGTGTTTCACGTGTTCACACTCTGCCGGCTTGCAGCTGGTGTTACGTTCACGTTCGCCCACAGACGCTGCAGCCGTACAGAAACGAGCACGGTGGCGCCTGTCGGCCACACAAATGTGCATGCGTGCGTGACGAGTTTACGCCTCTTTGTCTTGCGCGCATGACGCTTGCACAAACACGTAACGCGTTGGTATGGATTGGTGGTCAAAGTTCTTGTCCGAATCAAAACAATCAAAACTATACGCATACAGTGGGTGTAGATAGTATTCGTACACCGATCGATTTCCAAAAAAACTATGTAAAATTGTCATTTGTTAACTTATTTTTTATAAACAATGACATTATACATATTGTTGGAAATCTCTAGAATAGGTTACAACAATAATAGCTATTTATGTAAGTTACGAAATTAACAAAAAAAAAAAAAAAAAATTAATCGATAGTATTGGGTGAATGTCGTTTTTGCAATTTTAGATACTTGTTTATCGTTCATCGGCTCATTGATTTTTATCGATCTGGCATTGACAATTTGCACACTAGATTTGCTCTTGTTTGCAACAGTGAATCTTTTTCCAACACTTTTCTATTACACATAATTTACGAAGTTTTTTCATCGTCCGCGATCGGACATTAGATCTTTAGTCATCGCCCAGCGAAAAATCCATTTATTCCTCTTTTTTACTTTCCGACTTTTTGCCCAGTGATAAACGACCGTAGAATGACTCACGTTCATTAGCCTACGTCAAGTAGAATTTAACGCGATTTATTTTTAAACAATTTTTCTCGTATGCATTTTCAAATGCAATAATATTAAAATTATGGAATAGGTCAAAGGTTTTGACAAGAGTGTCGCCTCTGTAAAATTACATTGTGTTGTTACGTGCCCGATACATGCCACCATGGTTAAAAGTTGAGACATTTTTCTCGGCGCCCTCGCGCTCCATACTCGCCACCCACGTGTACCCTCGCTATCTGTGCCCGAATCTGGGCTCCGTGAGCGTTATTTACAACCGCTGTCGTTCGTATCGAATCCTTAAATTAAAATCGATCGGGTTACCGTCGCGATAAAAACCTGTCACGCGAATATTTCCCTCCAGAACGGCTAATACCGATGGAACGAAAACAGTAACGAATAAAAAAAATAAGCCTCCCCGCGCAATTAACGTCGACTCGCATTAAAAATAACGACCGATTAATTGGACCAGGCGCCCTTGCGCTTCGCCTTCATAAATCTGCGGAGATGTCAACGAGAAGTAGAAAGTTTTATTCGAGTAAGGCTTATTTATGGGGCGAGCTTGCGCGGTAATTCGTGCTGCTCGTTTTTCTTGTTCGACTCTTTCGTTATTAATTAAATATAGATGGGCATTAATCAGCGACGCGCGACGGTAGCCTGTCGCTTCAGATTCGGAATCACGGTTCCACGAATAAAAGACGAGCAACGTGGCACGGCGATACTTTCGCTGAGTAGTTTATGGTTCTCGTCCAGATCGGACAAAGACACCTTCGAACGTTGCGGACGGTAATCGCTTTATCGAGACAAGGTGCTTCGAGTGTCTTGACGTCGTTTCGCGAAAACCAGTTCAGGCCTCTTCGGTGCTTTATATTTTATTAAGAATTTTTTTTTTTTTTGCGGAGGTATAAATTACAAGGTGGCCTTACGAAAATGACTGAGAGTGTTCAGCATTTCTTATAAGATAGGTACACCTATGGATATGGCAAACCACGACTATGAAAATATACTTTGCACTATGCGAATGCTCACGCTTAAGTAGCGCCGAACTGTAGCCGACCTCATGCTAGTTTTTCAAATTGTCGATAGTAAAATGGAATGTCTCAGGATACTGGAACTATTGAAATTTAATATTCCAAGTAAGCAACTTCAAAGCAGCGGTATTTTTTACACTGATCCATATCGTACCTCAATTGCGAAACAAAATTGTGTTACAAGAATATGTGCGATGGCTAACAGCCTTAATATGTCTGTCGATCTTTTTTCATGACTCACCTTTAGCATTTGAAAAATCAGTCGTTGCAATTTTGCAGGTGCGCAATCAAGTTTGAACACGTTACGTTATAAGATATCGTAATCGTCTCAATTTTTGTTTTGTTTTTCTTGTTGTCGTTATTTCATTGTACTTGATATCAAGGACAGATTGCCCGTAAATAAAGTATTATTATTGTTATTATTGTTAAAATATAATCGCAAGAAGTGAATTAAGAATCGAGTGTTGTCTAGGAAACATGTGAATCGTATTCAAACTGGTTTATTTAAGCTGCGAACATGTTAATATTTAAAAAGAAAGAGACTATTTCAATCTTGTACGTTTAAAATTCCAACCGTCGAGCTGTTGAAGGGGGTCAAGTACCCAAAACTCATTTTGGGGCAGTTATGGGAACCCCCGGGGGCCACGTGACACATGTGCGTAACGATACCCCGGACGTCGTTAGCGATTCGTGTAAATGCGTCTAAAGAGTTGACGTTCTCCCTAGAATGTCTCCGTTCGAAGTCGATCCTTTCCTAGACATTACGTTAGCCTTGGGCGTGTGTGCACGTATCGGAAAAATAGTGGCTCGAGGGACAAATATAACTTGGCTACTTGAAACGCGTGCCCCGTCCTATCGGACTTGTAATTCAACAATGGTAGCAGTGCACCTCGGACAGCGCTATGTCCGACGCGTTTGCACACACAATCGCCGTGTCGACGAACGATACGCAACCGCTTCAAACCTACACGAATCGTCGCAAATATGCAGTCACAATAAATATTAACGCGTTGTCAATAGCACGCTTTTCAGGAACTACGAACACACCTTAACGTTGAAGTTAGGTGAATCCCCTCAGGGGCTGTAGCGGTATTTTTGTAAGCTACAGTATATACGGGCTTAAAAACCCCGAGGTACCCGAGCTAGAGTGGGACCAGCGGGCTCCCACAGAGATGAGTTGTCAAACGACAAACAGATAAGAAGTTATACAATATACAGGGTGTCCCAAAACTCGGGGAGGAGCCGGAAATGGGGGGTAGCTGAGACGATTCTGAACAACAATTTCCTTTG
The DNA here is from genome assembly GCF_026225885.1 of Hylaeus anthracinus. Classification (NCBI taxonomy): domain Eukaryota; kingdom Metazoa; phylum Arthropoda; class Insecta; order Hymenoptera; family Colletidae; genus Hylaeus; species Hylaeus anthracinus. The sequence continues at coordinate 5,156,354 of NW_026534333.1, read as the reverse complement.
CAAAAATGTCGGATGGGGCTTCGTTAAGGAGATATTAAGCGAAAACCCCGACCAATCAGAGCGCGCGTAGACCGTTGGAGCGGCCGCGGTAGCGAAGGCTACGCGCTAGGTCGATGCTTCGATGCACGTCGAGTCACTTGTTCGCGTACAAGCGCGGCCGCCAGCGCGTAGCCTACGCTACCGCGGCCGCTCCAACGGTCTACGCGCGCTCTGATTGGTCGGGGTTTTCGCTTAATATCTCCTTAACGAAGCCCCATCCGACATTTTTGCAAAGGAAATTGTCGTTCAGAATCGTCTCAGCTACCCCCCATTTCCGGCTCCTCCCCGAGTTTTGGGACACCCTGTAGAAGTGCCAGTGGGTCCCTGTAGAGATGAGAAGTTATGCATTACAGTTTAAAGTGGCCAGCCACAGATAAGAAGCGTAAAGTTAACCAGCATTAGGAAGAGAGGGGTATAATAAGCGCGCGAAGTAAATATGAAAAAGGAATATGTAAACATAAAGATATTTTGTTACAGGAAATGTGTCAACAACTACGCAAATGGTTTACGTTAAATAAAAATACAAATACAAATTAGGTGAATATAAGACTGTAGACATAACCGATCTCAACCATGCATCTCTTCTGAAAATTGCCACTTAGTTGCCCACCTGCCAGTGTTATCTTTGATTTAAGATCGCGTACAGTCAGTATACACGCTCTCATTATGAATCGTAATCCGCACATCGCGAAGCAGATCTCCCTGATCGATTGGCAATGTATTAAGATATTATGCAAAAAAAGAAAAAAGAAGCAGAACGTAGTCGACGACGTGTAATTGCCGCGGCCTTCTTGGCGATGAAATTTTTATCGTAATGCATCCATCAGGCGTGGCTAAACTTCGCAGACATCGCTAGACGGTCACGTAACGAATACTGTTTTTTATTTTCATCAATGGCGCCAAACGGCCATAATTCTCCGTTCGTCTCATCATAAATGCAAGGCATATCGCGCCGCGAGTCGCTGTCTACGTTTCAATCCTCCGCGATAAGATGTTAGTCCAGCCCGTTGATCGGTGAAATTCCTGTATTAGATAAAGAGATTCGAGTAAGGAACAAATGGCGAATTTCATTGTTATAGCGGTTGAGGGGAAATTCAGGATCGATACTGTACGGCGGCGTACGATGATGTAATTTAGATTCAATTATACCTGGAACAGGACCGTTCCGGAAGCCTTCAATCGTCTGGAAACCGTGGCGACCCCATTACGCGACACTTTTCCTTTCCCCTTTTTTGCAACATTGAAATATCGCGCGTTCTCCTCCGGCCACTCGGGGAAAACGGTTCGCTGTTCGATCTGCCCAAGGATATTTCAGGAATTAATACCGTTCGCGGGGCGTCGAGGCGTCGCGGCGCGAAAGCGTTCGCCGACCGGTGGCGCCTAAAAAGTCATAATCATCAAATCGCGCGATCGAAAATGCAAGGCGACGCTCGTCGTTGGATAATGTCGCGCCGACGCCGCGGGTCGCATACACAGCGCGTGCTGATAAACAACTGAACTGAATTACTGTCACAGACTGTTGACGCTTAACGATCGGGTAAACAAAAGTTTAAGACGTAATTTTAAAGCCTTTTGCGATAATAAAGTTCGTTTAAAATTATTTAAATTTGTTTGAATTTATATTTGAAGAATAATTGATATCAAAAATATATTATACGCTTAAAAATCGAACTGCCTGGTTCCATTGGTTAAACATGGGATTGGTTAAACATTGGGCAATCATATCTTGATATCGCCTCTCCCAAATCTTAATCCCGTATGGAGCTATCACCGCAAACTTGTATTTGAACATTTTCAATGATCAGGTTAAAAACGATGCCATTCTTCGAGACCTATACGATCAATCAGGAAAGTTCAGTCTTGATTCGAAGAAGCTTGAAATACGAACATCAATATTGTCTCTACGAATTAAAAAAAAAAAAAAAAAAAAAAGAAGAGTAAACTGCGTATATTCGCCACCAACATTAACAAAAGCAGATAGAAAGTATTTCGATGGAAGAATGGAATAATAAATATTCATAACATTTCTGTCACTTAATGTCCAATAAAAAGAATAGGCCAAATCGTTACACACTTAGTTCACCTATACCACATAACGTCGAGCGATTAGTTTGGGTTCGAATGAAAAGAAACAGATTTTCTAACGTCAGTTCGGTCACTTATCAGACTATGTATGTATGGACGTCCGTTCGTCCGCGTCCGTTTCGCCAGTGCTATTTACTATCGACTATCAATCAGTGGCAAAGCTATATTCGTAGCATTTGAATAGACGGTTGTCGCTTGGACACTTATGCGAGTGTCCGTGGCCGGTTCGGTAACGCGCGCGAGCGCGCGTTATGTTAATTCGGTGCTTCGTATGCGCCATGAAGCCGCGTGCAGGCACGCACGCATGCGGCATGCATGCGTCCAGTGCAACCGGAGATGCGTCGAATTCAAATGAACGAGCTTAGCCGCTTCTGCGAGGGCTCCGTTCGTTGGCTTCTCCTTACTTTTGCATCGTCTAACGATCGGGGAAACATATTTCAGGACAACGTTGGACGTTGTTCCAATCGATTCTCATTCGAATAATTATTCGAATAAATTTTCATTCGAACAGAATCTAATTCGAATATAATCTCATTCAAACGAGTGACTCCTTTTAGTGCGATTGATTATAGTCAAAGTCGAAAAGCATCTTTGAGCGCCACTTAAAATCAATTTTCATACAAGTAATTAATCAATTCGATTCTTCGTTCGAATAAACGACTCCTTTCGAGTCCTTTCAGCGCAGTCGACGGCCGTCAAAGTCTAGAAATCTAGTTTTTATCTAGAAAATGGGAAAATCATGAGCGAAAGAGGTTAACCGCGGTCGTTAATTGCCCCATAATCATTATCATTAAGCGCGACAGTTACGATCGTTAAGCGAAAATAGTATCGGGTAATTGTAGCTGTATCGTGTTTGGTCGTTATTCAGAAAGAATCGCGAAAATCGTTTGGTTTCCAGCGGACGACCGGGCGCGTATCATTTGTCGCGATAACACGAGTTATTCAAACTACTGACTCACGGTAAATAGCGATAGTCTCGTATGTTACGCTTTAATATTAGCAGCGGACATAAAGCGTGAACCGCTTCTTCCGTATCGCGATACGAATATTTGCACGATGCGTTTGTCGTGCAAATATGCACAATGGTAATCATCCTTATGTAATATCTATGCCTCGCGCCACATGCAAGGAGTCATCGCCCAATTGACCGTCGATTTAGATGAATTTTGGTCCCTTTGTAAAAGGGAAAGCAGAAAGAATGTCTACCATTGAAGATCGTCGATCAGTCGATGTCCCTGTCGGAAGGAAAATCGAAGGAGAGGGTTAACTCGTTTTTTCGAAGAAGACGAATCGAAGTTCCAGTGTCGGTGAACCTGTTATTTCCATTCTTGGATAATGCCACGTGTTGCGGTCGGCTCGAAATTTCTCACTTGCAATGCAATAGCCGTGAGCATTGAAATCACGTGCTTCCGACGCTCCAGATGATCGCCATTAACGGCACGCTCGTTCCCGATCAATTAGCTTAGCTTCAAGCTTCCTCCTTTGGTCTGATGTATTTTTTGCCGATTACCGGTGATCGTGATTGCATCTGACGCGAGCGAAAGCCAACGTGAAGACGCGTACGTCGCAGAGAAGGGCGAAATTCTTATCTGGAAGGAATTTGGAATAACGGCTGAAATATATATGAATGAACTACTGTTCCTTCGTTGGGGGGTTGGAATACGAGCTACAGAATGAAATATTTCAATTGAATGAATATGAAGAATTTAAATTTTGTGTTATTTTAAAGGGGTTCAATGAATAAGTCTAACCTTCGTAAATTGTTATCACAAATGTTATCACATTACGGTTATGAATTTAATTGAGTAAGTGATCGATCGTTATAATTACCGAGTAATCAAAGTCAACATATGTAATTCTCAATCTTGATTAACTTGCATGTTGTGGATTATGAATTAATTACTACAAATGTCGATATGATTTGATCGTGACACTAATAAGAAAAAAGGACTTCAAAGAAAAACCAGTGAAAATTGAAGCAATCTTTCATCGAATAATTACTGAATACAGGTTTATATCGAGGGATATGTGTTGATTGACTAGGTACTTTTTTAAGTAATCGTTCCTCCGATTACAACGTGTTTTAGATCGAATATCGATACATCGGAGAACATCCGATTCTCTTTTGTATTTTTAAGTAGAAGTACACATGATTGTAATTAAATTACTACGTTGATATATTTTACTACCAAAAAACCTTTTTGAAAAACCCTTAATAATACAAACATACGAGAACATATCTACACCTTCCAGCGCAACTAGAGTCGAGATTGCACGCGATATTATCTTTCTATTTTCCACCTAACGCTTTGATCACTGCTTTCCCTCTCGTTTAGTTACAAACATATCATTATCTCCAGCAATATTCGAGGGTGTCGCAATTAGTATACAAAGTGTACACGTTTGCAGTTACGATGCGTGAAACCGTTGAGCAAGGCACGGCACTGTTTTTTTATCGCCAGACAGAATGTTGCCGCGTAGAATTGTTTTTATCGTGCACGCACGATCGCTATTTCCTTTTCTCGAGTGATTTGCTGCCAAATTACCCCCGATGGCGACCGCGCACAGCTCGTGGCTACAATTTCCGTGCCTGTTACAGTGGTTTGCCCTTCTTTCAGCTGTCCACCTTGCTCGAGCCGCGTGAATAGTGTGTTGTGTGTCTGCTCGAGAACGCGAAAATGCCTTCTAGATGAGCTCCCCCCTCGGGGGACGGTAATCTTCGTTGATTAGGGCTACGAGCGTGTTGGAGTTCTACTGGTCAAAGACGCTATGATTCCGTGTACGTCACGCTGATTCGATTTATTAATTACCTTTATTCTTATTTCTTCACAAGCTTTGGTTTTCCGTACCATTGTAGCCAATTTTTATTATTATTACGATATGGACTCCGTGCTCTCCTTTTACGAATTCGTCGAAATACGATATTTATAATCGTTTCAACAGAACTAGGAGTTGAGAAATTTTATATTGGTTTTAAAAAACAAAACAGGCGAACGTAGTATAGAAAGATGGTATCAAATGGCAATGGGACAATGATACATATACTCAAGTTAGAGAAATGAACAAACAGAAAAGAACCTATTAAGCATGCATGTGGATTATGTAAGACAGCAAAACTGTAAGATCGTAAAATTCAAAGCATTCTGACTATTCTGCATGTTCAAGTTAAAGAATACGCCAGCTCTAGGATAACAATCAATATTTTAGTAAAATGATCATTCTTATTACCATTAATTGCGAACTTTGAACCTTTTGTATTTCCGAGGAAATTAATCAGCTCAAGACTGACAAACGCATCGACTCTATAAAATATTCCAAGTGTTACAGGTTTCGCAATTCTCCTCCATCGCCTCTTTCGTACCAATTTCAATTAAAAATACGATCATACGGTGGCGACTGGCTATTACGTGTAATCGATGCAGTCGCAGTCGAGACAGAAATCGCTATCGAGCCGTCGATGGTCGTTTGCATAACCGAGACAATAATCCGCGTTGGATTGAGCAATTATCGCGAACCGCGAGCATTACGCGTCGGCTAGGAATCGTTTTTACATAGACTGGAACGAGCAACGTGCATTAGCTATGCTTAATAGTACATTCCTACCCCGCCGTAATTACAATGAGTCGCTATATATAGCCGACGCCGTGAGAGATTTGCGGAATCAATGTCAACGATTCCAAGGAGACGTCTCTATAAATATCAGCCTTCTTGAATCTACCTATGTACGCAGGTGTAAGCGCAGAACTATACGTTTCCGCGTTACAATGCAACCATATTTCATTACGATGTGCGGCCATCAACTGGCCAATCCTCGCGTGCCACGGAAACGGTAATTCAAGGCACGGTGTTTCGTTAACTTAGTCTGGTTCCACTATGACCGAGACGGCACAAATAAAATACGAAGTGTCTGTAAATTAGACGTACGCGAGCATGCGTCCAACGTATTAATTGCTCGAATTAAAATCGTTCCTCCGTTAACTTTGAACGTCCTTTAGGACACAGAAGGATAGAGACGGTCGCGTGATGCTCCAAGAGCGGCGCGAATAAAGAAAGGAGTACACGCACGCACCAGTTGTCACGCGACTCATGAAAACTGGGTTCTTACGTGCTCCGTACTTCGCGGATCGAGCGAGTTACGAAACGAAGATCACACGAGGCGCGAACGAAAAGAAATCCACTTCCGGTGGGATAATTAAAAGCCGCAAGCCGGTTGGATAAAACAAACATTAATGGGTTGCCTCGTCTTCGCGACATCTTTTTGCGAATATATAAAACGGTGGTTGGAACCGTTGAAAATCATATGGGAGAGGGTTTATCGGAAGTAATGGCAATTAGAGTAATATCAAAAATTATGCTGGGTAAAGAAGTAGCGTGGATAAAGGTTAATGGGTTTGAGCGATGATTGCAGTTGTTTCGTAATGTTTTTTTTTTTTGGAAGGCGGATCAAGTGGGTCGAAAGTGGAAATTAGTTGATGTGTAGGTCTTTTAATGTAGTTTAAGGAGATATTCTTTATCGTGATGATCACTATGAGCTAAACATTTGAAAAATTAACAAAATAGCGTCATTTCACCAATCTTACTCAAGAGACAACTTATATCTAGAAGCGTCAATTAATATCAACTATCTCTTCCACATTCTAGATTTCGGAATAAGAGTAAAGTAAACGTATCATATCCATCCTCTGAAAATCTCGTTTCCAGGAAACAAGGATATTTTGAAAGATAAAGTGCGCTCGAGACGTCTCGAGCAGCATTTTTCAGGGAAGACAGATTGGCTCGTGCGTCGGAACGAATAAGGAACCGCGAGCCAGACTAATCGTCGACAAGCGTAAAAAGAAAATAACAACGGTTCGCCTATCGTCATAATTTTACGTTCTCGTGGCGCGCTTTCCTAGCGTTCCGCGTCCCCTATAGCAATTTGTTTCGCGCGGCACGTATGCTAGGCGCTTACGTGCGTGTACGCGGCTCAGGGGAGAGCCGGCGCTGATTTTTCAAAGCTTTTCTTTTTCCCCTTTTCGCCTCGACTACAAGCCGCGTCTAGGTGAATACACGACGAGCCGTGTTTCCACGAAACAACGAGGAATCCTGGATGTGGCGAGAACGAGAGTGAAACATCCTCGAAATGAATAAAATACTTACGCTTTGACTAAAGCCTTTGACTTCAAGCTTGCTTATTTGGCGCAGAAAATTTAAAAAATTTAAATAACCGTAAAAATAATGGCATTTAAAAAGAGTAATACCTCGTTTACCAGACATACTTCTGTTATATTTGAGTAAGTTATCGAAGAAAATGCAAATCCTACAAGGTTAGATCAGTGATAGTGTCACAAGCCTTTCGTGTGTTTTAGAATGCTTCTAATATAATCGCGCAACTAGGATTACCACGCAATCTCCTTCGAACGCACGCGAGAAAGACACCGGTAGGCGATACGTGCTTAAATCACGTGTTTACTAGCTACTGGCACAATTACACGTAGACGTAAGCGGTAATTTGCTTGGGTTCTCGCAACGTTTTCCGATTGTTCCAATTGATTGCGATTTGCTCGAGGTCCCTTGATACGGTTCCCTGAGCACCGATTGAGACTGTAAAAAAAACCAACAGTTTGTTATAGCTCAAACCTCTGACATGACTGGTCTGCTATTTATTAGGCTTCGATATCTCTGCAATTGGCTACCAAATTTCGTGTCAATCGGGCTGTCACAGGTCGTGTCGATTTTTTTTTTTCAAATTTAATAATTTCAGATAAAATAAAACATTCTAGCAAAATGTTACATATTGTTCGAAAGAGATTTCTGCTCTTCACAATTTCATTTTTATTTTTCACTTTTGATTGATACTCTTGAAGGAGACGGATACGTTTTCGAATATTCTTTCATTTATTCGCCTGCATTAATTTGCATCGTACTTATTACGATTTTTAGATGGTAAAATAAAAAAAAAAAAATGTAGAAATTTAATCCCGCCTCGGTGGTTCATTAGTAGCTGTGTCATCGTCCTAAATGACGCTGAGGAACACCCGGTGCGAGCAGTTCCATGAAGAGGTGGGGATAATTTTATGACAACCAAACGAAGAGGTGTGCATATATACACACTACTCGTGGCTCTCTCAAGAACATAACTGTTACAACAATAATTGGCGTTTCCGCGGGTATTGCTGGTTATGGAAGCATTTCGAGTCTGAAGCATTTTAGGATCGTAGCGCGTAAAATTCAAGCATTTTAATACCGAAGTGTCTTAGAATCGTGGCGCTATCAGATTGAAGCATTTCGGGATTAAAGCACTTTAGAATTGATGATTAGGTCCTCCGAAAAATCACAAAAATGGTCAAAAAAAGAAGGACAGGGCTCATATCACCATCTAATTCGTGAATAAACGTCCGTGTTACGTGGCGGGATTGGCCACCAATCTGGTGTATCGACAGCCGACACGCAAGTCACGATTTGTACAGGCGATCCCGTGTTATTTACTCAGCCAACGCGCTCAAAGAAACATCATTGTCGTCGCGCTGTTCAATTGTACTTTAGCTGTGCACACGAACCAGCGACGAACAAAGGCTTAAGAGGACATTATACCGCGAGGCGTGACAAGCTATCCCAGATAGTTTACTTTATCCGGCTCCCTGGCGGCGCACTGTAAAATTCTGCTTCGAGGAATTGGTGTTATTCTCGGGCGTCGTTATACGACAGTATGACTCTCTTCTCGATGCACGGAAGACATTTGTTGGGAGAGGAATGGCAAATTTTAGAAAAACGAATAAACAGGCATAGATTATTAGTAAAGATGTAGGCCAAGGATTTCAAGGATTCTCGTCTGGGTTCGGTTAATTTTCCTCGATTACGTTTGCGTTATTCGAGACCGAGATCCAGCGATAATCAACGGTGGCTCTCGTCTAGCCCCGTACGAGGCGAAACGAGTATTATCATAAAAGGTCCGCGGTCCACGCGTGTAATTTGGAGCAATTTGGCAATTGCATATAATTGATGAGGATGCCTTTTACTCGACGATGCCCGCGCCGCGTCCACGCAGTCGAGTTAAGTAGGGCTAATCACTGGTTCGCCTCTCTCGAAAGCATCGGGAACCTGCCTCCTAGCGCCGAAATACCAAGGTCCTGCGTACACCAACACGCTCGGGCTTAGGACAGTCGGTTCGTAGCCTAAAACACATATACCTGGGGGCCTCAGGAATGGCAGGACCGAAGGATGGACCCTCCTACTTCCCAGAAATAAGGGCCTCCGAGTCCCTATTGTTCTTGCTAATTGCCACCCCGCGCAACCACCCGGCCTCTGGGTTCGTTGCGTTGTCTGGGGCCCCTCTTCTTTAATGGCCAGGTACTCGGGGATGATAGTTACAGGTCCCAACGCAAATACCAGCTTCGTACGTACCCTTTGTGAAACGAAAATTAGCCGAAAGCCGGAGATACCCTTCGCCGAGGACAATTTCTCGACCTCGGGTATCCGTTACGAGAGCTGCCGTCGGCTATAACCTTCTCCACGGGAACGCTCACCGATGGTTTCACGACTCGACCCTGTTGTTTGACGATGGAAAGTCACCTGGAATGTTACCTCTATTTGTCTTGCTGAAATTGGAGACTGGGAAGCATTTTTATTCGACCGATACGGTGGGCGAAAGACGTGCTGGCACGTTCGTTTCGTCAGGAAGGTGAACTATGAATCCTGTGAATTCATTTGTAATATCATTCATTTGTAATTCATTTCGGTAATATTAAAACGGCTATTATTTGATATGATATTTAAAACAGCAAAATACAATGTACTGTATCAGATGAGTACTTACTTCCGAAGTAGATATTAAAATTCGTTTATTGTGTGGTATTCCTCAAGGATTTGAAGATTTTTTACTCAAGCATCGTGTTCATTGATATTTATTATTATTAAAAATTTAAAGCTTTAAAATGAAGTATTCAGTCTTTTTATGACGAGTGAGAGCACTCAGAATTTGCTGTATGTGTATAAGTTTTCCTTAAACGAAAAAGTTTTCACTTAAATGTAGTAAATACAGTAAATATGTTCTCCCAGGTCGACGATAATTTCGAAAAGAAAAGAACAAGTAAACCAGAGAGTGCGGTAATAAGTCCTCGCATCCCCCTAATCGAATTCAATGTTTACACAGCGAGCACGTAATTTTCCAGGACAATAAAGGAAATATGAATTACGCGAGGTTTATGTCCCTGTTGTTCGGAAAGTTGGACGATTTTTGAAAACTCCAGTAAAATACGGCGACGTTGGCTCGTAAAAGGCTACGAGATTTCTCGAATGGGAACAGAGAGAAAAGAAACGGGAAAGAGAGTCGAGCGCAAAATTGCACAGAATTCCCACGTTGTTTGATTAATAACTCTGAACACGCGAACGACGAGCACGTGTGATCATTGATCATTACGACAGTGACACTCGATGTTTCACCTGTGGCAAAAATTACAACCGTGTCGATTCGTATAGGAGCAATTAACATCGTTCCAGGGAAGGTGCGAACATTATCGAGAACACACGCGGTAAGGAGGCTCGTTTCACTTCCGCCCACGGCGAGGATTCGATCATCGATCGGAAGACAAGCAGAAACGAAACTACCCCGAAGGTAGAGCTCGCTACCTTTGCGACATCGGGCATTAAATCACCGTGTAAAACAGCGATACGATCTTCGAACATGACGGAAGCCCTTTGTGCGCGTATCGAGATCGGTTTGAAGTCAATTAAATAAGAGAAAGTCTCGGTCGGCCATTTTACTCTTTACTACGACCACGCTGCTAATTTCGATCGTATCGTGCCGCGAACAGAGAAATTTATTGCCTCGTGCGACCAACGAAGAGTTGCAAGTCCGAGAATCGCTGTAAAATCGAATTGAAATCGCCGAACGCGGTGGCGTGATCGGTGAATCGAGGGCACGGAAGATGCTGATAGAATTGTATCGGTTTAACTGAAGTATGAGACTCTCGAGGTCTGAGCATTTCAGTATGTAGTTATACGTTTACTAAACGGGTTTTAGAATTTTGTTTTTGCCGCTATAAGAGAAATGATATTACTTTCATTATTTATTCTACCAAGTTACTATCTCTTGATCTATTAAAAATCAAACGGTACACGCGTTCAACTAATAAATTGCGATTATAATATTACCAAAAAAAAACGTGCAATACAAAATAACCAAGATTACCATGTCGCGTAATCGTCGATCAACCTCGTCTCGATCGTGGTACCTTCGTGGTAACTTCGCAGTTCTTAATAAAACGCGCGTTTAAAGCGAGCGTATTGCCCAGGGGAGCGTATTTTGTCGGTCGTAGAACGAATGCACACACGCGCGGCAATAAAACACGAGGGAGCAGCGGGGTAAAGCAATTTCTATGGCGGACGCAACGATGCAAAGCGTTTCGCCGAACGGACGACAAGTGCACCCGCATAATGGGCCGGTTTTTCTCCCTTCCTCCTTTCTCAGACGGGTCGGCTGGTCAGGAACCCGTGGGCTCAATAAAACTCTTGCTTTTCGTTGCGCCCTGGCCGAGTCCCTTGCTCCTCTTCATCCCCGTCACGGAGGAGGGGGAGCTCCCAACCGGATTCCGCGCGGAATCGAAGAAAGGGACCACTTAAGTTCTTTATTGACGGTGACACGAGCCAAATCAATTTCACGTGAGCCTGATTTCTCAGGTGACGCAATCTTATCCGGATGAACGGTGATTTAGATGCCTTTGGAGACTTCAACGCCTCTACCGCCGCGCGACGGGACATTCGCGAATATCTAAATTTGAACGCTTTGTCGTCCGGTGACACTCGATTGTTGGTGTCACCTTATTGGTGGTACAATTGGACACTTGAAAATTAATGTAATAACGGTTAATGGACGAATTATAACCAATAGATTAACCTCGTGATCCATAAATTGTTTCTTATTTTCCATGTATTATAAACGGAATTATTGTTTGGTTACTTATCGGTACTCGAGCTAATCAATTTTTTTGCAATTCTTGATTGGATTTGCCCCTCCTAATTAGGAACATCGTAAATGTAAATAACTGTCACTGAATTTCAATTAGAAATTTTTTTTACGCCACCTTAATGAGATATCGGAATGCTCCAAGATGTTGGTAAACGCGTATTTCTTTGGGAGACGTGCGTTTTCAGTAATTGAGAATAAAACTCTCGCAGGACGAACATACGTTACTGAAAGTATAATAACTCTGTCGAGGCCCGGTACGAAAGTGCTCGGTAAGGAAATTAATTTCGTTCTTGTTACCGTGCACGATAAAAAAAAAAATACCCGATCCCGAATACCTTTTTTTTTTTTCGCGACGTGAATTCTTGTCTCGAGAGGAGAAAGAGTTTAATCGATGCCTTGTTCTTGGCCAGTCATCCTCCTTAAAAAGGACAACGGGGGGGAAGCTGGGCTCATTAAATGGACGCACTTTTGTCTTTCATGGTTATATATGTATAAATATACACATACAGGGTGTCCAGTGTAAAATGTTACAAGCTGTTTTCTCAGAAACTCAAGATATCGACTTCACTTTTCTTACAGTTAAATAATCGAGGAATTCGATTTAAACAAATTTAGGGGTACCCTTTCTTCCCTCTAACAGTTACCCTCCAAAAATGGTATGGCAGTCTAAAAGATGAACCTTTCTCTAATGGTAACATAAATGAAGTCTATATCTTTATTAGTTCGTAAGAAACCAACCAGTAACCCTTCGTACAGGAACACCCTGTATATAATGCGTCTATATATATTTATACGTCGTTGTATCGGAGTGTGCGAGTACCTTGATAATCCAAGACAGTCCGCGAGGGTCGAAATAAAATCGACTGCAATAAAACCTATGTTAGACCTCCTGGCGAGAGACACGGGACCGTCTTTCGTTGCGAGTCAATGAAGAATCGACTAAACTCCTGCGGTATCCGGTCCCGTTTAATGGGGATCATTAGTTACAGCTTTTATCGGACGTCTGTCCACTGTGTCGATCAGGAGCGGTAGGTATAACCGCGATAAAATATCTTCGTTCAAAAAAAAATTAAGAAAACACAGACTCGTCTCGAATTTAACGATCCAATTAGCCTGGTCTCTACTAATCTCGATAATTAGTAAACCGTATGCCCTTCATTTTCGATGGTATTTTCAAGGAACAACTTTGTTCGCGTTATCTTGATTGTTGAGGAAAGGTGGATATTTCTGTGTTAGCCTTAGTGTGTAGCGAGGTCAAGAAAGTTATTTTCCTTTAATGATTATTATTGTACCCTTTTAACATGCTCGAACCTAACGAAACACCTCGTGGTACAAACTGTTATAATTTCAACAATTTTAAAATGTTATTAATATAATTTGATAAAAATATTTTAGAGACTCCTAGCAATAATGAAAATTTATATTTTGAGGGAAAATAAGAGAGCACCCCCTTAACCTTGCCAAGCAACGATCCAACGATCCGCTTCTTCGTGTAGCCACGAAGAGCGGTGCCGCTCGACGAAAGTTTCTCACGAATCTTTCGGGGAACTCCCCGAGGACCAGTCCCCCACGGTTCCCGTCCCAATTCCTCCTCCTTCGTCTTGCTCGTCCTCCGTCTTCATCTTCGTTCTTCGTGGCCACTCCTTTCGGCGTCGATGAGGAAACCGTTCCAGCGTTGGAGGTCTTTTTGTTTTCGCATAACTCCGCAGGTTCATAGCCTACTCGCGGCCTGGGTACGAACAGGTGTCCCGCGGCGGACCGTAGGACGTGACTCGCTTTGGGAGAACCTTTCCTTCTTCTTTTTCTCTCTCTCTCTTTCTCTCGCATTGGAACAAACCGTTTTATAATTCTCGCCGCTACCTTAATATCCCCTGGTCACCAGCTCCGTTCGTTTCTGATTTCGATCGCGTGTCTCCCGAGCTTTAACATCTCGGTAGCAAATGGTCATTGTCGCGGCAACCGATTCGATTGATTCAAACTCTGGCGCTCTGGCGACTGCTTCGCCGATACGCGTAACCGAATAGTATACCTCTTCCTGGCGCGCGATTTAAAATCAGAGTAAATGAGTTTCCAAAGGGGATGCTCCTACTTCAAATATTTTTCTATTATAAAACAATTTAAGAAAAAACTTCTTCAACTTTCACTAGGAACCTGTACTTCCTAACTAATTCCTAACGAAATATTCCAAAAATTCCTCATCGAGAGGACTAATCGAGTCGTTTTCCATGTCTGGTTTCGGTTCAACGACTCGAAGATGGATCGTACCAGAAAGGAATCCCCCGAGACAATTAATAAATGGAGCCCAAAGGACAAGATCTTCGCGTACCCCGCAACGAGTCCTATCGCAGGACGATCGTTTGTTCAACAGGTCAACCGACCTGCTGCCGTCGACGCAGGCACGCACAAAAGCCTGTATACACACGCCAGGATTGAGAAACGACCCTCCTCTCTCGGGCCATTCGTCTTGCGTGCGAAGCCAACGAGATTTTAGGGAACTCGTAATCTCTCGTATCGTAGTCCCCGATTGTTGTCTCGGCGAACAGTTTTTCCCTGGCCGCGGCGACTGTAACTTCCTTTCTGGGTCGTGGCAGAAGCGAAGCCAACTCGTCGCTACCGGATGCGACACCGTGAAACTCGATGCTACCAGTCGCGGCTAACGGTGTTGGTGCATGGAAAAGTTGGCAAAAATTGTGCTATGAGTTTAATTCCACTTAACCATTTAAGTGCTGTGCATATGTACACCTAGAGAGAGCTAGAGGTGTGGACTTTGAGTACTTAAAGCGACAGAAACTATGCAACGTTGAGGCAACAATTTTTGTAAATCAGGCAAATACCCCAGAACTTGTGACGACACAGGCCACCAACGCGCTTTCCGTCGCAGCGGAATACTAATTACGTCAATTTAGAACGGGTGGATGTTGCTAATTATAAATTAAGATAGCTGGAGTCGCCTCTGGTGTTTTACAATTACTCCGTAACGCGGCTTACGGAATGAACAATTAAGCGCAGCATCGTCGGAACTTTCTCCGTCGGGTGTCATTCGTTGGCTGGTCAGCGATTTCCAACTGTACTCGAATAGTACCCGAAATATCGTTTCGCAAACAATTTTTGATAATAATAAAAATAAATGAGAACATTTCGCGATAGAATCCTACTATTTTCGATGTCCTTCGTGTGAAATACTATTGAATTCTATTGATTGCCATTCTAAAATCTGGTTACAACAAATAAAATATTTTCGTCGTGACCCATCGACGAATCAGGAACAGACCTGGAACACGAAAGCCCGGGGTTACGAAGCATGTTGAAATGACGAGGACGGGGGCTTACGAAATTCAATCCCGTGCCCTTTTCCTGCTCCCCTCGATGAAAGAGGAATCACACGGTGAATCGACTGCCTTCGGTGGTAATCGTCGTCGGAGCGTAATAAATTTCGCATCGTTCGAAGCTAACCAAATAATAATAATAATATGATGATGAAATACTTGAGGCTTTCATGGTTCTCGAGGTTTTTCAGAGGTGACATTATCTGAGATTTCTGAGTGTAAATTAACCATACATATGTAGCAATAATATGTTAGAAGGTGAGTTTCTTTATTCAGAAACAAATCTATCAGATGGAACAGAGAGAATACGATTGGAAGAGATACAGCTTTTGGTGAGAGAAGAGAACGTTTCCCAGAGACAGACGCGTATCAGATACCGATCTACGTATAATGCACCCAGCTAATCTATGCGCAACTTGATTCTCGATCACAAACAATGCGTTACTCATTTCTATAAATACTGTATCACATGTGTCCTAGAAAGTCTGCGTCGTTTCAGCTTTTATGGCCTCCGTGAAACTTCCTGAACCTACCCCTATTCCACCAACCCCTCTGCTCCAATCACGCCATCTTCCCAACTCACTCGCTATCCTTGAAATCAGAGCTTCTGCTCGACGTCTCTATACCTTCGAGCAACCGAGTTCTTACTTTGTAAGCAGTAGAAATTGTTAAATTCATCATCCAGTACTTTTACTAGGGGCAACGCGATCCATCATCGCGAGTACACGCGCGTCAGACGAACACAGGCTATTACGAAGTTTGATAGTTACGAGGAACGAGAAATGCCACGCAGAATCGAAGGTAGCAGCTGGTTTTTCAGAGACGATTAAGTTGGATCGATGGTGTACTTTATTTTCCCTAGAGGGAAAGCATGAGCTAGGAATAGGCTTGATAATCGTCGCTTGTATCGCTAATTCCCATTACATAACGCGTTGAGCGTCGTCCTTATTAATTGGAAAATCCGATATTCGTCGCTATCAGCTCTAAACTCGCGTAATTGGCCAGTCGTAATATCGTTAACACCGTACTCCGCTCCTCTTCGCCATCACCGACATCCCTACCCTGGAAACAATATAAAATTCACGTTGATTTGAATAAACGTGCACGCATACACAGGCGATGGGTTGTTACGCAATGTGCGTGCATTACGGATACACTCGAGGGAACCGAGAGAAACTCATTAGTTTCATCATTCCAGTGGCTGGTGTACGTTCGGTTACAACGTATCCACGTGCATGTGTACGAATACATGGGTCGTCGCTCTTCTAATTGCATATACACAACGGACCTCGTTCAAATCAAGTTTCCGCCGAGCACGGCTTTCTATCCTCGGGCATGCTGCTCCAGTCGTTCGGATAAACGTATCGTAACCTCTGCGAAGCGCGCCTTCGGCGACTCGTTACTCTCTACCCCCGGCTATCGATCGGAGTCGTTCGTTTCTAAATCGATTTTCTAGAAATTTCCGATCGGTTCGGGTTGAATCGTCCAGTGTCTGTTAAAAATTGAATAACCAAACCATTTTGTGCAACGTATGTTTAATAACCGCATTCTGTTATTAAAAAAAACAGAATCCTCAAGCTTCATTTAGTCAGTTATATAAAAGGAACGACATCGATCTACAGGCCACGACAAAAATTGATCTTTTTGAGCGCGTAATCTAATTAGGTGATTAGAAAAGGAGTCCGGGGATATGGGAGGGGAGGGTACTTAGGCGCCATTTGCATAAATGAATATTTAATCTCGGATAAGCGACGAGTCAAATGAACCCCACGCCAGTTGTGTAGCAGTGTGACAAATAAACAAGCTTATCTGAGAGCTACAACTAACAGCACGTGTATCTCGTTAGATATATCCGATGCCTCGGCAGGGCTACATATATCTAACGTCATCGAGTTAAAGGTTAAGCCTCTCGTCGAAAAGCGTGTACGCATAGAGAGCGTCTCGCTGAAACCTTTTATCAATGCGATATACGACACGAAGAATTTGCCGATCGTGGACGAAGAAATCGGACAGCTTTACGAGCGCAAAACACCACGATGGGGAACGTTCGTCAAGAGTTTCAAGCCTGTCTGCCTTTTTGCCAGCGGCATCGTTGCTTCTATTTTTTTTTCAAACCCCACCCCCCCCCCCTCCCCCCGGCCCTTCCACGGGCCAACAGTTACACGCGCGCATTTGCATGAATGCCGCGTTATAACGTTGTTAAAATTGAGGCAATCCGACGAACGCGGAACGAATTTTGCAATTTTACGCTACCGATGCGGAGAAAATCTGTTCCGAGCTACTTTCGAACGCTGAATAATACATCTTCGATGCAACGATAGCGCGCAAACATGGACATCGACAGGGATGACAGACTACCGGACTAAAATAGATTTGATTGATCGATTGATTTATTTTAAACAAGCCGAGGACCATGGAGGTCTGTGACATAATTTTGTCTGTGACATAATTTTGATTACCAATGCGTAATTGCTTAATGCGATATAAATGCAATGCAATATAAATGCTTAATGCAGTACAAACCCGTACAGCAGCTGCGACCAATCACGGCCGCAGCCCCTGAGGACCTCCCTAAAATAGATACAGGCGTAATCAAATTTGCTATTTGTGTATTCCAACTTCCTAGTTATCGTGTTTATGTATTAGGTCACCCGTAATGTTCCCCTTCGCTCCAATTTTTGTACACAACATTTGTTCATAATACGCATTAGAAATCAATTGAGGCGAGCAAGTTACGCAGACCACCCTGTATATTTGTTTAAATAAAATAAACGATGAAAGAAAATGTCTCTAAAAGGAATTTGTCTCGTTGGTTGTACGGCGGGATTGGTTGGATCCAGAAGGGACCGCACACTTTGGAGTAGGGAGAGAGAGACAAAAGGAGCCGGAGAGAAGGGCCTCTCTCGCGTGCGTTTAAAATAAAAAGGGAAAAGGGGAAGCAGCGGGAGGTCGAGAAGGCCCGGGCAAAGGAGAGATACGGCCGACATGCCTGGAGCCGAAGAAGACCCGTCCGAAAACAAACAGACTGCTTCGCGGGGTCGTTCGTTATGCGTCCGTGGCATATTAATTATTTCTCGACGGGCTCTCCCTCCACCCATATCGCTCGTATTTCTTCCTTTTACATTTTTTCGTCGGTTGCCGCACGATTACAGGTCCGTGATGCGCGCGATTCGCCGTTAAGGCTCATCGATTCGAACCCTCGTTTTATTTTCGTAACGATGGAAAATCACAGCTTCCAAGTTCCTTTCTGGATTATCATTCGTTCGATATAGATACAAAGGAGGTGCAAACATGGTGATATTATAGATACAGCAGGGGAGACCCAGACTTTTACCTCTCTATATTTCGTTTTTGAGTTTCCACGCTCATCCACGAAAAAAGAAAAGAAAAAGTGAAGAAACTACTACCAACTATTTGGCTGTCTGGAAAAGTCCATGGCGATTTTTAGTAGGCGGTACAGGTCTGAATATATCGGAATGGCTGAAAACAAATGAAATGTGTACATTTCTTAACAGGTGAAAAAATTGTGGAACAAAATGGTACATATACGTATAACTCAATAAATATACATCAAAATTCAAATATGCCTTTGAGTTTTTCTTAAAAATAGGCATGAACTTTCCGGACAACCCAATACTATTTTAACTCTGCCGCGGACACGTGGTCTTGTTTACCCCGTTTTCATCTCCTCGATGAAGAGACTCGACTTCGAGAGCCACGAGCTCACTCGTATGCCAAGTTAAGAAATAACTTAAAAGTCGAGGAAGAGTGTCCTCGCCATCTTGGAGGAAACCATCTCGATGTCCAGCCTGAAAGAAAGGATTTCGCATTGATCGTGGCTACGCCGCGATGTTTACGTAATCTGGAGAGCAACGAGGAGAGGTTTTCCTAAAAACCCTCTCGCAAGAGTCTCTCGTCTCGTTCGGTCCGGAGGGCTCGTGAGAGTCGACCAACCGAGCCGTCGTGCAGCACAGCAGCGATGCACACAACGAGAGGGCCGCATGCCTCTCTCCATATATTCTCTCCACTTTAATCTTTCTTTTGTGACTCGGCTGTTTTAGCGTTTTTTATTCCCCGATGAGCCTGGCTTCGTCGACCAGAGACAGAGCGAGGCAAACGTTGCAGAGGGAACGGAGAGAGGAGTCGAGAGTGCAGGGGAAGGGCAGGGTGGGGAAAGGAGAGGCCCGCGCTGCAGGCTTATTAGCAAGAAGTCAGAAGAGAAAGAGGGGAATTCAAGAACGTCCCGCGGAGAGAGAAAGGGTCGTTTAATAGGGACAGGGGGAGGGCGAAGGGACGGTCCGAGAGACAGACGGAGCAAAGTCGCGGATAAAGATGGCTTCGCATTACCATAATAAACAACTGTACCTACTGCGGTTAATCCTGTACGGAACTAAAGTTCTTTGTTCGACTGACTCGCGGACCGTTATTATTATTAGGCGTACGCGAAATTTCTTCGCGAGGATCAGTGGTCAGGTTCAGGACCGAATTAAGGACATTAGGGACCACTAGGGGACCACTGTCTGTCACTTCTAGCATATAGGACCACGTTATCACAATAAACTGGAGGTTACGCTCGCACCTCCACATAATTAAAAAATGGCGGCGATACGGGGACCGCGAAAATGGCGTCGAGGCGTCTGTTCGAATCCGGATGGGAATTATTTCGTTAGGAAGTTGTTTGGCAGTTGAATCCGCAGTAGCCTGTGCAAGAAAATAAATTATTCCGTTGACCGAGAGGGGCGGGTCGGAACGCGATGGGAGAGAGGCCGAAAGACGACGCGAAAGGGAAAGAGTAAAGTCACGGATAAAGATGGCTTCGCATTATCATAATAAACCAGCGGCACGATGGTTAGTCACCGCGAACTGTTCCATGTCTCTTTGTTTATTTCGTGCGGCTCTCATTAACACACTGCGGAGAGAGAACTCTACTCTCTTCGTGTATTGTATATTTACGCAACGTCAAGCGGGGTCCCAGTGTATCGGGCGTGTTTCATTCGCCAGATTCCTTCCAGACCCTCCAGTTGAAATCTCTCCAAGCAACGTGTACCTCGACCGACTCTTTTTACACAAATTTCTTCCTCATCCCGTTTGGCCTTTATTTTCAGAAATTTGTTTGCTAAATACACTGGCAACGGCGTTTATCCCACCTCGAAGCGGTAGAACGTTGGGAAAATTCTGGGACCCGCGGTATCCTGGGATTGAAGATGAGTAAAATTTTATTCGAGTAGGAGATGGTACCTAGAAAGATATTAAATATTTGTTAGATATGGGACGATTGTTAGGTATGAGAGCGAATTTGCCTACCTGTCTGTAAACAACCAGAGCTGGGTAAAATACGTATTTTAAATAATAAACAGTAAATAAATATTTTATTTTGAATGATGCAAGTATTTTTAAAAATAAAATATTTTATTTGTTATAAAAAATGTTTAAGGTAATATTTCAAATAATATTTTATTTGAAAATCACTGAGAATAGTAGTGCCATAGTTCGGAATATTTTATTCATTTAAGTTATTATCAGCAAATAAAATATTTTTATTTTACTAAATTATAGTGTAAAATATATTTATTTCGTAATCTAAAACGAACAAAGTACTTTTCCTTTGAATTATAAAAATACATTCGATGCAGTTCTTTAATGAATACTTCTATTAAGAATCTTCAATAAGAATCTTCATCAAATGAGTGATGGAAAGAGATATTCTTCAATCGCAAGAAATAGTTTCTCCATCTGTGTATCATATTTACACAGTTTATTTTCAGCTATGGAAAGTATTCTATTTTATAAAAATGAAACATATTTTACTTTATATGTTAGATTATCAAAATAAAATATTTATGTTCGTGCTTTAACTATAGATTAACAAAATGAATTATTCTATTTTACGTTTTACCTTATCAAAATAAAATATTTGATTTGCTGAAATTTTATATCCCATTTGAAATACTATTTTATTTGAATTCTGATGAATCTATTATTTAAAATAGTATTTAAAATATTTTCTCTACAAATATTACCCGTCTCTGTAAGCAACTGTATCGAAGCAGGATGTTGAGTGTTGTGAACCACTGCGTAGAGAAAAATAGAAAACTATAGGTCGGTTTGGGAAGCGAAGGATAGGCTTGGTACACCGGCAGGTAAATGAAAGTGAGACCTGTATACCTGTTGCGACGAGAAGGGTATAATCTTTTATGACTCCGTCGGCTACTCATTAGGGGAGGCCGCCAACTATGGACGCTGTTATGCCTAGGACGCCGGAACGTGAAAATGACGAGCGTTCGCGGAATTAAATTGCACATCCACGAAATAGGCTTATCGAGTTGATAAATAAAGATGAGTTGCAATCAATTAACGGAGCAACCGACATATTGTCCCGGCTTCGTATAATTTCGAGTCATAATTAACATAATGATCGAGTCATTATATACGATACGGTACGACGATATGTGTCACGTATAACAGCACATTCGGTGGAGATAGAAAAAAAAGCCATGATTAAACTAATGCACCACTTCTTTGCAGCTATCTTTAAAAAAAGTGACCGTGCAAATGCTTCCTTGGACCACTGTATACGGACCACCCGTGATACTGCATCATTAATCAGCACGAGTCGTTCATTATCAATGATGACTGTCTCTATCAGAAAATATGCAAGACTTCCTTTCTGTAAATTAACGTCTTCTTTCGTTCTATCCTGATTTGGTATTATTATTATATACAGAATTTTTGTTTAGATATCAGGTCATATGAGAAAATCGAAAAATGTAAAAAACTGTGAGGAGATCAAATGTTTATCGATAGCAATACTTTCTTTCCTTCTATTGTATTCAATAACAGGCAGGAAAGCATGAGGGTACTCTGACCTCAGTTACGAAGCTCTCTCTCCTTTCGAGGACTTCGAACTTAGCACCGAAGATAGCTTCTTCGGCCAATATCGTTACGTCGCTCTTCCATATGCAAAGAACCGATAAGACATTTAATATTACAATCTTTTATTTTCACCGACGCCCCGAGGCATTCCGCGTTACAAACAGATGCCCTTGTTGGACTTTCGTCGATAAGCCTGCACGTGAAACTTTGACCTTGCTAGATTGCATTCTACGTGCATTTATCTTATAATAATAATAATAATTTATCTTATTATAATAAAATATAGATAAATAAATTCAACGTGCTGAATTGACTAAACGCTTCGCATATCTGTTCACAGATTGGGGAAACGTACGCGAAGTTAGGTGTTATTGCAATCAACCGGAATGCGTGTCTCAAGGATACATGTGTCGTGGCAGGGGCTGCTTCACCGAGTTACCATCTAACACGAATCCTTCGTTATTGAGAGCAGAGCACAGCGCGTACGGCGGCTGCCTTGACGAAAGTTACAAGGAGCGGCAATGTCCCACGGGATACCTCTGTTGCGAGCAGGATCTTTGCAACCACGTGGATAGTCCAGCCATGAGAAACAGACTCAACAAGACTCTTCAAGGTTGAACGATCCTTCTCTCTGCATCATCATTAAAATCGCACAGGCTTCAACTGGATGTAACTTTGAGAATAACGTTTTTATAACTGGTATCTATTGCTGGCTTCAAAATCTTTTCTTCTTTAACTCAAGAACTTCACACTCCATTTTTAAAGTTTTACCACCTGGTTGCCTATTAACAGGCTTTTTTTACCAGCGGATTATTTAACGTCCTTTTGCTTTTTATCGTAACCAATACTTTCTTCAAATAGTATTGGATTTATTTGTCAGTTGGTAAAGCGTTAGGTGCAAATAAAATGCACGAAATATTATAATTTAAATAGTAGCTTTTTCCAAAAACGTCATTCTAGGATCCAATACTCTCTCATAGAAGTTGATCGACAGTTTCGTTCACAGTTCAAATTTATTTCTTCGCGGAGAAGCTCGAGCCAGTCCACTTATTCGACGCACGGCTACAGTCTCGAATCGTTGATTTAAAACAATAGTGAAAGTCGAAGGTTGTGCGAATTTATGAATAATGGAGACTTCTTGCATAATTTATGCAACAAACGGTGTAACGAAAGATTTCTAATTGTTGCAGTGTTGGCGGGTGACCAGCGACCTTTCCTCGGCCCCGTGCAGACGGTCAATCACGGCGGCCAGTCGACGGACGGTTGGTTCAAAACTGCGACGATCGCTGTGCCGATTTGTGGTCTAGTCGTTCTACTGATATTGGCCAGCCTCGCCATTCGATTGCTTCAACCTGTACCGACGCAGAACGACAAACTCGGGCCACATAGAATGCCCGACAATGGGCCACCGTTATTAGGACCGAAAGTGCCTCTCGTTTGAAAAGACACCATCAGCGATCCAAAGACGTTCGATAAAGTGTTCTAGCGGATAGACATTAGTTAAGACTATCTGTAGAAAGCTAGCGGGCTTATGATGGCTCCACTTGGCTGTGAATTTTGTGAAAAAAAAAAAAAAGCGACTGCTGTAAATTATAACACTGCGCGTTGTGCAACGATTGCTGCGATTCCTCGCCAAACAACGACGCCACCGAATTAGTCGTCGTAGTCGTGTGTTCGCGAGGGTGTGAAAAAGGGCCAATATAAAGTATAAATCGAGGACCTTTGTACATGACTTTGTTAACGATGATAACGAAACGCATGATACCGCCTTTATTTGTAGCACTGTAAATAGATCATGTATTTTCTATCGTGTTAGATGATACCGTTTAATTAGGTGGCGTACGAGTTGCAATGTAATCGCGTTTCACGGATCTCGTCTACCTCTTGATGTTCGAAGACGAGTAATCTAGCCGCGAGATCGTAGCTGACGTTACGATAACAATCTCAGAGGGATTCACGTATAATTCAGCAATAAAAGCTAACGTTTTTTTTTCCAACGAGAAAACATATGGCGGATGAAAACGAGTGAAGAACAATAAAAGTCTGATATCTGTTTTGTTTATTTTTTTTTTTAATCATGTAGGTATCTTCCGAAAATGAATTATCCCGGTACATCATGTACTCCTCACACAGTAATCGTATTCCATATAAATATTATTATATTGTGATAGTATGGCATAACCGTGCGATAGTTATATTATTAAATATGTACCGCGACTTTGTTTTTACAACACGTGTTACTCATGAGGGATAAATTGATGCGAAAATCGCCTTAAAATACATTAAAACGATTTTTCAGTAATCGGTCTCTATTTATTTGCTCCTCTTTTTAATCAATTACATACACATACCATATCGATACCCGATATTATAGGAGGGGTATGTCATTACTCTGTAAAATAGGCATTCCATTTGATCAGCTCAGAAAATTTGTCTCGCTCTGTTCCGGAATAATAACCATAAAACGTTAGTATAATATAAATGTTTTGGCATCACAGTTTCAAATCGTACAATTTTCGCAATCCTTGTTCCGTTCCCTTTACAACGATCACTCAGCTTCATACCTTGTTACGCATTCACGGTACATTTCGTCTCTTTTCACGGGAGAAAATGTATTAATTTATAAAAATACTGTTTAAGGTATGTATCTCCATTTATATCTATATTTTGTCTTCCCCAAAAAATTTGGGCTACCAGTCAAGTTCAATTGAAAGTCGAGCATGACGTTATGTACCATCTATGTACGTGTAACATAGGGATACTAGGTTTTTGCTCGATCGTTTTAGTCAGTCGACCGTCACAACCCGCATGACGGGTTTCAGTTATATCAGTTAACAGTTGATCGTTTTAGGACAGAATTTCACCGAATGATTTGACGTAAGCTTCGTGAAGTTTGTGGATAAAATCTGGATCACTCCTCAGTAGATAGTTGAAAGCTTGAAGAAGCTGATTCCTTGTCAATGGTTCCAACGGTCTCGCCAGGGGTTCTGGTGGACTAGGTGCAGCGAACATCACAGGAGGTATTAACGCTGGTGCTGATCCTCTTCCCGATAAAGTAGGTGCCGTGATGATTTCATCAGATGCCTGATCAAATTAAACAAATATTAGGATGCTCGTATCGTAATGAATAATAAACAAAAAAAGTATACACCTGTATACATCTACTAACCGTTGTCGCAGATGCATGAGCAAATAAAGATGCAAGAGGATTTGAATTACTAGAGCCAATAATATCCGAGGCCTGATGATTCGTTGAATTAGATGTTGGGGACTGTATCCTATGAAATCCTGTTGTACCATTTGTATCCATAGTATTTTGATTGGTTAAAGATGGACCATCCTGGCTCATAGACACGGGTGTCAATATTATTGAATCTTGCTGAGAAGCTATCTTGCTCCGCCGCTTAGGTCTGTTCGAAGCTGAAGCGCTACTCGTGTTATTCGATGTCATTATAGCAGTTGGAGTTGATTGAGAATGCTGTTGTGTAGTCGGTTGA
Source organism: Hylaeus anthracinus (assembly GCF_026225885.1). Lineage (NCBI taxonomy): Eukaryota > Metazoa > Arthropoda > Insecta > Hymenoptera > Colletidae > Hylaeus > Hylaeus anthracinus. The sequence goes on along the minus strand of NW_026534333.1, from coordinate 5,130,588 downwards.
GGAGTTACAGATCTATGTTGCTTTTCAATATGTTCCACCGTATGGGCCGCTGGATGGGACATTAAACGTGCAAGTAAAGGTTTGCTTTCATTTACAACAGTACCACCTGGTGTGGGCTGATCTCCAGCTTTAAAATGTCCAGTATTAACCTAAAAATATTATAAAATGATATACTTCTTAAATTAATATATAGTATACGTTATATGCTTCTTAAATAAATACTAACTTTAGCTTTTGCAAAAAAGTCCATTACACTCTGTGAAGTAACATCTGGACCTAGTGGAGCAGTTAGAGGTCCAGACAGCTTTTCATTTATAGAAGTAACCAGAGGGGACTTGGAATCAAGCCCTTCCCTGGTACTTCCTCCGCTGCCACTGCTAGTTCTATTAGTATTAAAATCTTTTTGGGCTTTACTGAGCATACTGAATATATCTATGTTGTTTACATTAGGTCCAGAATTTTTCTTAACACTGACTGCTGGTTTGTTACATGCTTTGCGGTTTTCTTCTGACTCTTTAACAAGTTTGTTCAACATTGCACCGATGCGTACACACTCCTCTTTATCATAAAACCAAATGCCATAGATATTGCATCTGGAATTTCTATAGAGCAAGAAGGGTTCCTGAAGTTGTAAGTCTAAACCTTGTGTAACTGGTTCCACTAGGTTGTTTGTATTTAATCTGTAAAATATTATTGAAATAACAAAATAAATAGCTTGTTCATAGATTATTTTATATGGTGATAAATAGACTGTGGATATTTATGCAAATTCATATTTTTATATATACAGACAAAGAAATGAAATGATCTCTTATCTTCTAAACATAAATAAATTGATACATTTTTCCATATTTCCAATTGCCATAAACACATAAACTTCCACAGTCTAGTGATAACTTTTAACCTTCATAAAAAAAACTCTTAAATAGCACATGGTATATGATAGTGCATTACTTAAAGTACTACAAGACTATTAACATAGATTATTATATCTTAAAGTTGGATATTCATTCGTTTTACAAATCAGGGGTTTAAAAACGCTTTTTTCCTTGCAATAAGATCAAAGCAAGTTTTTATAGTATTCAATCATTCATCCAAACTATGCTTTTAAGATTACAGCTATCTTTACAAATACACTGACCAGTGAGCATAATACATATATATTCGATTCACAATTTACTTGGTGCTTCTAAAGTATACAACAATATACGTGAGCATTTTAAGTGAAAATATATATCTAATAATTATGTTACCTATTCATGATAAGAACACTGTTGTATGGCTCGCCATTTCGCGAGTAGACGAATAAAGCACCCTCGATATCGGTTTTTTCCCACTCGTTGTTATCCGCGTTAAAAGTGTACAGCGCTACGTGTGTCGCAGTTTCCAGAATATCTTTCACGTAAGGATCTACGCGCTTCAGAGCGGCCACGTTCATTCGTAACTCCGTTAGATCCGTCATTGTGTTCTTTTGCAGCTTGGTAGTGCAGCACAAAAAATACAACGTAACAATGGTACCTTTTACGAGTCGATCGTAATTCAGCTATGTCGCTCAAGCTGGTCACTTCGAGTACTATATTTTAATATAACGCAAGCAGCTGCTTGTATAATAAACGTCATACTAGATTTTATGGTTGATACCGTTTGTTACAACTGCGAGTTAGTAACATCATCACAGAATGCCGACGCTTCCTTTCCTTCTGCGTCGACGTCCACTTCCGATTGGTGCGGGAACGAGCAATCAGATGAGTCCAAATGGACGCCAAGACGAGAAAGGAGGGTTATCCAACGGTTCGTCCAATCAAATTTATAGAAATTTTGAAAATGCAAGCCAACATTACGTCGAATAATTATGTTGCAGTCCATATATCGTTAAATGTATATAAATGCACTTGACCGGAGCCCGGAGAAAGTTATTTTTAAATTTTCGCTTTTACGGTAAGTCCAGTTGATCGAGACAGAGGAGGCGCTAAAAGCGTTTCGTGGAGTAACGTTTTATTTTGGACGTTTATTACATGACTTCTTTATCGTTCGATTAATGTTATTGTAAAAAGTAGAATAGATTACCTAACGGTCTGGTGAATTTTAGTAATGTGCATATAGTTTGTACAGGGACGCTTACAATGATCAAACAAGGTATTACGCCATCTTCACAGGAAAAAAATTGACCGCGTGGTTTGGTTTTTGATGTTTTCTGATCGTCGCTTGAAACAAAAACTGACAATAAGTGTAACGCTTCGGTACTAATCTGCAACAGCCGTTAGTCGTAGCTTCTTTGTAAGGAAGAAAAGGATAGAGTCTTAATTTGTAATTGACTGTTTTGCCTCCATTGAATCGAGTAGTGTATCCATTACTATCTCCAACATATAACGCATTGTGTTCTGGCATATTTTATAATATGCGAAATCGAAGGACGATGCAATGAATAATATCATAGGCATGAAAAACAAAGTCCAAATTATAGAGGGAAATGAACTCCCGGATAATATTCAGCCATTGTCCCTTAGTCAATAGCGCCATCTGTGAAACGCGGTAAAATTGAAACGCATAATTTCTACTAAGTAAAGATAAATGTTTTGTATCAGTTTATGGAAACGTGTACTTTCAGTAAAAATTTCTCAATTATCTGACCACGATAATTGCAACATATTTTTCTTAGAGATCAATGATAATGCTACTAATTGAACAAAGAAAGATGGCTGAAGAACTTTCAAAGGTTGACCCTTCCGGCTATCGTCGCAATTTCGCGACAATATGCATCGTCCTTTAGGTCCGTGGATCAGCGAAGTATTACGCCATTTTCATAGAAAAAAAATAATTTTTAATCAGGGGATAAAACAAAACCTGATAACAAGTACAATGCTTCGAGGTCAGTCTGCTACAATCGTTATTCGTATTTTTTTTCAGAAAAAATAGGCAAAAACAACGTTTTAATTAATTTATAAGCATTTCACACAGTTGCTTACTCCGCATACTTTCAAAACTTCAAACAAACATTCACCCAATCGTCCGAATTTGATCGAGGCTTTCGAATGCGATGTACGAATGAACTTTACAGTACCACTCTAATCCACAGTTGTTGTACAACATTTACGATTTATCGATACATTGTGATACGAAATTTTCCGTTAATGTTCCGAATGAAAATCCAAATCGCGTGGATTGTGCACCGCTCGTAAAATAGAATTTTCGGAATATCATGCGCGCCAGCGTAGCGCATGGAAAAATTGGGTCGATGTGTGAAAGATGGCGGCCGTTGCGTGGTGTGCGTGAGAAAAGATTCGTACCGTCGGTTTTCGCTAACAACATGACAAGATATGGAAATGGCTGTTTACACGTGCAGAGCACTATTGTATACGGAAGGTTCGTAATATGCTTCTAACTGTTCAGATTCTATGCACCCGGTTCGCGTGAGGAACGTTTGTTTACGCGAAAAGTTTGTATAATACACTTCGCAACGCGAAGTGGAGTGTCGTAAAGGGAAAAAAGGGACTCCGTAGCGTAGACGAGACTGGAGATAAAGTATCGCCGGACTTCGGCCCGGTGAGAAGATCAGTAGAGATGCTGAAGCAATTGCAGATGGGGATGAGAGCTTTCCTCTTGATGGCCTCCCGTGTGTGGACCTGCGTCTGCTTTCTCCTCAAGAAGCAGGTTAGAGCCGTAAGTAGGTGCTTCGCGCCTCTATCAGCTATATATACTTTTTTTTTGTTTATAATGTTCGTAATCCAACAGCGTCCCATGTTGTGTCAATGCACTCTTTAGATATGTTGGTTTATTACACCTAGTATTCAAAAAATTGTTGTCGTTTGCGGCGAATATTCGTCGTAATCGTGTTGTGACCGTAGATTGTGTACTCCCGCCTGCATTAAAATGTTCAAGTTGCTGGTTGAAAATCCTTCTCTCATTGTTATGACTCTTCCAATTTTTGTTATGCATTAGTTATAACCGACTATTTAGAAGTTGATGATGTAAAAGTGTCTCATGTCTCTGTTGATCAATATCCTTCATTGTTGGATGTAAATATTGGATTACTTTATGATATAAGCAATGCTTGCATAAATATTTCATCACAGTAACACCCATTTATCATATAAACAAATAAAACCAGTTATTTTTTCCTTAAAACCATCCTTGAATTATTGTTTTTTATTTTTCCTTTTGTAAACATGTATTTGATTAATAAATATGTTTCGTAATGGTAGAATTAATTTAATAATTCCAATAGTTATTTACCTTCCTTACCATCCTTATGCTTTTTATTGGCTTCTAAACTTCTTAGAGAACTCAATAAGAAATTGTTTGTGTAATATATTTAATTATCTTTTTTAGATATCACAAATGCAACCTGTTAAATACGAGATCTTCCCGCTCTCTCCATTATCAAGGCATAGACTTAGTAAGTACTCTTATCTTTTAATAGTTCAAGAAGTTTATACTTTTAAAATGCATTATTTTTTGTATATAACTAAAGTACATTGCAGGTATAGTTCAGAGAAAAGTATTAGTATTGGATTTAGATGAAACATTAATTCATTCTCATCACGATGGGGTAGCAAGGCCAACAGTTAGGCCTGGTACACCTCCAGACTTTGTTCTTAAAGTGACAATAGATAGACATCCAGTCAGATTTTTTGTTCACAAAAGACCACATGTGGATTTCTTTTTAGACATTGTTAGTCAATGGTAAGTTTAATTATCAAAATTAAATTTGTAATTTTTATCAGATCATATGTGTATGGCATTACCTTTTTCCAGGTATGAACTAGTGGTTTTTACTGCTTCTATGGAAATCTATGGAGCAGCTGTTGCAGATAAGTTAGATAACAACAGGGGTATTCTAAGGCGCAGATATTATAGGCAACATTGTACCCCCGAATTGGGTTCCTATACTAAAGATCTGTCTGCAATTTGTCCAGACCTAGCATCAGTCTTTATACTTGATAATAGTCCTGGAGCCTACAGAGCTTATCCACGTGAGTACATATTTACTTTTCTCAGTTTAATAGTCTTAATGATTTTTTAATTTATTTATGCCTACTAACATAATTGTCTATTGTAAATTTGTTCAATTTTTTATTGTGTACATGATACAATAATAATTCTGTGTAAATCTTGTATGCATGCCATTGGTGAAAAGTGTGATATGGAAATCTACATAAATAAAATGAATGTGCATATTGATAACATTACATATATTATTCCAATGCTATTGCTGTATCATGTACTGTATGAACCAGTAGTCAGAACTTGCTTACATGTGCACAACTGTAAGTAGTGGAATAATTTAATTTCAATTTGAATTGAAAGCACCAGATGAATGTTTCTACATTATTTAAACCAGTGTGTTAAGGAAAGTAAACTTCTTATGATCGTGAAAGTAATACAGAAACGAAGATTTGTTTAGTCGACGTTTTGGCCTATGATAAAAAAAATTACAATATATTGAAAGAGTTCTTTATCATATACCAAAACGTTAACTAAAAAATTTTTATTTCCGTATTATTCTCACGACTATGTGAAGTTACTTAGTCCCTTTCTAAACTCATTGGTTTAACTTTTATATTTTCGAATGAAATAATTATTATTTATTAATTTGTTTCATGACCATGTTTAGGTCATTTTTAATTAAGTTCGTGAAAATATTCTCATAAACAGTACTATATCATTTAAATAGTTATGGTTGTGTATTTTGTGTAAACATATGTACACACAACATATTGTACCAATCAGACATCCTGTGTTATTCGTTTACTCAGCATACTAATGTTTATGTAACATTTTCTTTTATGGTTCACTTTGATATCTTCTATATGGTCACTGTTACTTGATTATTCGATAGTTACGACCTTCTCTTCTACGATTTTTTTAAAGTAGAAATTGCGGTGTGGATTTTCCTCAAAATATTAAGTTCTATTTATAAGATTTATATCTGATATCAAGAATTACCATACATGCGATTTCAATGCATTTATTATTATTATTATAATATTAAATAAGCATCACTGAGTTAATAAGGAAGACATCAACATATTTTATTCTTATAGTCTTTTTCAAACATACCTAGTTCTAACAAGGGCTAGACCAATCATCTCTGCTTCCGATTCCGACATAACTTTACATAAATATTTATTAATTCTTTTTGATTTTCAAGAAGAAACCATTTTTTATGTCAGAGGTAGCCATTTTATTTATGCCTATATATGTTTAAACAAAGTGGATAGTTTTCGTGTGAGGGCCAATTTTTATGTTAGAGTCAAAAAGTAACAATCATGAACTACAGCCTAACCCTTAGGTTGTACCAAAAAATATTTATGTAAACTTTCGTTAAAATCGAAGCCGAATAAGTTTAGTTCTCCCTTTGTTAGAACTAAATTTTTCAATAGTTTGGCTGGCTAAACAAACACAAAATCCAAAATTCAGATAAATCTGATGGAAAACCGTATCTATTTGCAGCTATCAGCGTTGATGTTCTGTAAGCAAGCACTGAATACAGGCCTATGGATAAATGTAAAATACGATCAGTTGCCAATGCTCCTCGACTTGAATAAGCACTGGACACTACGCCGAATCGGCAGTAAAATAATTTCGACTATTTTAATAATTTTTTTAGTAATTCCTGTGTATCAGGTACCAGTCTAAAGACTAGATTTTATTTTTATATTCAAAACTTTTCATTTGTAGCATCCAAGGTAATTGTAGATTCGTAGTATCTTTCGCGTGCGAAGTATTTATCGATATGTATTATTTGAAATTAACGAATGTTCAGATATCGAATTGAGGTATGATTTCTTTAGTGATCAACTTAAACACGATAACGAAATCTAAGGGGGATACCGTTTAATAACTCGCAATAAATTTTATTAGACTACAAATTCTATATTATTTTGTATAACCGCGGTTAGTTAAAAAAAAATATGTGCATAATTAAACAGACAGTTCGAAAGTTACATTTCTTGGATGTTATAATGGACATCTATAATTTTGTACAATTTGTTTTCTTTTTAATGAAAAGTTTTAAATGAAAAAAATATTAATCATTCGTTTGTTTGCAGCAGGTTATTATACGCACACGTTTGTTTTTCTTTGTTATCACAGATAACGCGATACCAATCAAGTCATGGTTTAGCGACGCGGGAGATACTGCTCTATTGAGCTTACTTCCAGTTTTGGATGCACTTCGTTTCACACAAGATGTGCGGTCCGTTCTTTCAAGAAATTTACATTTACATCATACTTGGTAGCATAATCCAGATTGATCGATACATTAGATTTATTAGAGACCGAGCTGCAAAACAGTTTAGCGTGTTTAACCTAGGATTATTATTGTTACGGATAATAGACATTAGGATGCTGCCTGAATGATAAGACGATGATCCCTTTACCCTGCCCTCATTTTTTACGCTCGTTAAAAACAGAACCCTAGCGAGTAAGTTTAAAAAGGGAGTGGGACCTTCAACCAAACTATTTATGTCAGCACAAAACATTCTGGTATATTTTTCGTTATGTTCATGTGTGGGCAATAATATATACATATATACATATATATCATGTTTTCTTAAAAAGATGTATTTGCCAAAGATCGAGTTTGTAAAGTAACATAGACTCATATATTTCAAATAATTTTGTCCTAAGTAAAGATATTATACTAAACGTTTTAAGTTCTTTTGCCACACATGATTAAACAAAAAAGTGTTATATTTTTTAAACGAATTATTTCTGTTATGTATAATATTATTAAACCTAGGGTGTATTATATAAAAAAAGGAAAAAAAATACTAAGTCACACTTCAAATGGACTTTGCTGTAACTCACTGTATCAGTGAGGCAGCTATCCTGATTACCTAATAATAAAAGGAAGTATTAAAGACTATAAAAGAGGCGATATTTGATTTCATCAAATTTCTGAACAATTAGAATTATTTAACATGCGATGTACGATGTTGATACGTCTGAGAACTAGACGAATAAAGTAACAGTGAAAGGATGTAATCACATGTATGACTGTATACTTTATTCGCTTGTTTAATCATTCAAAAGTACTATTGAATATTATATGGTTTGTACATATTATGATGAAGAGTGTATTTGTTGCAAGAATGATTGGTTTACATGAATGAACAGTGTAATTAAGCCATTAAATGCAAATTTTTACATAATATTTATATATGCATATATATATGCATATATATATATATGTATATATGTATAGGTATGTATATAGATATATATAAATATTTGTTTTACTTAATCATAAAACTGAAAATAAGAAAATATGCCCATGTGCACAAGATTGAAATAATAATTTGTTCTCAAATAAATTATATGTAATTGAGAACATTTGTTTATTTATTGACGTATATCGAACGAGTTGCTCACGTGGATTTTGATTACTAATTGTAATTTATCCCAAAGTAAGTTTAGCCATGGGTAATAGATATAGGTTAGAGCAGGATTACACCACATTCAATAAAATCTTTTTGTACATAGTACGCCTGTATGTACATGAATGTATGTTTCGTTGTTACGTACATGCAGTTATATGTATGTTAAGGAAATAATAATTTTTTAATTTCAACTACGCAGTGAACAGTACGATCCGTTGTATAAATATGGTCAGTGGCTTAATGTGGTTATTTGTATTGCGACTGTCTCTTTAAATTTAAGTATGGATTAAAATGTACATATTTAGTTTGTAAAGACGGTACTTATTTTTGGTTTTTACGCCTTTCCCTATACATAATTAAATACTTTGAATGGACCATTTATGTTATACTAGATCACAGGTAATATTAAATATAACATAGTTTTGTCACCTATTTAAATATAGCCACACATTGAAAACAGGCTTGTCAATCAATTGATTTTTTATTTTATTTACAAAAAAATTATTAAGTATTTAAGATACCTTTGAAAACAGAGATAGGTGAATCATTGATGTCAAAAATTTAAAGGGAAATTTTCCCAATTTTTTAAGGATTTTGTTTAAAAAATTAGGTAATAAACACCACATTTACAAGAATTATTATTATTTATAAAACGATGTATTACATATATTCTTTTGTTTTATAAACAGCGTTAAATACCCTTTGTAGAAATAAAAATTCTAATTTGATTTTACAGTACAGAATTAAAATAGTATTTAGTTGGACAAACTGAGTGTAAAATCAGTAACACCTGGTTGTCAATATATGTTACATGTGAATTGGAATCATCCCCTTCCCTTATATTTGGATATACATCACAGAATATCCTGCATATCGAAGACTGTTACGATGGAAGTGAATTTTAATGATATATTTTAATTTTACTCCTTGGGTGGATCTTCTCGTATCATTTCCAAAGAACTATCTGAAACATTAGCACTAGATCCACTTCCAGCATCATCTTCTCCTTCACTAGGTTTTTCTTGATTTGTAGCTGCAGCATCTAACTGCCATGATGGTATAGATGCTGGTGCACTTGGAAATTGCTTTCTGTTTAAAAGTAAAATTTTAAAAGATCATTGTTTTTTTTCCTCACATTTTGTAATCACACAAGAAAATATTTATTTTGATATTTTTAAACCAATGTGTATTTATGTGGTTGGATACTAACTATATATATTTATATATATGTTCGTATGTGTCAGTACAAAGAATAGTGAGAAATTCTTGTAAAGAAGTATATCTTATCATAAATGTGTAAATTTAAAAATGAAATAACAAATAGTGTGTAAACAAACTCGTTAATTATTGTATAGCAATAAATACCATTATTAAATTATTATGTATTCTAACAATATTCTAATTTGCAGTCATTTTAAAATGCAACTATACGTATTATACCTTGATAAAAGTAAGGATTTAAGACTAGCTAAATCTTGTTTTAGTTCTTGTACCAACTGAGGTACCATTGGGTCAAGAGATTGATTTTGTGTTAGTTTTTGTACATCATCTTCTACTTTTGAAATTGACTGTTTCACTTCTTTCATAGAATTTTGAATGGTTTTATCTAATTCAGAAACAGAATCTGTAATGGTATTTTTCTTCTTTCTGCCAAATAAGAATGGCTCAATGAATTTCTGTAACACAACAAAAGACACTTTAGTTAATTCATTATATAATTAAAAATCTGTTCGTACCACTATATATTAATAATACCTTATAAAACCAATAAACACAATATATTGTAGCTCCAATTAAAGCAGTAGCATTAAAGAATTCTTTGACCTTTTGGAAAAGGGTTATCTGGTATGGATACGTTTGAAAATATGGATGAACATGACCTGGTGAAATAGGAATCACAGTATAGTCTTTCGATTTATGAATAACATTTTGATCAGCTGTTGTATCGACGGAAGCTAATTTAAAAGCAGTTTGTATTTCTTCCTCGGTCAAACCCTTTCTTCTAAGAAATTCCTGTTTACGTCCTACAGGACTACTTGTTACCTTAGGATTTTGCAAAAATTCCACTGCAGTCTTTACCTTGAAGAAAATAAGTTCTTCTTAATTTTCACATGTCTAGCAAATTTATATACATTACATAACTATTAAAAATACAATTCTATTGTCATTAATATAGGGAATTGCGATATATAAAAAAATGATCGAAGGACTTTTAAATAAACATATAACCTAAGAGTGATTAAAAACTTACTAAATTTTCCCTTAAGGGAAGGTTATTATTATTAGCATCTTGGTCAGTCATTGCCATAATTACAAACGTTTCCACATCAATTAAATTTTCATACCTGTGCGATGTTCAATATTTTAATGTGCAAATCACATTTTATAATACTAGATACACAAGAATCCGAAAGTATTACGATGCGCAGGCGTTGATAAAGACACTTCGTATACTTACTATTTCTTAAATGGAATGAGGAGGACTTAAATGCCAGCTAACAAATTGTTGGACTTTGTATTTTATGCGAACAGAACGCGTCATTGGCACACAGTTAATATATTATGAAAACCAAAAAGTTTCGAATAAATCAGAAGTTGCATATATTAGCGTGTACAACAGTGTTTCTCAATAAATTCGAACTCATGCTCCCCCTGAGTTTTATTTATTCTATATGAAGGTACAAAAAGTGGAAAAACTATTGAAATACAATTTTCTTTTTCTAATTTTACTACTAATTCAAAAATTTTCTTGAGTACTTTTGAATTTATATTAACATTTAGCACATGTGGTCCCCAAGAAATTGAAGTGGTTTCTTGAGGACTATATGGCTCATGATGGTGCTTGATGGTGTTCCGTTGAAAATCTCTATGTGTAGAGCAAACTGGGACCAAAGAGTATTAGTCTAATACTCTTTGACTGGAACAAACTGGCAGGAACTGACTATTTGACCCTCTTCTGAAGAGGATCTTCATTGAGTACATTCTGAAAGGTCACCGCTTACTGAGCCGCTCTAAAATGGTTTTTGTACTAGTGGTGCCATCGGTGGGAAAACGCCCAAGTTTGTAGTGAAAATAGTTCCAGCTGTTTCAATAAGATAGCGCCACAGATACCTTTTAATCAATTGATCTCTCTATTTTACACAAATGTATTAATACGATTCTTTGCTTCATAACACTACAATATATTAGTTAATATGTTATATTTATTACTTCTATGAATAGTTATTTCATGCATTAATAATTTTCTATCTTTTAGTAAGTAACGCCATCTACTAGCACCAGTAGGAACGTTTTTCACTACAAACTTGAACGTTTTTCCACCGATGGCGCCACTACGACTCAAAACATGAAAACAGTAAACCAACATAAAAAGAATCAGTGAAACAGGTTAGGAAAGGTTAAATGGAAGACAAAATATCCAGTGGCTGTTGAAACGTGTGACTTGCGAGTATTCCCTTCGAAGAAACAACAAAAACAATGGCAGCTGTATTACGTGTGAAACGTAGGCACGACGACGAACCATTAAATGCATTACTAATTGCGTGTAAACGAAGTAAAAGTGCAGACGATGAAGAAGCACCAGAATCGGCTGCCACTGTTCCATTAACGGCAGTTGTAAAATTTGCCGGAACTGTTAAAAATCAGGTAAATAGGATAATAGTATTAGCTATAGTTCAATCGTCATTGATTCAATAAATCGAACCATATTTCTTTCTCTTTTTATAATAGGAAGATAATGTTGTCCAGCACTTAATTCAGACTTTGGGAAAAGATGAATTGAAAGCAAATTTCAAACAGCATTCTGTGGATATTATAAATAAGGCACGAGAAAGGGCAAAACAGGCTTCAGCAGAGAATCGTTACAAAGTAATCAATTGTTTCCGATCTTTGGATAGCACCAATCATGAAGTATTGGAAGACAAGATTATGACAGTAATAGATGTGGAGGATTCTGTCTCATGTGCTGTTCCAAAGGAGCATTCCACGCAAAATGTATATCATTTCTTGTCAATACTACAGAATTCTGTGTTTACATTAGATTTTTTTTTTACATTAAATATTCAAATTCTTGTTATTAGAAAGGTACATAAATAATACCAAGAATACTTTATAGGATGAGGGTTACGTGTACGATTTGTATTTTGGACAAACTGAGAATGAGTTGCACCCAGACAATATGTTATTCGTGCATCCATTAGACCAAGAATTAGTTTTTGATACTTATAGAAATAATCATTCGGATATTGAATGCGAATCAGAGGATTCTAATTCAGAATCTAATTGGCGAAATGATTACCCCGATTCCGATCACTCTGAAAGATCAATCGACGACGAAGATATGAAAGAGGCAGTTAGGAATTTGCGATTGGAAGATGGTTCGGATTTGTCTAGCGAAGACGATTTCGTTTATGCGGTCAATGAAAAAGACGTTGAATCTTATGGTTATAAATATGCAAAATACAAGGCACGGGTAAAAAATGAATTAGACGAGGATGACAGCGATGATAGCGAGTATAGCGGAGAATACGTATACGAGGAAGCAGATGAAAATAGTGATTCTACTAAAAACAGTGATTAATGCTGAACTTCAGTGTGATACTAAACGTAAATCGTTATGACAAAATAACGAATACTGTATAGTATATACTTTTACATAAGTTCTTTTCTACCACATGCAGCTGTATAGGTGAACGATAACTTCAGTATAATTATACTCGTATTATAATTCTTTTTATAAAGATTTCATTTTTCATACTGTTTAAAGTAATTTAAATCAATATCTAGAACATGTTTAGTTTTATAATTAAAATTGTTTTCAAACACAAGTTAAACAACTTTAACTTATTTCTTTCATTTTATAGAAGTAAGGGTCATAAAGGTCTTAGAATTTTATTTATGTCTATATATTTATTACATATTTATATAGATATATCTTGTGTGTAAAATTCCGTCTATCAAAATAAAAACAATAAAAGTAAACCTAGAACGTCGAAGTGACAAAGGAAGGTGTATAGGTATTTAGAAAAAGAACCGTTTTCGACGATATGGCATATATAATGATATACCAGATTTATAATGTATAACAAATTGCTGGAAGTATCAGATAGAGATTTACAAGTTTTCAGTAATGAAGGGTAGCTACTCTGTGATGCATTATCAAATCTTCTGTATTTATTCTTTAAGGGAATATCGTGAATCCTGCTTTCTTTTAGACAGCAATCAGCAAGAGTACAGGCCCGTAAATAACGTAACAATTACTTTTATAAAAGTATTCGCGAACGTTTCGCGTTTATCTGGCTACACTACTCGTCGAAATACGAAAACAATTTTACATTAACTGAGATTTTTGGATGCGTGGTCGCGTTTAGCGACAATGCGCAGATACTAACATTCTTTACTTATTCTCAAAGTCGAAATTCGCACGTGGGAAAATTGATGCCATTAACGAACTCGTTATATGATATGAATAGTACGCTGCGTATACGTGTAACACTGGCCTTAATTCTAATTTTTACATTTACGCGCTCGCAACGAATCGTTTACTTGTTTACAAGTAAGTACACGCGATGCTTTATCTTTTGATTGTATGTATGAAGCAAATGCGTTGGTAAGAATCCAATTACACCGAATTCTGAATTCGCGGGGTGAGACGCTAAGGAGTTTTCGTTCCTTCTCCCGTGATATATTCGAGACGATTGGCAAACGACACAGGAAACGATCCCCAATTCTTATGGCAGTCTATGGATACATTTATCAACGTACTTACTCCCTGGGAGAGTATGAGCGCGATTTATGGGCAATGAAATCATTTTTTAATTCATATTTATATATTTATATATATAATATATTAAATGTCATATTGCAACTTAGCGTTTTCACAAGCTTGAGATTGGTATCATTCAGGATAATTACTATCGTTCCTTTAATACTCTACTCGTCTACTGTACAACATTTTACACTCATCTTTATTATCCGTAATTCCTTAGGTATGTCGATTAATTAGTTATAGCTACGAGATTATTGAAGAGTCATGAGATTGCACACCTTTGTAACGGTCGATCGTGGCTTTCGAGAATCCCAGCCGCGCCGCATCTTCGATCGCGCTGTCGCCAAAAACCCAACTGGAACATCACGATCCTTCATATACAAGACGCGTCCTCATTCGGCAGCTTCACTTTGGTATTACTTCGTATAATTTTCACGCTCGATTTTTTTTTTTTATTTCATCCAGTCAATCCAAAGCGAACTACCAAACGCCCACTACCACGACGACCTAAAATATCGCTGCTACATCGAAACGTCGCTTTATTATTCCGCAGCTCCGTGACCATGCGCGCGTATGTACAACACGTCGGTTAAATCAACTTATAAGTACAAACAATTCCCTGGATCAACAGAAATCACACAACGGTAGTCAACTAAATCGGATAATCGGTAATTCTATTATATATATATATAATATATATATGTATATATATATACATATATATATATATAAACTGGCAACAATTAACAGTCCCGTTGGGTCGTCCCGCTGGCGACATCTAAGAACGATCACCTTGGATGAAGATGCTTACTCGCATCCTGAGAGTCTTTAAAGTACGGACGCCTCCGTCCTGCCACTGGGAGGTGGCGTGGTGTGGCTGCTTGAGTTGTTATTGTTGTTGTTGTTGTTGTTATTGTTGCTCGCCTCGCCAGCGTGGCTCGAACAGTAGAACTTCTTGTGAGCTATGAAGGTGCTCAGGTAGTTGAAGCTGATGTCGCACGACCGACAGTAACGCGGACCGCTCTTGTTGGGGTCTAAACTTTCCTCTGGCGGTGGCGTATCTTCGCGTTCCTGTTTCACCTTGCTCGTAACCGTTGGCGGCGGAGGTGGTGGTAATGGCTGAGGACTCTTTCGAATCTCGGCCTTACCGTTCACCTGCACCTCCGCTGGAACCTCTTCGGGAGTGGTAGCTGGGGGAGGTTCTGGGGTCGGGAGGACCGTCTCGTCATCGAGCACGCACGTTATATAATTCTCCTCCTGAAAAACGAGAGAACGATTATTTACAAACGTTGGTGACGCATGAAAAACTCTGAAAAATGAGATCAATCCACTTGTCATTCAAGATTACGAGTATTAGAGTCTCAGAATTTTGGTCATGTACCGTCCGATACATTTATGCGAGATGTGCCTTTAAGCGCACCTTGAATAACCTTGTGAAACAAGTCACTGGAATTATCAGTGTACACTTTCCTGTGTCGTCCAAGCACGCTACTTGAATTTGCATCTCATTTCCTATGCATGCACAGAAGGGACATTTATACTGCGATGCGCGGACAGGACAATAACAGTACTTCCTTACCTGCAGATCGGTTCCACGTTTCTCGAAGTGCATCTTGATATGCGTCCTCATACCACGCAACGTGTTTCCTTTGTAACGACAAATCGTGCACCTGAAAGCCTTGACGCCCTGATGCGCATCCATGTGACGCTGAGCAGCTCCCGCTGTTGGACTAACCGCGCCGCATACGGGACATCTCCAACCACCTGTCGGTCCGCTGGTGCACGTGTGCGTACCTCCGGGCTCAATTACAGCCTATACAAATTCAAGGAAATGTAAAAATGACTCAGTGTTGAACTTTCGTTTCTGCAATATCGTAGATGTATCAGGTAATTCATACCAGAACGAACTACTTACTTTACACTTGGTGCATCTCGTGTGATGTTCCTGAGGTTCCGGCCTTTTGGGGCAGTAAAACGCTTGATGGGCCACAAGATTATCCATGGAGGCGAACTTGATGCCGCACGCTGCGCAGATAAGCTGGACTAAAGGAGGCGATGGTGTACCGGGTGGCGGTGGACTGTTGCTGACCGTGGTTTCCCTCGCTTGGCAATAATGTTTTTTGTGCGCGACGAAGTTCTCGTGTCGGCAAAAGACTATGTTGCATTCCTTGCATCTGAAGATTTAACAATTCCGAAGGATCTGTTAGTATTGCGTTATCTCTACATAGTATAAAATAAAGTCCCTGGCTTTTTCGTGTTGACATCAAGGGAAAAGAACCCAGGCGAAGCCGGGACAGGTCACTTGTGAAAAATAAATTCATTAGTGTATTAATCTATACGAAAGACTTTTTAACTACTCTAATAAACTTTAATTTAATAAAACAAATTTGAATTTTCCGCCATAAATTGGTGTCGCTATCTAGCGGCGAATAACGGAACTATTTTAAGTCCGATCAGCCCCGCTATCGGGAAAACGCTCAAGTTTGTCCTCGAATAGTTTCCCTGTCAATGATAGATGGAGCCATTTGTTTTTTTTTTTAATTACAAAATTAAGAGTTTAGGGCTCAAAAATGATTCTCATTCATATTTTAATATTACAATGGTTGTTCACTTATTTGTTTTCGAATATAACAAAAAAAATTGTAGGAATACTTGTATCGCCATCTAGCAGTGAACAAGCCAAACTAATCGGCAACAAACTTGGGCATTCTCCCGGTAGAGGACGACAGAGGTATTTGTAGTTTTTTGTTGTTGATATATTTAAAAACAAATAGGTGGACAATCATTGCAATATTAAAATATGAATGAGAATCATTTTTGAGTCCTGAACTCTTAATTTTTCAATTAAAAAAAAAAAAAAAACAACAAATGGCTCCATCTACCATTGACAGGGGAACTATTCGAGGAGAAACTTGAGCGTTTTCCCGATAGGGGCGCTGCTGACCATACTCCGAAATTAGTTCGGCCTGTTCACCGCTAGATGGCTATTGATTTGAGCGAAAATACCGGATTCTCGCAAGAGAAATCGCGATAGTTTAAAAGTTTTAAAAACAGGGCTAGTTAATAACAAAAAACCAAAGAATAATTTTCCCTTTACAAGGTAAAATACAACAGAGGATCGTTTCAAGAGTAATTCTTTGATACGAATGTCTTATTTCTAGGGATGGTGGTGTTCAAACTCGAAGGCAACATACCTCGAGACACCCTGTTTGACGAGGACGCCAGGAACAGGCGGTGGCGGGAGCTCGGCAAGTCTCAGAGCGAGCTCCGTCGGTGGAGGCGGTGCAACAGTTCCAGCTGCCGTTGGAGCGGAGCCGATCGACCTCGCTCTGGGACTACCGCTTCCCCTGGATCTCGGGCTTCCAGGTGGCGGAGGCAGAGAGGAAGGAGCCGGCGACACCCTGTTTTCCTTTTCGTCCTGATGCGCTGGCGACTTTCTGACGCTGAGATCGAGAGGCGCCGAACCGGGCGGCGACGTGGACGACGCTACCACCGACGCTGGCGTTGTCGGCTTGTTCGCTGCTCGAAGGACCGGAGGAGGTTCGACCACGGCGTTTTGCGCTGTGGTTGCTAGGCCTCTGGTCATTGGCTGGAGATGGCCTGCGAGAAGACGTTACTTACGTTGACGATATTGCATGCTGTTGAAAATTTCGATACTTAATCGAATCGTTTGATGTTCGATACGAACCATTTGGAAGAAGGAAGCACGCAGTGTCGGGCGCAGGCAGAGTCGGCGCGGCCAAGACGCTGGCTCCGCGAAACAGGGAGTACGGCACGATCAGAATGGGGTTGGTGGGTAAAGCCAGGCACGGCTGCGGCGGCGGAGAGTCACCAGGACTCGCGCTGGTCGGCGGTGACGCCTTGACGGACGACGAGGCCGCGCTGGTCGTTGGCGGTGTGTCCTTGACGACGTGCCTGGTGCTGCAATAGTGAGTTTTGTGCGCTCTGTAGGTCTTGAGCGAGCTGAATCTGATGTCGCAGTTTCTGCAGTATCGCTCCGCCTCCTCGTTCAACGAGCCGTTGGAAGCTGCCGCGGCGCCGCTTCCTGGCGTGGTGGCTGGAGTCGGTGCCGCCGGTATCGTGGGCGGCGCCGGAGACGCTGCGTGCATCCTCATGTGTCTGTTCAAGGAGACCTTCTTATCCGCGCTGTACGAGCAGTGGGGACAGGCGTACGCCTTTCTCACTTCGAACTTGTTGGATTTCTCCTCGTCCTCGTCGTTCGCGGCGTCTTCCTCCAGCCGCGGACGATGGGCGCAATAGAAGGTGCGGTGGGCCTCCAGAGTGCTCGCCGAACTGAAGCGGATTCCGCACGGTGGACAAATCAGAGGCGCTGGCCTGGCTGGCTCCACGGTGATCGTCTCTTTGCCGTCGGTTTGCAGCACGAACAACCGACCAGATGCGATTGCTGAAACGTTTCTCCGTTTAATACGTCGATTTATATTATCCGCTCGGACACGACGCGTTTCCGATCAGTTCGGTTCCGACAAAAGCAATGTGGTATTTATATCATCAGTTCGCTTTCGACAACGACAGGCAACGAACATTACTGATTATCGTCGAAAATGTTTCACACCTACCTTTTAAAAATCTGTGCTGTGTAGCATTGTTATTAGATGATGAGAAAGAAAACCAGATAAGAGAACGTCGTTTTGCGGTTCATAAAATGTTCAAGAATGGAAAGATGTGTGGAGAATATTGGACCCTATTCAGACAATTAATGGATGATGATGAAAAATTCTTACAATATTTTAGGATACCTATTTACGATATTTAATTTGTAAATAAATTAACGCAACACGTCTGTTCTGTCGCAAGATTTTGCGGTCACGCATCGCTTCAGACAAATTATTCTATTCGAGAATGTCGGTCGTCATATGTCTGAAACAGAACGCGTTTGAACCGATCCATTACGATATATGTAAACACTCGTGTTTAATAACACAAAACAATATTTGTCGGAATCGAACTGATCGGAAACACGTCGTGTCTGAACGGATAATATAAATCGACCTTAATACGTCGATTACCGTGTCAGTCGAGTATCAATGGTATCGATACGGTAAAACTAACGAGACCCGGATTACTTCTAAATTGTAGCGTTTGGTGTTGCTTACTTTGGTAAACTACTCAGAATTGATTTGTACTTGTCGTTTTAAGCCTAGCTCAACCAAAATACCGCTCGTTTGAACTCTAATACCCCTTTCATACGACGATGTTAATAGTTTCAACAGACAGTTCGAATCAATTATTAGATTGTCCCAAAAGTTTCTTTCGTGAGTTGCATTCAATTATTTTCTGTGGCAGTGTTTATATAAATAGACAATCTAATTTCTTAGACATTGATGCTGTAACAGTAATGAAGCGAAATGAATCGTACACAATTCGGTAATGTAACATGAAACATCAAATATTGTGTATATATTAATTATTGATAAAACGAAAGAAACTTTCGGGACAACCTAATGTATAGAGACTATAGCAGACCCAGCAAGATCAAACTCGATAGAAGGATCTCTGTATCAACCAGAACTCGATGTTACCATTCTGAAGACCAGCTGGCGAAGGTGGCACAGGATTCGGCGGCGAGGTGTTCTCCGGTTTGACGGTAAGCGCGGCTACGGTCGCGGGTCGGAGAGCAGGATCCGTCGCCAGACTAGCATTGAGTCTCAGTCTTGGTGTAGCTTCGTCGTCGGGTTTGAGCTTCTTCTCCGAAGGAGGGTCGTCCGCGTTGGATCGCTTCGAGGAGTCCTCGGAGTCTCTCCTGCAGACGGACTCCCTTCTTCGAATCGAGGAGGACGAGGAAGACGACGACCTCGGCTGGCAGTCCTCCTCCTTGACCACGACCATACCCTCCTCGTCCATGTCTTTGGGACTCGTCTCTCGCGCCTGATTGTGCCTCGAGGTAGCATGTCGGTCTCTCAAGCTCCTAGCGACCTGAAAACGGTGAAAGTCGGCGATGAACAGGCGAACGCGTTAGAAACTTGGGTTTCCTGTTATAGTCGAAACAGAACATCAGTCTTGTAAACATTTATTTTTCCGCGACGATTCACGCTTTTCTAGGTTGTAACACTTGTGTATTTGCTGGTACAATGCATGTATTTCAAATTAGTGCATCGTATCGTATGTATCGTAAGGCCGATCGCACACGGACGTAACCGATCAGTTTCAAACCACTCTGAAACTAGTTGCACGCGGCGGTGGATCCAGGTAAAACAAAGATAGTGGAGTAGGTAAAACAAAGAGCGCAAACGGTTTGCAACACTAATTTCAAATCGGTTGCGCCGTGTGCGATCGGCCTTATATAACATAAGTAAACTACATATATAGTTAATTGTATATCAAGTATGAGGTGCAACTTCCGAGGTGGTAGCGAACTGTTACCTCGATATCTTCGGTAAGACTAGCCAGCCGTTTCCTAGCGTCCTCAGAGAGCACGCTGAGCCTCAATCTGATGTCCTCGGCGGCCGAATTCGCGATACCGACCGAGGAGGGTGGATGATTCAGTCTCGGTGGTGGTGGCAGGCTCGATTCCTCCTCGACGACTGGCGCGATCGGGCTGGAGACTGCCGATCCACCGCCGTCCACGCCACTGCTCACCGATGGTGTTTTCTCCGAGTCGCTCCATTCTTCATCCTCCCCTGAAACGAGCAAAGTCACACGGTTAATCTCAAGTGTTGACTCGTATATGTCCAGCTTAACAGTTCCGAAACACTTTGTTCAGTATTTTAATGTTAACGAAGTGAATTCGATAAACACTCGGGTATTTAAATAGACAGCATTTATCGAAAATATTTTCTTTCGGGTTACGTTTAACGAGAATACTAGCCCTACATTTCCTGAAGGCGGCCCAACGGCGATCCACCGTCTCCCGAGAAACGACCATAGCCACAAAGCGGATCCACGTGGAAGGAACGGCCGCGGTGGCGTAGCCGGAAGTGGTGGCCAGCGGAAGAAAGTACAAGAAAAAAGCCGGCACGCACGTTGAACGATGCGTCTCTATGGCCGTTCGGCTCCCTAATGGTCGTTCGCCACGCCAGCCTTTGCGTACCCTCTGTTCCCTTCTCCTCTGCCCTTCCTGCCGCGACCTATCTCTCTCTATTCATCTATCTATCCCCCTACCGGGCACCTCCACCCCTCTCGCTGCACCCTTCTCGCACGCCTCTGGGATCCCCACCATTCGACGTGGCGCGTCGCGACGTGTCGGTCCGACGCCGAAGGGTGCCCGCTCTCGCCACGGAATCTTGGATAAAGCTGCCGGGGTTGTTTCGGGTTATTGGGCACTCGACATCCTACGAAACGGAACCGTCTTTCCTGGAACGCTTTGGGAACACTTTGGGAATCTCTGTCCCGCCTGTTCGTGAAGATTCCGACGCCTGATTGCCTCGCACGGCGATAGACGGATCCTTCTTTGACCTTGCTTATCTTCCCCCATCTATTTTCGGCCACGTGAAAGTTGAAGGATCACGAACACCGGGGATCGGTTTTGAAACAGGTTTTAGGCGTGATACCGTGTCCGAGTTCTAAGCCACCGGCTGGATCGTTTTACGAGAGGAGAACTTGGGGACCTCGTTGATCATCGATTTGTACATTTCTTATCGAAGACGGTCTCCCTTTATTTTGCAGCTTGTACCCACTACTGAAGAGACTAATTAACGAAGGAGTGAAGAATCGAAGAAGTGCGACATCGATGCGTAAACTGCTACACTAGACTGCAATTGGACTTCGGTAAGACTAGGAAAAGAGGAAAGCAGGAGAGGAGAGGAAACAGCGACCTGCGAAGGTCGAAGAAAAAAGAAAAAGAAAAAAGAAAGCAGACGTAAAATTTAAAGAAACATTTTTAAATTCGTCCTTGTGGTTTGCGAAGAGTCGCCGTGTTGACACTTTCTCGTTTAGCCATACGTCTTTCCCGATCTCGAGGGTACTCGCAGACCAGGTGACGGAGACGCCCAGATGAATTGTCTTCCAAACTAAGACGTCGTGATTCGTGTTAAATGTCGAGGCTGCTGACAAGAAAATGTTACCAGTCGATCACCCCGAATCACCAGGCTGCCAATCGCAGCCGTTCCGACACCTCGGATAACCGCAACCATACGCTCTTTTCGCAGATCTCGAGGATATCCGCGGACCAGGACACTGTGCCGTCCAGGTGGGTTGTCCTCGAAATCGAGACGACACGCGTATCGGCCGTCGAATTACCCGGATGCTTTAATTGCCTCCTTGGGCGAGGCTCGACGAGGCGTCCACGCGAGCGAGAAGGAGAAACTACAGAGACGAAGGGCGAGGAGGCGAGATGCCAAAGGAGATTGGGCAGAGGGTTGCAGCGCACTTCTAGGCTATCCTGCGCTCGCATCTACAGGACAGTCGTGTTCCTTCTGCCTCTCTGTAAATAAGCGGTCATCGATGGAGCGGCAGCAGGCCTCGGCCAGCACCACGTTCCTCTTGTCTCTCCCTACTACCATTTTTTCTTCTTCGGCTCTCTCCCTCTCTCTTTTCTAATGCTATCTCCTTCGTCGTCTATTTCTTCGTCTGCTTGTTGTACTTCCTAGGTATATACCAGGAGCCCCCGACAGCATTCTTAATTGCACGCGCGTACAAGCTACCTGGGATCGCGGGATGTCCGTCTGCCGCGGATTTAGACTGGAGCTCTTGATCGCACCCGGATACACGGGTAATACGATCGCGGTTATCCAGGAGACAGAGATCCGGTACGTGGTTAACACTGTCACGACTACCAGGGGGTCGAAATTGAGGGAGGAAGTGGGCTAAAAACATTTTTATTGGGCGTTTCTCTTCGGTTTTTGGGGATACAAATTTTTATATCGAAAAATCGACTCGGCGAGTCGAATACATGGGTGGTTGAACGGGACAAGTATTTACAGTCGAGTAAAAATAAATCGAGGTTGCGGAGGAAAAGATCTTTGCAAGAGTTGGCGTGTTAAGTGTTGACTTTAAGGGTCTGTATATTTTTGAAATAATTTGTGTCAGGAAAATTATTGGTACGATTCCAGTATGTTTATCTATAAAATCGAGACAATTTATTATATGCAATTCAAAATACGGCAGGATTTGATAGAAGAGTCTCGCCAGAAAACCGTACAAAATTGACTTGTACAGTTTTTCGGTGCGTTAGTATGTCGACTTCTACAGTACATAAAATTCAATTCTCTACTGTAGGAGTGTGATATACATATAATACGAGGGTAAGCGTGTGAGTGTGTCCGTGAATGCAACGGTTGCGTGGTTACGCGGTGTGATTTGTTATTTATAATAATTCGGAGTTCAGTTCGGTCGAGGCAGTTGTAAAAGTCGGATAATAAAATATACGTTGTCAAACTGCAAATTGTTTAAAAGTCATTTGATTCCTACACTACCTGCTACTGTTTCTGCGATTAACTTGCCAACGGAACGTTTGGCTAGACAATGTATTAATTAAATAGGCTGCAAGTCCGTTTCTACCCGACTTTTTGCCTTTCATTCCAGTTACCGCCTTCGACCATTCTTAATTGCGCGTGCATGCAACCGTTCCCGATCGAGAGGGCTGCACCTTGCTCGCCTACAACCACCTATAACCGCCACCAACCACCTCCGGGCGCTGAGGGTGTAATATATCTCGAAAAGAAGAGGTGGAGAATGGGGGAGGGGGATGGGTGGGGGGAACACGGCCGCCATTAACATATCCGCGGCCTGATAAGCCTTTCTCAGAACCGATACCGCGCCCGTGTACACCTTCGGCCCCGCTTTATGCGAGAAACGAACAGCCCGTAGCCGCGTGAGAAACGGGGATCGGAAGCTCTGCTCTTTGCCTTCGCTCGCTTTGTCGTCGTGCGTGTTCCGATTGTTTAGTTGTTCAGCCAATTCGAGGGGTTGTACTCCCGATTGTGTTAAGCTTCAACGGTACGAAGAATTTTGGGCAGAGTCGCTATGTTTTATATAAAATAAAGACGCATCGTACCTGTTTGAATGGAATTTTGTAAAATTATCTTTATACTATTTATTTTTTCCAGATACTGGCCGCAAAAGAAGCGATCGAGAGGAAAGCAGTGCGAAACAAACACTGGGAAGTAAGCATGAAAATCGGAGGAGAGTTTCGTACAATCGGTCCGCTCTGTTTAAACATACATCTATTTATTATTCGGATCTTGGCTTATAGATTGCTGTATCAGTCTCGATTCTGTATAAATAACAATCATGATTTCGTCGTGTTATCTACAAGGCATTCGGCTGTGGCTGAGGATCACTGGGGCAATTTACCACCATTTAAAACGAAATAAATTATGCGCGACGGGCGTTAAACTCGAAGCCTGGTCGATAATGTTTATCATTCCGTTTTAAAACATTGCACGTCCTTCGCATTTAAGGAGTTAATTACGGCATGGAAATGAGATATGCTTTAAGTGGTAGTTCACACTTCCAGCCGACGATTAATATTTTTATTAAACTTGTCAGGAGAAAGAAGATCTTCCCGTAGATAAATTCTCAATTTCCATATCGTAATTTCTCAAACAATTTCCTCGAGCTTTCCTGTACGTTCTTCTCTTTTTCGACCATCGGCGTCCGTGTTCCCCGACCGAGACTGAAAAAATTATAATGCGAAAATAAATACTCCGCATGCTCGGTCATTATATTTAGGCAGCAACCTTTCATACATCACACGACACGTGGCTCGTTTTCGGTCACGTAACGCACCATGATTTATCGCGTCACGTGCTCCGCGACTACTTCTCAAAACATCGCGTTTTTAACATACGCTAGCATCGTTATTGATTCCTGTAACGGGCAAACTTTCTACAGGTATTTTTCGTTAATCGTACGGATCGAATAAAGGACCTGAGGTCTTTCGGTGTCTTGGAGGAATCCGAATTACAGGAGGACCTAGGTAATTGCAATGTTATTGTAATGCAGGGGATGGTTCCTTAGGGAGAAAGTAAAGATCGAGGTGAACGGAACAAGTATAGTATTGAGCACGAATAGCGAGAAATATCGTACATAGAAGACTTCTTTAAAGCGATTGTATAGGGAATAGATACAAAGGTAATAAGTTTGGGTAATATGCGTGGTCGGAGAGCCTCGCGCTCTCTCATAAATAGGAGCAGCGAGAGAGGAGAAGAAGAAGAAGAAGAAGAACGGTGTGTGATTGCGAATCGGCGTGCGTGTCGAGTAAAGTTTATTGCGATTATCTAGTACTAGTGATTAATAAAAATATATTGAGTTTGTGTTTAAGAGGAAAACGATTTAACTGCGTTTTATTTATAAAAAACCTGACACTTCTCTTTACTGGATTGGATGCCTCTGTTATTGCAAGAGTTCCAGCCCTGTTTACCTACAGTGACCGAGGCTCTACTGTGTAGCTTTACAAAATTTACGTGATAATCGTCAATAAAGAAGGAACAATGATGTCGTAGTATCCCTTCGTCGATGCACCTGATCTTAAAGGATGCCCTATCGAAGAATAAAAAGCGAAGTTTTCTTTCCTAACAACCTTGGTAGGATGTTTGACCAAACATTATTTCCCTAATCGTCTGTATCGTTCCAGGTTGCTCGGGGATCGCTCGGTGATCGCATCCACCTAACCGTGAGGACATCCGCCGCTTCCTCCACGGGCAGGCCATCATCCTGCAGCGGCTGGACGCGTAGCGAGCAGAAGGCTAAGGTACACACCGGTGGCAGGAAAACGAGCGCAACGGTAGCAGCTTCATCGGCGCTATGCAAATAGGATCCTGATCGTGACGCGGGTAGGCAAACACGCGACGTACAGGTAACAGGCAGGGCTGGTGAGCAGCCCTGAGTGAGTCCTCTCCTCCTCCTCCTCCTCCTCGCTCGGACTCCTCTTCTTCGTCGTCTTGTTCCTCTTTCCAGTCGTATTATGGTAGTGTGCGCCCTCTTTTCACGGGGCCACGACCCATGCCAGGAGATGCATGCCATTCGTACCGATGCATCCATGAACACTTTGCTTTTCTCTTTCTGTCTCCTCCACTCTTTGTCTCTCCCGGCCGCGCGCCGTCTCCGTCCTGCCGACGGTCAGCGATGCCTTTTTCTCTTCAGCTCTCTACACGCTGCATCGTGGAGATATGCTAATGCAGCCGTCCCGATCGTGACACTGCGGCTGCTAAGTGAGAGCTCAAGTCGCAACCTTCTCATCGGCTCCTACGCCGCGCTTCGGCTTCCTCGTGGCTCGTCGATCTCGCTCTCGGCCGGTGTTCCTGGCACCGAGCACACCCGCCGGCGGAGAATCTTTTTCTTGACGTTGACAGTCGTCCCTGTTTCGGCGGAGGGCTTTACGACGCCCTGCGAGATCCACTGCCAGCCAGCTGACGCTGATGGCCTCCGATAGATCACGGGAGGTGAAAATTGCTCCTTCGTGACGCGAGGTAGGTTCTAGATTGGACAGGTTCGTCGAGGATCAACGCGTTCTTTGAAGCTGCTTGGAGGCTTGTAATCGGTTGTTAAACAAATCCGTGCGAAATATTTATATGCTTTCTTCGCTAGAGTTTGAGGTTATCTACACGTTCCTAATTCGGATGAAACGTGGATCCAGGCCTAATAGATAGACTTGATAGGTTGGACCGCCATAGTTGCTGTGAATATCTACTACAAATTTTGGGAACTAATACGGTCGATCTCATAAATATTCGTACCCTCTATATTTATTGAAGAGGTTTGACTAAATTAAGTAATGGTTTTGATATTACCAAATTTTTCATTATACGTGTATACATTTATATATACATCAACATATTTATACAAACATGCGCTTGGAAACAACAAACCTTCTATTCAATTTAAACAAATTTAATGAACGTAGAGGGTACGAATATTTACGAATGTTAGAGTAAAATAAATGTATATTCTATGTCGGAGGTCTGCAAAGAGGGTCACCTCCCAACCCACAGGTGAAGCAACGAAGCACACCCCTCCGCTTCGTAGGACACCCTCGAAACAGATCTTTCCAGCTCCCAGCAGTGCACGGCCCCGTCATCATTCAATTAACCCTCCGAGCAGTCAACACCCTCCAAGAACGTTACGTTTACTCTCTCGGTCGACGGGCACCGTAGAGGGGGTCCCTGACATCATTGCTTTTATCAGATAGAGACATAAAGTATCGGTGTCCGCAGGCAGCTCGTACATTCGCCGTTCGCGGGAGATATCCCGCCCGTTAATTCAACTTTTACCCGACGATTTACAGAGAAAACTTGACGCGTCCACGGTTCCGGTGGCCGCAAAGGGTTAAACGTCGATGGAGGCGATCAATTCAATTCGTCCCGTTACACTTAACTCCTCAAGATTCAGCGGGCATCGCGCAAGCACACCTCATTAAAACGCAAATCTACCCGATCGATCCGATATCTCCGATCTGCCTTTATTCCGGGCCTGCTCTCCGTGTCGTTTTTTTTTCGTCGACCCACGAGGAGGTGGCGGGTTGGGAGGATGCGAGCAGAGGAGGGACTGTGCGCGGAGGATCTTGTACAGACCGTCCACGTTCGTCCATCCCTTCCAAGAAGTTCAGATCACGTCGCGGAGCACATTATTCATGCAAAGCTCTTACTACGTCCACCTTCGTCTCTATCTGGGTATCAACACGCATGGCTATACGTGGCCGTCATACGTGTAGTGACGGCAGCGAGCCGACTCGAATTGTCTCGGATCTATGGTCAGGAATTTCGTGGGACGCCGCGACCAGGGACACGTAGATCGCACGCTCGGATGGTTTGGTATTCTTCGCATTTTTAATGGCGGCGAGAGTCTAGGTGGCCGAAGCTAGAGTCTCTGGAAGGTAATTTCGTTGAGGTGTAGCAAGAAGGAAGTTTCAACTGCTTTCAACCTGGGAACAGGATATCGATGATGTTCGGATGTTCCTGGACGACGATTTTAATTACTCGTTATTTACTGACGGGACTTACTAGTCCCAATTTTCTCACGGTACTGCATTAATTGAACGCTTTGAAACCTATTGCGACTTTCAAGTCCACTTCTACGAAGTTCGTTTCTAATTGTTGCTCCCTTTGTAGGTCCCTAGACTTCGCAAAAATTCTCACGAGTCCTGGTCGATAAAGCTTGAATAGCCAACGTGTAAAATTATAAATAGCAGCGTGACTCAGCAGAGTCCCACACTGGATCGATCGGTGTTACATCATCGACTCGATTTATCCGGTAGATCGATTTGTCGAACGAGGGAATAGATGATCGAGCCGTTCGAGCAGATTACAAGAAGCTATCCCGGCGTTATTCCTAAAGAAACCGAGGATCCCTAAAAGGATGTCGTACATTTTTAACGAAAGGAAAGCTCGCGGCCGTGATCGTCGCGAGTCGACTGGGAAATTTAATTACACCGGGCTAGCGATTCGATCAAAGATCGCCCACGGATCGCATCTCTGCATGATTTCGATGAACGCGACACGGTCCCGAGGATCGCTAAACATTTACGCGTCGCGTGTTGGCGCGTCCATGTAAGAGCGTTTACGGCCAGCGAGCGTGTGCACACACGTAGGACAATAATGATAGTAATTATGCTAAAGGGCGACGATAAATCCCGGTGGCGATATCGTGACGAGATAGCGTAACATTTCGACTTTCAGCCATTACCACTTAATTACTCGATCGGCCGACCCCGATCCGTACGAAATACATGCCAATTACTAGCTGGGAATATTATTAGTTTATTGGGCTGATTGAATGGAGATAATGCCGGCCGTTATTGTCGGTATTACTGGTTACCATGTTCTAATGGTAGGGTTTATTAGAGGATACTGGGTGTTGTTACTGTTGACTTTGCGATGCACTGGTAATTTCATCCCCATCGACGCCGTTGCTGGATTATTAGATACAAGGTACAGGGAGGGAGCAATTATTTCAAGATGTGGTGGTGGTTCCTTACCGCCTCAGGGATTGCGTGGAAATTCTTGTTCCCGTAAGTTCTCGGTTGTTTAATCCACGTACTGCGGATGTAATAATTTTTATATGGGGTGTCATAACTCGAGTTACAACGACAGTCGTATAGTATTGCCATTTAAGATGGTTGTGTCGTATACCAGGCTGCAGCAAAACCCACGCTGCACGATAAACGCGTGTACATCTTACGCTACACAAGTAGTAGTATATCGAACCATTTGTACATTAAAACGTAGACCTTGTTAACTAAAATTTCTATCTCGTCACATTGTCACGCGTGTAGCCTCCGCTAGGATCTGTTACTCAATCTTCCCAACAGGCCCAGAATTCTGTCTTCCTCCTTCCACTGTCTCATACTTTAGCGCGAAAGGATTTCGCGCGAATCCTTGGGTATAAGAGAGCCGTATCGTTGATCATTTCGTTAACGTCGTCGAATCCCTCATTAATTTCGACTCATAGGTCTCCGCAGCTATCGGGTCCGAATATCAAACTCCCAGCCTCCCCCAATCCGACCGACTTAACACCACAATTCTTCCCAGGCGTCACGAATATAACCCATTAATCGAATTTCGTCGGTGCATCATCATTAAAGCCGGTTCGCTGGTAGTTAACCAGCGTCCTCCGTCCGTTCGCGCATTGTCTATTGCGGCTGTAAATAAATAGATAAACAAATGATCCCCATAAATTTCCATACGATTGTGGCCACGTCGAAAGCATTCTGGTACGGAGAGAACGATCTCCGATCAGCGCCGGGACGCAGCTGTTTCTTCTTTTATCGCGCGACAGGAACAGGATCCGTGCAGGTCGTTTCGCTTGCTAGCAGGACCTTCGAGAGACGTTATCGGTACTCGCAATCTGTCACCGACTTGGTTTTCACTGCTTTTGCTGGTCGTTTATTTTTATTATTTCTTTTTTTTTTTTTGTCTTCTGTTCCCGGCGAAAACCAGAAACCTGGATCGTCCAATCTGCGCTGAGGGGGGAGGGGGAGGGGAGGGGGGGGGAACATTGCGCGAGCATCTTCTGCGTTTCTAGTCCAATAAGGCGAGCGTCGAACAACGCGCATTATTCGATTTTCTGAAGTGTCGACGCCTGAGAACAAAAGACTAAACGCGGCGTTCGGCTGGCGTCCCTAATGGGTAGAATATTGTGATCAGAGGTGTCTGAGCAAATGCAAAGTAACGTAAAGCAAGGACCGACGCGTTGAACGCCACCGTCACCCATATATGGTGAAAATTTTCAAGAGTGATAGTCATGCAGCCGAGGTGCTGAATGAATGTAAAGAACGAACGAATGCAAGGCTGGTACGTTGAGTACTCGAGTTACAGGATTTCGCAGCCTTATAAATAAAACTCACTGGTTCGTTCGGTCTCCTCGAACTCCTTGACCCCGCGATTCGCCATAATTGCCAGCGCATCGGCGGCTCTCTGGTCGATTTAAATTACCTGGCGCAAATAAGAAGGAAAAAATCGCGCCGCAAAGGGTTGAAGCCCGATGCACTCCCGTGAGGCGTGAGCAGCAACGAAAAAGGAGAAGGTTTATCGGGGCGAGTGTCTCCGCGGTGTCAACGGCTGGTATCTCTTAATGACTGGCCCATCTTTTAAGGCTTAATCGTCGACACGTATAAACCATATCCTGCCCTCTGCATATTCAATGCGCGTGGTACACGGGCTCGTGCTGCGTACACGCGTTGGAAATTATCTGTGCCGCCTCCACCTTCGATTAAAATTCCGAATTCCCGTATTCAAGAAGGAATAAAACATCCGCGACGATAGGGGACGTAGAAACTCGTGGACGTTATCTCGGCTTTTATTCCCTCCCCTCCTTTGGCCGGAGTTGGGCGGTTTTGAAGACTCGAGCGGACTCGTTCGCGTGTCTTCGCGGTGATTCTTATTAATTTGTTTAATTTATGGGTAGAGACAATCTGCAGTGGTTACAGTAGAATATACTAAAATGATTTCTTTACATTTTATAATTTCTAAAGGTCCCAGAACGGAGTTATTGTTAAACAAACAAGAACCGTGTAACAACCGGCCCGCTCCTCGGCCACTTTCGTCAGCCACCGAGGCGAGATAAACCCATTCACGGGGACCAACAAAGGCCCGTGGGCTCGAGGATCCTCGCGACGAAAATAAAACAAATCCTGGCAATTATATTCACGAAATATTCCGACGAGCTCTGGCGATACCATCGAGGGAGCCCCCTTTCTTCATTCTTTCGATACAATCAACGAAAATGGATCTGGATCGAGTCTCATTGTGGCAGGAGAGGATACTACTACGACGTACCCGAAGGATCTCTGGAGGGCCGATGGAGAACACCGAACAGAGTGAGTGAAAAAAGAAGAGCCCCCCTCCCTCTCCCGAATAAGGGAGGGCGAGTGAAACAAGAGGAGAGACGAGAAGAAGATGGCCAGAGCTCGCTTCTCGTCTAGCTGAGAGATCTAATCTCTCGTTCCCGCGCTGCGTGCCTAATTAAAGATCGATATCTCCCGATATTATTGCACCCCCTCCCTCCACCCAACTTTCCAGCCACCACATCGCCCCTGCTGCCCTCTCCCCCCTCCGCCACGTAGCAGGTTATTAAATTCTCCTATCTCGAGGATCTGGACTGGCCGGTCCTACCCGTTGCTATCTGATCCGGTCAATCTTTAGTCTCGTTACCTTTCGGCCCTCTGTTCGGCCAGGATCGAGTCGATCCGACTCTTTACAAATTTCCACGAGGACCATCCTTGACTGGTCACGATCAGACGTCCCGGAGAACCGTGGACGCTACTCGATCCGCTGTTAACGCGTCGACCCGGAGCGACCGATTATATTGAGGTGAAACAGAATGGGAAAGGTAGTTGTAGCGGTTCGTGGAGCTATAGTAATCTTTTAGAAGCACTGATCGTGCCAAAGTCAAAGACAAGAAGAAGAAGAAGAAGAAGAAGAAGAAGAGGAAGTCATAGTATGGATGTTGAAAATTGGGAGCGTCGAAATTTGGGAGTGTTGAAAATTGGGGGCGTAGGAGATTGGGGACGATGGAAATCGAGGGCGTTGGAATTTGCGAGTGTTGAAAATTGGGGACGTTGGAGTTTGGGAGTGCTAAAAATTGGGGGCGTTGAAAATTGGGAGCGTTAAAAATGGAGGCTTTGGAGATTGGGGACGTTGGAGTTTGGGAGTGTTGAAAGTTGGGGACGTTGAACATTGAAAGCGTTAGAAATGGAGGCATTGGAAATTGAGAGTGTTGGAAATTGGGGGCATTGAAAACGTAGTAAAGCTTGTTTTGTAAAATCCTCTGCAAGTACGGTTTCGCAGGTAGCAGGGGTAGTCTGACGAGTCTGAATCGATGAAGAAACATCTGCAGGTCCTCGCGCGGTGTATCAATCGAAGGCACTGTGAACGCGGCTTAAACATTGAGACGTGACCAATGCTCGTTGCCACGAAGGCAATGCCACATCGGGCAATTATCGCTCCACAGGACCTCGGACGCGCATACATTAAGCCTGGCTCTCTCTCCTCCTCTCTTTCTCTCCTCATCGCCGAGTTTTCTGTCCTCCGAATGCGACCAAGTCGCCTGCGAACGACGAGGACGACGACGACGACGGCGAACCGACACACCAAGATTTCGTATCTGACCAGGACACTTCTCGCCTACCTTCTGGACGACGTTTTAAGATCGATATCGAACCGCTCTGGAAGTCGCCCGAATGAATAATTATCAATGGGAGGACCCGGTATATCTCGCCACCTTGCCCCTCACCGCCCCCACCCCTTTTGTCGTCTTTTTCGATTTTCCTTTCTCGTCGACGAGGACCTCGCTCGTGATCGCCTAGCGAGCTCCTGCTGCACGGAAACAAGGATTTCGGTATCAACACCCTGCAAAATCGATCTTTATACCTTTCGAGGATCTTGGATCGTTCCTGTCGTTGTCTGAAATTTTCGAGTATTTTTAGTGGAGATTTTTGGGTAGAGGGTTTAATTTCGAAATGCTGAGTATGGAGAAGAAAACAAGTATACAAATGTATACATACTTCGTCATTTTATAATGTAGCTACGCCAAAAAACACAAACAATTGTAAACAAATTGAAGTGTCTGAATTTTTCAGGGACGGGAGCAACAGGGATGGGAAGCAATTTCCACTGATCGAATCGTCGTAAGGTTGCCGCAAAATATCGGGAAGTCGATGCCGTCGAAGAGCATTATTTACGACCATGTCCAGGAACAATCCCCCGTGTCGCGAACTCTCACGTACTTATATACGTGCTCGGAGTTAAGCGTCCCGTTATATCTCGGTATAACCAGACTGCACATCCAGTAGCTGCTAAAATGTTCTAAGGACGTTGTATACAGACCATAAATACAGTCAGAGCGAACGAAAGAGGAAGATAGAGCGAGACGATGGATCGCTGTAAAAGTACGACCGTACAGAAATATCGACTGGGAGAGGGTAGTAATTCTTGAGGGCGCTGGAGAAGACGAAAACTACTTAAACTGTCTGCAAAGGCTCCGGGATGCTACCTTGGAAGATTAGTACAGCCCCCTCAATTTTCAACCACCCCAATTCTCAACGCTTCCAATTTTCAACGCAGTCAATTTTCAACGCTCCCAATTCTCAACGCTCTCAATTTTCTACTTTCCCCAATTTTCAACGCCTCTAAA
>NW_026534333.1:5041255-5096900 GCF_026225885.1 Hylaeus anthracinus | reverse complement strand
TCAACGCTCTCAATTTTCTACTTTCCCCAATTTTCAACGCCTCTAAATTCCAACGCTCCCAATTTCCACAGCCCCCAATTTTTAACGCTCTCAATTTTCAACGCCCCCAAATTCCAACGCTCCCAATTTCCAGCGCCACCAAATTTCAATACTCCCAATTTCCAAAGCCTCCAATTTCAAACGCTCCCAATTTTCAACGCTCTCAATTTTCCATCTCCTCCGATTTTCAACCTCCTCCTCGCAACTATTTCATTCACCCTCCACATCCTTCCATTCCACCGTTCCCGATCGTAATCGGTCAGCTTCGCCGCGTAAATCCGCGAGCATCAGTTTACCAGCGTTTACGAGGGGTTGGAGGGTGCGTGGGTCGTTAAAATTATATTCCCGTAGGCAGGCTGCATTATGCATGCCGATGCACCGAGCTCGGAACAGGCACGTACGTTCGTTTACCATAAAATCGCGAAGACGAACGCGGAGGTGGAAGTAACCCCTTTTCACCGCGGGGGTGGGATCGCTCAATTTCGATGGTATTGGGTTGCTTACGGCCGGTAGGGGCGAAGGAGTCGTAAATCGAGAAGAGGGAGATACGAGAACATGGATTTTTATCGAGTGCCTTAGGAAGTTGACGCGAGGGGTGTGGCGAGAGTGGAAGTTAATTTTGCGCAGTTTATCGGTTTCCCCCGCGAGTCGATGTTTTACTTTATTTCGTGCTCGATATTTCCTTTGTACCTTCATGCAATTGAAATCGATGCAAAATAAATCGCAGGAGATTTTTATTAGAAAATTTCTGACCCCGCGCTGGGGAATAGAGGTGTCGCTTTCGCCAACTTTTTTCATACTTCAACTTAGTCGTCCAGGTCGTGAATTTTGCCAGTTGGTAATTGTTTTCAAGCAATTTTAGAAAAATGTTGGGGTGAGAAACTCGAAATTAAGCAATACAGTGTACTTGACGACTATTTGAATCATCCCTTGTACATGCTTATTACTTTAGATTAGACCAGCATGGATTGAAACCACACTTTTCCACTAAAGAAAGAAACATAAATTTCCTCCTTCGATCCATCAGCCACTGGAGTCCATCTTTTCTGTTTCACGTACGCAGAAATCAACCCTGAAGTTTATCAGTGCTTCGCTGGAAATCGGGTTAAGCGTCAACGTAAAAGGGTTGCAGGGCCTTATTAAGAAGAATGGTGTAGCGCGGAGAAAAAGGGACGTCGGGCCGAGAGAAGACCGAGAGGACGTCATTGGAGCAAGGGAGAGAGAACGCGGTGTTATCTTCGTGGAACCCATTCGTGCGACCTTATCTACCGTAAAAACTTCGACTTTAACCACCGGGGATCATAATCGAGCTTATCTCTTCCCCTCCTCCCGTCTCTCTTTCTCTCACGGTCGCCATCGCCGGTGCACCAAAGGCTATCTCCCCTTTTGCTCATCTATCGCCCCCTGACGTGCTATCGCGGATTTTATCGCGAAACTCTGAACCGACCCGGATAGACGGAGATCGCGAGAAAGAAAGGAGCTTGGCAAAGAGGTAACGGCGAGGGGGGAAGTTTATTGTACGTCGAAGGTAACTATGGAAGGTGGACGAATCGAAAAACGTGTCGAACACAGAGATTCTTTTTGATAAGAATTTCAATGGTTAACACTTTTTCTTTTTTGTCAGTGATAGCGAGACCACGGTTTCGTAGAATTTAGAGATATGTTATACGGAGAGAATTAACCTTTTTCTTACGATAGAATTAAATTTGATTTTCCGTGCATCGTGAAGATGCCGTTGAAAGAAATGAATATATCTTTAAAAAATTAAAATTCGATTTCATATTTTTTAATGATACTGCGCCTATGCTGTTTTCTAGAACAATGCACAAAACATACACGAGAAGAAATTGGCCCCTGAAGCTCTCATCTCTCGCGTTTAAATGCTTCAATTATATTCGACTCTCGAAAAATTCATCCGTATTATTCGTAATGCGATAAAATTGCCATGGAACGCGGATCAACAGACATTGCATTGTAGCCTGCTTACTCTTGGAGTCGTCCGGACGATAAAAGTGTGATACATCTATCGGTCGCATCGGACCCGAGATATATTGCAGGATTGCGGGCTGACCCCTTTATCTGGTTGGTTCTTTTTAATTGTTCGACGATTTGCGAAACTCGCAATCGGTCGACGCTGTAATCGAGCTCGTTTTTCTTTATTCCACGGGGCGTTTCGATCGTGAAACTTTGTTTTCTCATTCCAACTATTTAATATATACCGCGTACATAATAAGTATTATAATCGTTTGCATATTATCCCACGGAGCAGAATTTTTGTTGATCTTCACAGCGAGACAGAAACCATATTTTAATAGTTCAATTTTTACTACATCGTAAATATTATCGTATTCTAAATTCAGTTTCTTTAGTAGGTATAGTGTAAAATTAATTTCAATCGTAAAGAGGACTCGGAATTGTCACAGGATGATAACATTTATTTGCACATTTACGACTTATATTATAGTTGTTTGTATAACAATAACGTATCGATATATTTCAAGTATCGATTTCAGCTCGAGTTTCAATCGAAAACACGGTGTACGAATGAAACGGGCGTCAGATTAGGGTGCAAAATGACCAAAAT
Source organism: Hylaeus anthracinus (assembly GCF_026225885.1). Taxonomy (NCBI): domain Eukaryota; kingdom Metazoa; phylum Arthropoda; class Insecta; order Hymenoptera; family Colletidae; genus Hylaeus; species Hylaeus anthracinus. The sequence goes on along the minus strand of NW_026534333.1, from coordinate 5,094,277 downwards.
CCGATAGAAAATTTGTCGTGCACCAGGGACGGGGATGGGACGCGTCCCCTTCCACGTGTCCGTGGGAAAACGCAGACGGAGGGGTGGATCGACAGACGGAGAGGGAAGTCGTAAACGTAATCGTGCTTTTTCAGGCGCCGCCACTAAACCACCCCCATCCCGTACACCTGCACCGTGCCTTCGGGAGCCGCTTAAAATATTTTTACAGCGTACACCCGCTACGACGTCGCGATATTTCGTGCTTACGTACCGATGATAGCACCATGTACGATCCCTCCACCTTCGTCCACCCTCATTCGTCTTTCTACCCCTGCAATTCTCGTGCGCCGTCGAAAGAGATACCACGGGTGAAACGCGACTTCCCTTAAAATTCTATCTGCGAATCTTGTACTCTGCCGAATGGAATTCGTACAGATTCGCTTTTTCGAAGGAGTGCGAGATCACAAAAAAAATAACAAACGAAAATTTGGTCCGCTCGTCGGGGTAGAAATTAAATTGCTTCTCTTAATAAAAAGGAAATATCTCGCAAAAATGACGATTCAATTCAACCGAGTCCGTGTTTTTTTAATCAATGTTTGTTCGGACAGAGGTGGAGCGAGGGGGGTGGGAGAAGAACGAGCGGTCGAAAAACGGCGATCTTTCGCGCCGTTTGCTCGGAGGATCGTGGAGGCAAAAATCGTCGAAGCCTTTTAGACGGTTTACGAGCCCGCGGACGAGGTGTATCTCGAAGGCTGCCGAAGAGAAAGGCAAACCACGGCGGGAAGAGGCGACGAAGACGAAGACGAAGAGAGCGTGGCGAGCGAGGTCGGCAGATACGAAACCGTCATCATATTGAAAACCATAATTCGTGGCACTGGGGGCCCCAGGTACGTGGCCAGGGGCGTACCGTGACCGCTATCTGAATCGCGTCACAATAAATACTAATTCCTGGAAGGTGGCCCCTCGGCATTATCTGAGGACCGTGTGGCAAAGTCACTTATACTTACTTATACTCCCCTCCTTCTGCTCCCTTTCGCGTCCACCCTCCCTTCTAACCCCCTCCTCCTTTCCTCAACGAGCCGACTCGATAGAACGAAAATAATTATTTCCGATAGGTGGACGATAGTACGGGGGCCCTCGTTATTGCTTATGCTTTATGCCCCATCCCTCTTTCTGCCTCCGGAGTAATCTTCGTCCGAGTCTCTTGTCTCGCCTCGTCTTTTTCTACCGTTCCGTTGTCTCGTTTTTCGCCGCGTAAACCCTTTTTGCTTTCCCTTTTTCGCCGGGGCTTTTTCTGCCTCGGGGTCCGCTCGCCTCGTTCGTTATCCAGGGAAGCCTAATCGGGTACCATCCGTCAGTCTAATGGAGAACCGAACGGGACGGGGTGACTTTGCTTCCTCCGCGTCGTTAATTGTTCCGTTCTCTGGTTCCTGGTTTACTACGCGCGCGTTAGGTTCAGCACGCGCGGCGTTTGGACAGCGACGGATACGGGATAGGAGGGATTGAGCTCCATCCGAGATTCTAAGGGGAAATAGAAGGATTTCGAATAGGAGATCGAAGGAAATCGATAATGGAATACTCGAATTCACGGAATATTGAATGTTCGCACAATTTTTGTTTATCTCTCTCCTGCGTTCTACCTCCTCCCCCTCCCCTCCCACGCCCCCCCCTCTTGTGAATCCGACATTATGTACCGGACACAGATGGGCCAATTTTGTGACGATAAAGAACAAGGATCCCGATATATCCCAATTCTCGATAACGAAATATCCTTTTCGACGAAAATCAGTATCGCTCCGTTTTCACGAGACGCCAACCACCCAGAGAGCACTGATATTTCCAATCAACGCTGTCTTATCCGCCGAAGCGAGAGAATCGTCGCAAACGAAAATCGGGATCCGCTTACCATCCACGAGTTACGCGATAAACTTTATCAATCTGATGGAAAAGGAGAAATCGGCGAGGAAGGGAGAGCTCGTGGCGGTGACTCGACGAAGAAAATCACTCGGTTTCGTGGAATTCCATGGTATCCCGTGAAATATCCGCGTCGAAGGTAGCAATTGGCGGCGATTACGGTATCTCCGCGAGGGAAATAAAATTTCATTCCCCGACGGGATGCATTATCGCGGGTGAATTGATGGAACTCTTCGACGATGATTCATCGACCGCCTATGTCTCGGTTCCACGCGTGTGCGTGGCTTCGCGCCCGAGATACGCTTCGGATCTTGGCGCGAAGCGATTAGAATCCTCAGGATTTCCCGCGCCGACGCGAGATATCGCGCGATTTATCGCTCTATTTTTGCGCGGACGACCTTCGATCGGCGACGAGGTTCTCGTATTGCGATCGATCGCAATACGAGACTTCGAGACGCGAGAATTTCGATGTATCAATTTTCGTGATGGATTTTCATTTATTAAGGTATACCTTGAAAAATTATAGATCCGAACGATTAACTCCATTGCCATTACGCGGAGAAGTGGAAAATATGTTCGTATCGCCAATATTTTATTCGAATTCAATTTCCGAGTAAATTGCGCGCATATATGCGCTAGCGATGGAAATGGGTTAAAAAGAAGAAAAGGCTCTCGTGTTGTATCTGCTTTCCTCGGCCTCAAGACGAAAGGAAAGATGGAGGAACAAGCAGTGAAAGGGTATAAAGCTTAATACTCTCACGTGGAGGGGTTACAACTTCCGCGTACAACGCTATTAAAATTCGACGTCCCGGCTGCTTGTGGATAGAGTCTTGGAATAATCCGTGAGAAGTCGGTCGAGTCACGCGAAATTCTTATCCGTCGATTAGAAAACTTTTTCTGCCGCGTCTAATCGCCGACTTTATCTTCCGGCGGGGCTGAAAGGCGGGGAAAGAACGAAAGGAAAAAGAGAAGGAGGGCCGTGGAATCGAGGAAAGACAACCGTCTGGACGCCTGAGACTCGGTCCGCCCGTCGCCGACGATAAGAGGACGCGCCGATATCTTGAACCCTGCACAATGCTGTCCGTTGTGCATCCACCTCGCGCGAGATTTCGAATAAACGGGCCACGAGATGTCTCGATATCCCGTCCCTCGTGGGATGGCGTCCTCGAGTCGAGGAATTATTTCTGTGGACCGGGTGGAGACGATTTAACTCCTTCGCGGTTCTGCGAGGATCGCTCAACAAGTAAAAGAGCGGGGGATGACTGGGAAACATTTTATTTGCTCGTGATTGGCTACAATGTCTTTCATTTAACTCCTTGCCCTACGATTTATGGTGGAACCGTGGGTGCCATACTCGGGTATAAAGTCTCTTGTGTACAGGTTCATACGACGTGTCTGACTTGGTGCTTTCCATGTTCGAATTCCATATCGCGTGTCTCGCAAGTTGTTATAGGCTAAAGAAATGGCTTAATTTAATTTAAAAACACCCACGTCTAAATTAGCCTCCTCCTTCTCCAACATTCGAGAGGACTATACCTTTACCTCGGTCATTTCCAACTCACCCTGACTCTCTCGGAATTTCTAGAAAGGTACCCAAAGTATAAACACCCCTCTTTACGAACCACCTACTTCCTCATTCTCTTCATCCTGCGCAAACTTCGAGAAGTCAACACTTTCAAGTAAACAACTTCCAATTCACCCCAATTCCGTCCACCTTGATGCGACCCCATAAAGACACTCACAGCAACATGTAATCTACCTCCCCCACCTCGATTAAACTTTAAGTAGTCGTCATCTCTAGACGGCCAGTCGCAGCTCGCTCCGAATGGTCGGTACCGATCGCAGTTCCTCGGTAAAGCGTGCGTCCAAAGGGGTGGGCGAGAACAGGAATTTTCCTAGAAGATCTCGCGGCAAGTTCACGGCAGCGGAGGCGAAGAAGAAGCCGTGAGAGGCTCGCAGGGAATTCGCGACGTCGTAGAAACACACAGCGCATGAAGGGCAAGAAGGGAGCCTTGAGGGGGTTGGAGTGTACGTAGGACGAGAGCCTGGCCGGCTCGTTATCAGTCCAGGAGGTGTTATCAGCTGGATGCAGCTCCCTTCCAGGCCCCCAACCCCTTTGGCAACTCGGCAGAAGGCGAGACGAAGAGCGAGACGGGAAGGGAAAACGCGAACACCGGGCAAGGAGGAGAGGGCGGAGCGGAGAGGGTGCGGAGGGACGGCGTTCGAAGGTGCACGCTATCTTCCACCCCTGGAGAGATGGCTATAGAGTGCATCTAGCGATAACGAGCCAAGTTAAACAATATCGAGCTATATGAGGGCCAGGACTCCCCACCGAAGATTAACCGCGTCTCTGGCAAGAAGATACTTTGGTATCTGCGAAGAATCGGCTCCCCCAGGTCTTGGACGTATTTCGGCGTAGCTGGCGGTTGGCCGTCGGGATACGCGACCGTGATTAAGGTGTATCGGTACTTGGGGAGAAACTTGCCGAAACTTGGGCTCCGTTACGTTTCGAGAACGTCTCTTTATTTTCCTTTTTCTTGCCCGTCGACGCGTCAGGGTCCTCAGGTGAGACGAAATCGTGGCGATGCGGGCGCAAGTACAGAAATTTCTTATCTCCCTTCCAATCGTAGCCAACGCATCGTAAATCGGCAATTTTACACAGAAGCGACTTCGTACGACCGGCTATTATTTCGTAATCGAATATGAAATTAAAAAAATCTAAATAAACTCGGATAAACTTTATAAACCTGAGGGTTCCGCTACGTTCCCACTTCCACCCATTACGCCACGATATCGCCACCAATTATTCGCGCTTAATAAACCAAAGATTCTTCGTCAACAGTGTTCCAGAGCCCCCCATTGCCGTCGAATACTTTCCGAAACGACACCGGGAAGAAACTTCCGTCTTTCCGCGAGCACCGACGAGAACAAATCACAATGGCCGGTTAATCGGATCAGGGTACGACGACCGATCGAAGCGGACGAAGACGAATTTCGCAGCGGGAACGAAGCGTCTCGGCCGGGGCCCTGAGCTACCAAAGCGGTACGAGCCGCTCTCGTTCTCCTCTCGCGGCGATATCTCGATCGATCTGACGAAGGGGAAAGGAAGCGGGACGCTGGAGTGGTCCGTCGATCGAATCTCCCGCCGGGGAAGGGACAGGTCCCGCGATCCACGGTCCAAATATTGGGACACCGGATCTCTTTTCGAAGCCAGCCTCCGCGAAAGCCGGGGAGTAAGAGTGGCGAGATCGAACGAGGACGAGAGAAGGGTTACGGAAAGGACAGAGTGGAGGGGCCGAGGGTTGAAGGGGGACAGGTAGTCGAGAAAGCGAAGACGAAACAGAGGAGGGAAACCCCGGGACAAAGACGGGGAAAGGAAAAAGTTGGGAGGATAACCGAGAAAGAGACGGAGAGGGTTCCTCGATACACTTTGGTGTATGCTGGACCGACGTTACGTACGAAACAGACGTCCCCTCTCTTTTTCTCCCGTGTTGCGGTGAGATAGCTCTCGAACCAGGGTACCCAGGTTGCGCCGATATGGGGGCCGAGACTTTACGAGACGGTGGTCGTGGACGAGTGATTGATGAGCGGCCGAGCTAATGAGGAGCTGAGCTGCAGGACGGGGATCACGATAAAGAGGTCCCACCACCGTATAGCCCTTCTCGCGAGGCATACGTAGCTGCAACACCTCCTTCTTTCTGCTTCTTCTTCTTCTTCTTCTTCTTCTTCTTCTTCTTCTTCTTCTTCTGTCGTACTCTTCTTCTTCCTCCATTTTCCTCCCTCTTTTATTCCGTGGCCGGTCTTTCGTCGCCATTTCTTGCTCTGCATATTCGTACCTGGCCCTTCAAATCGTCGATACCTTTTACTCGCCCGGTTGTTGCGGGACATGATGGAGGGGGGGAAGCGTTGCTAACGCTCAAATGCCCGATTGCTCGCGTTTCTCAATAATTCACGATTCGGTGAGAAGAATTATTGGTTTAGAGGATTCTGTTTATATTATCACAGATGTGTTGCGGAGGAGTTTCCCTTGGATACATTTTTCTGAGAAGCACACCATCAGTCCTGTAAGTATTCGCATTCTGTATGTCTATGTAGATTGAAAATCAAACTCAGTAAAAAAACTATCTCTATCCATGCTTCATTGTGTGCCACAAACGGTACATTTCTTGTTTCAAAAATAAAACGATTCACAATCATACGAACCCTTTCACAATCCCAACTCGTAGGCTCCGAGGTAACCGATACTTAAAACCAGCCTCAACCGATACTTAAAACCAGCGAACAAAAATTCAAATTCCTTTCTAGTAAACCGTTGAGCGCGACGAGGATCCCCCGGGAGAGCCAGGACTAAAATTCCCTGACATCATCATCGTTTCCGACGGCGTGGCCGATTTAAGCGCCCGTTAAATGCATTTGCCTACCTTATCTTGTTTTCTATTTACAGGATTATGCTCGTAATTCGAGGAGGAAGCGAGCTAGCCCTGGGGGCGGAGGGTGGAGCGCCGGGGCTGAAGAAGGAGGAAAAGGGAGTTCGCCGGAGCCGGTGAAGGAGGAGGTTTATAATAAAGCCTGCAGGGTCCAAGATACGCGGCTGGCAGCCGTTATCAAACGGGTCCAGCGTTCGAGTCTCTCCGCAAAATCCTCCCCCGCTCTGGAAGCTCGTGGTGGTAACCTGGTTAGTGTTCCCGTGCCCGTTGAAACCCGCCACGGATCTCGGGCGCCGCGAGAGCCCCAACCGTTTCGCGGGGATTTCCCTCGTCGGATCGAAAACCACGACTGTCGCCAAGATTTCGAATTCGCGTCTGCTTCCCTTGCGGCCCGCCCGAGGATTGAAGACGACATTTGGGAAACCGCGGTGTACTTTTTTAATAATCGATGGACACAGAGGAATCTGGAATGTTTTTAAAGCCAAGGAGATGAATCTCTGTTTCAAATTGCGTGATACAATTTCGCGATCCAATGAAACGTTGACACGACTTCAAGGTACCAAATCAGCATTCAAGGAAGAGACAAAAAGCAAGCCGTAGTTTTCACGTCTCTTTTCCTACGGAAAAATCGTAGCAGTTATTGGAGAAGAAACAAACGCACCCGTTTCTGTGAGCGCATACTTTCGAATCACCCTGTACCTACCCTCATTCATCCCTACCGCGAAAGCTATCAGCAGCAGCACCAACAGCAGCAGCAGCAGCAGCAACAGCAACAACAGAAGCCTGCTAGCCTGCTCCGGGTGCTGTGTATTATAATGTAGAGTGTGAGTTATCAGACATCGGGCCGTTATCAGGGTCTGGGATCGCCTGGTCCGCTGCTAAGCTCCCACCGCCCCCTATTCAACCCCCGATAACGAAAGGGTTATCACGCCACGCTCCCCAACTGCCATTCCTCGCCTCTAGAAAACCCGACTAGCCGCCTTTCCAACGGCAGATTATTATTCTTTTTACTCGCAGCCGCTTTTTCGCGCCGACCGATTACGATCCCTTTGACTCGGCCACTTTGCTGGCACGGTCGCCACCTTGGACGATATCCGCTCCCGCGCTCACCTCGCAAACAGCGCATTGTTTTCTTTACGCCGCGCGCATTCGTCTTTGTTTTTCTTTCCCCGTCCACGCTCCCCAGGAATTTCCATGCGATCTGGAGAATCGAGATTCAGGCGTGTAAACAGTAACAAAGACATAGGCGGTTGACGGACTTGAGTTGGAGTTAGTAGAAGGGTTCATCCCTTGATGTTGTTTAAAGCTCCACGGGGTAGAGGAGGACCATTGGACTGAGATACATAGTAACTAGCTCTCTATTCGTTATTAGATCCACGGAGACAGTTATCTTAAATATAAAAAGTTGATGACACCAACTGCTTTGACATTTAAATTTAAGATTTCTTACCAACCAACGCTACGTGTAATACAACCATGTACGAACAACATCGGATGTACTACAGTTGCCATTGCCGAAAACTTTGCACCACTTAACCGCACCATTCAACTCCGAAATAAACACGTCTGCCTGGACTTGTTAGCGACTACCGAGAACATCACCGTAACTTCCTCGGTCGTCTCCTTCAACGTCCCTGCGCAAGGAGACGATAAGTCCTCCGACAACCTGGAAGCCTCAGGCTTAACCCAAGCGCGAAAGGGTAAAAAGTCTGGTTAGGGACGAAGTTGGCACGGGGTGTCGTTCCGTTCACGTCCACGGTGGTGAGTCGTGACGTTGTCGCGTCAACTGGGTTACCCTTTGAAGGGAATGCGCGGAGGCCGATCGCGGGATCGGCGTCGACCAGGCAACGATTAGCACGAGAAACGGGTCCGCGACGTGCGAATCGCCAGTTCCTCCGTGGTCTTCGACCGATGTCTCGGCGAACTCGAACGATAAATCCAGCGCAGGGAAAACGTCTCGTTAGTCGCAGAACCGCGGGGCGGAGAGAGATCTTTCGGAGATCGAGCTCGATCCTCGCCGAGGTCATCTAGGACCGCTCGTACCGGCGACGTTCTTTTGCCTCCTTTGTCGTGTCTCGATTGGCGTTGTTCAACCTTACCCTACGGGATCGTTCCACTTGCTTTTGCGCCGGGGTACATTGTTCCACGTCATTGTGTTTATGGTGGATCAATTACGATTTCTCGCCGACGAACGGAAAACGTTTTTGGATTTGCTGCGATTGGGTTCTGTTTCTTAATGAATGCGATACACTAAAATGGATGCATTTGTTTGGGAGAAGTTATGTAGGTGAGATTGGGCGTAATTGCTTGGTAATATTTTAATTTAATATGCTTGAGTAATTATTTTTAAAATTCTGACATGATTATGCAACGCATTTCTTTTATCTATTAATAAATCCCTATTAAAACATACTTATTAGAACGTAATATAATATCAGCTTCTTTCTAGGGCATCCACCTACGAATAGCTCCTCGAAGTTACAACGCTACACCTCGATAAAGAAATTAAATCATTATTAGCAACGACTACGACTAATACTACATGCAACCAGTTTGAACGAACTCCTTCCGTTTAAATAACAGAAACTAAATCACCTAGCATTTCTCTGGCCTGACATTCTTCCACCTGGTCCCCAAGCTGGATCCTCAGTCAACGAAGAGCTGTTCGGTGACTTTCACACGCTTCTTTAGAAACGTTGTTCATGCACGGTTCCGTGGGTAAGAAAATATCCAGGAATAAAAGTACATGCGAGAGACTGACATTCGGTACCTGCCTCGATAATTCGATTAATAAAGAAGGGCCGAGAAGGGTTGGTTATTGTGATTATCACTTCTCTAGTTTCATTTGGTGAAAAGTGGAAGAATGCAATGGTCCTCGGACCTTTGGTGTGCTAAGCATTTAATTAACCCTTCATAGGCCAGAACTCCGTGATAAGAAACTTTTTTCTTTCCCAACGAAATCTAGCGGATGAGTGGTAGCAATGAGTACCAGTGATCAATGAAGAGTTAAGAACTTTTAGTATCGAGTTCTCTCATGCAGAATAATATCAGAGGATTTTTACCCTTAGTTACTATTCTAAAACTCGTCTCCGCTTTATTACTAATGTACCCAGTCTCCTAGGGAAGAGTTCAGTTTGCCAAGGAAGAACACAGTTTACTGGTCTTTGGCGTAACAAGTATTTATTGCCTTCAATGTCCCACATTGTATGAAAGAGACACGACCTATTCCTCTACCTTTTTCCCATGCGAAAGGCGTTGCTGGACGGATGAACAGGGAAGCCCTTTTCTCGAGGCTCCTCTCTCCCCAATGGGAAGGGGGAGCCGGGACGATAACGAGGCTGCGAGTAAATCTGCTGCCATTAGCCGCGCGAAAATAAAGGACGAGGGGAGATATTAAATTAGCGGCTCGTCTGCGAGCTGGGCTCGCGTGTCTTCGGGGCCTCTCGAAAATGAGCCTCGAAGAGTCTGTTTGTTCTTCGCTCGGGGCCGTGCAATTTGCTCGCGCGGCTATCATTCGACGATTCGACTGACTCAGGCTCGTGTCGTGAGATCGTTCGATGCTCGATCGATCGAGACGCGGTCAGAAGGATCGCGAATTCAGAACGCGTTGTGTAGTTTTAAAGGCGCTAGGAGCTGTATTTAATCCCAGAAAGGATATGGAGTATTCCTTTCTATGTGAGTATTTATATTTAAAAATTTTAAAAACAATGGCCGTAAAAGGTTCCGTATACATTCTAAAAAAAAAGGTGGAGTCTATAAGTTTTCTATACTCGAGCTATTCATTCTTCTTCTAAATCTCTTAAATCGTGATATGTTGCCAGCTATTTCTGAACAGAGCGGTAGTTACAGTACTGAAAGATCCTAAATCTTAGAAAAATCATCTAGAGTCGTTATTTCTTCCCAGCAAAGGGTTGAAGTTCAGCTGTCTCGTCCTACTTATTCTTACGACACCTTCCTTGTTCCTGTTCCACGGTCCCCATTCAGCGTCCCCGTTTACCATTGGCCGATCGTTACCGCGGCGTTACCCTCGAGGATAAAGCACCCCAAAGAAATTTCCTGAGCGTCGGTATTTGTGTTACGCCGGCGATTTCATCGCGATCCAGGGACCACGGAAAAAAAATCCGACCGAGGAACGCGGCGTTTCACCGTCGTGGGGAACAAATTGCGTACAAGACGAGGCGTGTGCGCGCGTTACGGATACGATCCGGCCGGAGATCGAGGCACGCAAACGAAAAAGGGAGGACGAACGAGCAAAAATCGGGGCCCTGGCCGTCCGAGCGACGGCGGGGCCACGGAGGGACGGGGGGAGGTGAAAAGGCTGGTATATCGGCGCTGATCAGCCGCGTATTTCCAAACAATGCTCACGCGAGTCGAGGAATTTCGCGATCATCCACCGAGGGAGAAGTTCAGCTCCGCATCGAGACGGTGGACGAACTCTCGCGGAGGGGTAGGGGTGGAATAATTTGATGAACGAGAGCGAGGTTAACGAAGGTGGGTCTCGATAGATTCATTAGCGTCAGAAGAGACTGGCGAGAGGAGCGCGAGGCTCGCCAATAATGGTAGTAGACGAGAAATCTGATGAAACGGTCTGTGCAACTTTTGTTGTTTTGATTTAAAGGAGTATCCTGAATTAGGTGGCCTGAATTAAGCGTTTTTTGGAGGAATTTTTTTAGGATATAAAACCTCATTAAATCTACCGAACTGTTTAAAGTACTTTCATATACATTCGTATAGCCTGTACAAATTTTTTCATCGAGAAATATTGAAATTGAGTCGACTGTGACGCACCATCCTAATTTAGCATTGGTACTGCGACTTAATCATTATTAATTAATTCATCGCGGCGATTTTCACTGCTCGCAAAATGGTCGGCAGCTCTTCGAAACCTCCATATAAAATGGCGACCGAATCAATTCTATCGCGCAGAGTGCATTAAATCGTTTGAAAATTACATTTATACCGACACGTTTCAACACTCGACGGAGAACGGCCACTTCGAAAGCAATTCCAATCCCAAGTAAAAGCTCCGATAGCCGAGAATCCTCGAGACGAATCGAAGAACCCTCCTGGTCCGCTAATCCACCCAGGCACGCTCCCAATTTTCCCAATTTATTTGGAGGCAAAATGCGCTCAGCCTCCTCTTCCACCCCTAATCGTTCCATCAACAATCATCACCGCGGAAGGGGCCACGAGCAACGTGGCAGCGAGCGAGGAGGAACACCAGGGCCCGAAGATAAAAACGGAGAACAGGCGAAGAAAGAAAAGGGGGGAAAGGCAACGAAGAAAAAGGAGACGGAAGAGGAGGTGGCCCGGCTGTATCTTGATACGAAGCCAACCCAGAGAGAGGAGAGAGACCAACGAACGATTGGTCGATGTGGTACCAGAGTGGTACCAGTCTCGACCAATCGGCACCGTCGACCTCCTCCGATGCCTGGTCCCATTCATAGATCAGCCTGGCCAGAGGAGGCCTTCGAACCGTCGCCAGGATCGGAAGATCCTTGTCGATCCCGTTCTCTCTTCTTCTCCTTCGAACAGTGCTTCTCGCCTTCTCGATCTTCCTCTGCGCACGGCGCAGGCTGCATGGCGGACGAGCAACCTCTGCCAACGATCCGCCAATTATCCATGCGCCACTCGGAGGGAGGATGCTTTTCTCGCGACCCGTGCAATGTCCTGGACCGTTTCTCCGTAGATACCTAAATTTCCTAGGCGCGAACATTTCGCTCTTAGATCCTTTCTTGGAGACTTTGATATTTCTACGTGTAGAAGATTTTGTCGGTTCCTCTTGGACCGTGAGGCTTTGGTCGCTCTTTCTTGGAGACTTGGGTATCTTGTTTCTATTCAGAGACTTGGATATCCTTGGTCACGGAGTTTTGCTTCATGCAACTTCTTCTTTAAAACTTGGATACGGAGCCCTAGTCCTCCTAACGATAGAGACTCGGGACTTCCCACCGATGCAGACTTAGATCTTCCTAATGACGGTGATTCAGGTACTACCTGCAATGGAGACTTAGGCCTTCTTAGTCGCGGGGACACACTCGAGGTAGCTTGTCCAAGGCTAACGATACGTGTCTCGTTATGGAGATCTTTAATTCTTCCCTATATAGGAATATGGCGGAGAATAATGTCTTGTCGTTTGTCGAAAGTGCACGTTAACAATTGCAATAGCCACCGTTTGATGCACGACAATGGCCTTACAATAGCTCGGTTTACGTCAGTATTACTAACCAACTTTCGATCGCAATATTCTCTTTAGCGTTTAACACAGAACACTATCAACTTGGGAAGCTTCTAACTCCATTTATGTGAACACCGTGTGTACAAATTAACGCAGATGGGTCGCTTGCCAGAAACAACAAGTAGCGTCACTAAAAGGCTTTTACTGTTATGGTATCAACCGTGACACCTGCATGCAATAATTTTCACGATTTTCCATCCAAATCTCACGATTTCCAACTGTTCTCCTCAACTAATGAACATTGAGCCTGACTTAACCCCAGTTCCTACAGGTTTCCATCCAACGTCCCCAGAAAATTCCCAAAATAATCACCCTGCGTCCCGACAAAAATCACCGCGGTCCATACTTATCGCGCTCGATAGCGATCGCGACGAACCGCAGGCCTCCGCCGACTCCGCCAGACGACGTTTCCCTATTTCGATCGCGCGGGGCGATCCACGGTGGATGCAAAGCGCGTGCTCGCGTCGGGTAATAACTCGTCGATAACTAATGGGCCGGGAATGCAACGTAAGAGAAATAAAAAGCAAAGAACCCGCGGTACCTCGAGGCCGTCCGCGCGAGGGGAGGCAGGGGAAGGAGGAGGATGGAAAACGAAGGAAGAGTCCACCTCCGCCAAACATGGCAAGTTGTTCCGTCCCGATCGCCGTCGCCGCGAGCAAGGCGAAACTGTCCTGAACTCTACGCGGCGTTCTTCCTTTCACCGCGGGAAGCGCGACAGATGCGGGAACTCTGATATACGCACGCCACGTATGAGAGGGGGCGCGTGTTTGAGGTATCTCGGTAACGTCGACGCGCATGCGAGCCGGTTTCCAGCGGCTCATAAATAGTCGATTCTCTCCGGTGCTCTCGATCGGGGACGATCGCGGGAGAGCCGCTGGAGACACTCTCGACCGAGCGGAATAACTTACGGAAAGCAACACGGCCGACGTGCTTTTCTTCGACGAATTGCCCTGCCCCCTCGACGGGATGACGTACGTTTCAGGTGAAGTTGTAATTACTCCGCCTCGACTCCACGATCAACAACTTCCAAAGGAAGGAACAAAGGGTCTCGACTCCTCGTTCCTGGGTACGAGAGCGCGACGCTACGATGCTCGACATCTGTTCATTCGCTTATGTTCCGTCAAAAATAAGCGCCCTTCGACTTCCGCGGAATTACCCCAATGGACGGGGTTTTACTTCGCGAGAGTAAAGTAGGGCGTACGCTTTCTCCATTAAGTGGCTGTGTACCACGCCACATAGCTTCTTATACCTTTAAGGTGGTCTATCACCTTGTGTCCGGTCGTCGATGCTCGACATCTGTCAACGTCCAAATCGCGAATTTCCACATCTCCGTACCCAGCTGCCGCCTGTTAACGATTCCACGCGAGATGAGTGTGTCCCTAGCAGGTTTCGCGGTCGCGTTCGTCGAAGGGGAACCACGGACGTTTAGCGAACGCGAGGCGTAACGAGCAGGTGCGGTTAGAGACGGTCCACCATAAATCTCAATGAGCCTCACTACCGTATTACTCGGTCTGCCTTTCCCGGTGGATGCTCTTCTAATAACACACCGCTGGGTTGGCAGCTCCTCGCTCCAGGGGGTGGCCAGACTGACTGGGCCGGCGCGAGCCGCTTGATTACAGGATATGCCACGGATGACGTGATATTAACGTAATGAATACCGATCGCCGCGGCGTTCGCACGCGGCCCGACGCACGCACGCCACGAACAGGTCTGTCTTTGACTCACCGTTAAAGAGGCGTACGAATTTATTAGCGGCGGATTGTCACGGCGGAACGGTGATTACGCAATCGTTTCCTTAATCGTAACGACGCCAAAGCAGAGGGTAGCCGAGCGAACCACGGCGCGGTGTAATGGGTAATAATTGGCTGGTGCGTGAGACAGTCGTTGCGATTCGGATCGCCTCGAATTTTTGGCGATTAATTACGGTCGCGTTTGGCGCAGGGGTTAAACCAGCGACGCGGGGTTATTTATGGGCATCGCCTCCGGCGGACCCCGAGACGCGGGGCTTCGACGAGTTCCACGAAATCTATCAGTTCGTTGCTATTTTATGATTCCTCGCGAGGTGAGTTAGTGCGGTGTTTGAAAGATACTTTAGATCCGATCGATAAGAGTCGCTCCTTTTGGGTGGTCCGTACGACGGGGCTGAATTCAAAGGTCCCGGGTAAGCTGCTCGGAATGGTTTGCCAACCTGTCATTACTTTTTTAAGTCTATGTTAATTCTCTCGATACTGGTGAAAAGTGATCGCGCAAGGATCTCGCTTGGCCGCTCTGAGAACACTTGCTTCCTCTGCTTGAAAAGAATATTAATATGATATATTATTGGCTCATTGCATTCTGTCCTATCTCGTTGCAAAATGTGCGAACAGGAATCGCGTTACAGAAAACAGTCTAACATTGGAAACGTACCTTTTTTTGATATTATCAGAATTGATTATAAATTCTTGTAGCTTTCTTGAAGCGTTGACGTCGCTAACGAAATTTGTCAGACTTACGATGTCCTCTCGTAGGGAACGTTCGGAATGCTAAGAGTTATAAATGTAGATTACGTTGAAAGTAAATTTAATCGAAGTTAAAAGGTCCAGCATTTTCGTACCGATAACTTGTGACACTAGAGTTCCAGTCACGTGGACCCAGTCACGATAAAATATTCAATCTTTATCGCGTTTAACTATTCCGTCCTACATCGCAAAGGGAAATCACTATTCTTTGATCCTCCAATTATTCCAAATTGTAAGTTGATATTTCTCCCGATTAAAAGTCGAATTACTTTGCCAGGCTTGAATAAATACGAAACAAACAGTCCCAACCGGGTGGAAGCGCGCAACCCCATAATTTTGCGCGTTGCGTGTCGCGACCCTCGATAGGTCGCAGTTAAAGAGGGTTTTTTGGCGAAGTGCGCGAATTTTAATGCGGGCTGATTGCTGCTGCAATGTACTTCAAAAGTAGCCTCGAATGCGGCAATTTCGTGTTGGAGCAAGTGGAAAAGACTCATTTGTATCCACTTGAGCAACGCCGTTTCCGCGACGTATAATTTCGCTTTGGTTAACGTTATGCAATCTCCTCTGTGTTTCCTTCAATTTGACACATCGCTGCGGTAATGAAATAATACGCAACTCCGTTACAATTTTAATCGATGATACATTATTCGAGGTAACTAAATGTTGTGACGAGTTCAATAGTTAAATAGGAGATATTGTACTAGACCGTGGCACACCAAGTTTCTATGTACTTTAATCAAAGGAAAACTACTTTGCCCTTTTTCGACACACAGTAACTTTATTAATAATTGTCCATCGTTTCAAGTGTTCCTAGTCTCTCAAGATCGTTCAGTAGATCTAAAAATTACCTTTGGTTGCACCCTCCTATCGTAATCATTCTGATCCTACATTTTATAATGAAAACGTTACATTAATAATAGCATTTAAATTCCATTCTTGATCCAAGAACGAGTCATGGTTCTTTCCATCCAAACATAATTCATCTCTCGAGATTGTCGAGTGCGGAGAAAATATACTTCGCTTCAATTATCGTTCCGATAACTGCAGCAGAACATCATCATCGAGGTTCTGCGATGTGGCGTGCATTGAATCATCGAGTGGAGTCGAGAGATAGAGAAAAACAAACGTGGAAAAGTTTGATATGGAAACGCGTGTAAAAAGAAGCCGATAATGAGGGATCTGATAGAGAGCAAACACGCATGCAGTCTGTATTTAAATTTCCTGTTTAATATTTATTACGATACATTTATACATCGTTCGCTGCTCTATTTCTTCCTCTGTCGCACCCGTCGTTTTGCGAATCCCTTAGCGCCAAATCTAAATTCCGGAACGTGTACAGCCGCCAGAAGGAAGACCTGTTTTTCCTAATCAGCGACGACTATCTCCGTGTCAGCGAAAGAATAAAACACACGCGTTTCATCAGATGTACAAAGATAGAGCGGAAGCAGGGTCGTCTTCGAGAACATGAACACCGCGTGTACCAGGAACGTCTGCTTCCACAGAAGCTAGTCATGAATTCATTTGTTTAACACCCCAAATACGCAAACAATCGCGTCACAGTCTCCTTTCGGTGCACTTTCGGATTTCATCCAAAACGAGTCCTCGAAAATCCTTGGAAAAAATTCCCAAGAGCTGGATTCCAAGATGTCCAGCAACAAAGGAGGAAGCAGGATCAGGCGATAGGGATCGCCGACGCCGTCCGGCTCATTATATTCCACGGATGACTCGTGTCTCGGTCACGACGTCGCGACGACTTCCAGCAGGACGACGATCCATCACGTTTTCACGCGAATTCCGTGCACGATCGCGTCCCGTCGTGCAATTAATGCCAGCCACCACGAGTCGAACGTGTCGATGACAGGCTTCTCGCTCCGCTCTCGTCCGCGAGTACGCCGAATTTCGCGCGTGTAATTACAGGAGCGCGGTAGTCGTCTCGCAAGCAACCCTATAGAACGCCGCCGCATCCTCGTGGAACGCGCTCCGTCTTAATTATTAATTTATTCGATCCTGGCCGCGAGGGGAGGGAAGATAATTTATTCGGACGCGACTCGTTCCCCTTAATCGTTTCGTGGGAGCTGAAACGCTTGGCTTTTCTGCGCACTTTTTTACATTTCGTTGCACCGTCGGTGGGCATAGTTTATCGACCGAGCAAATTTACAGAGGCGAATTTTGAGCGTCGCGGGGAGAGCCGCGTTTAGCGCTTTCGGGGCCCCTTTAATGGAGATGCATGCGCGTATGCAAATTCTTAATTGAATATCGAGAGCCTGGAGGGGCGGGGACGCGCAAGTTAGACGCCACTTTTTGCCACGAGCTAACCGTTGCTCTAAATTCGAGACTGTCCTCTAGGGAAGGTGTTCATTAGGTGGTACCATCTGTTCCAGGAAAATGGAGCACGGCGTGGTGCTTGCTAGCAGACTTGGCATTGCGATTGTTTCTGATTGTCGGAAGTAAGGGACGGTGATTTTGTTCTGTTCGTTACGAATTTGGTTATAGAGGGAAAGCGACGAAATATCAATTTCAGTGACTCGAAGAAAGTAGTAATCTTTATGACATCAAAGGTGTCCTAATCCACGCCATAGCCAGAAGTGTGTTTCCATGTATGCAACATTTAAACTCGATACAAAATGCGATTTTCTCCTACTATTAACTATTACCAAGTTGTTCTCTGTTACAGTTATTAGGGTGTCCAGAAAGTTCGTGGCAATTTTAAAGAAAAAGTCAAAGGCACGTTCAAATATTTATCGATTCATTTATTTGATATGTATTTATTGAATCATATAAGTACCATTTTATTTCACAACCTTTCCACTTTTCAAGGGATGTACACATATTATTTCTGTTCAACCATTCTGATATATTCAGCCTTTCCAGACAAACCAATCAAAAGTAACCATCAGATGTCTTCGACCTTCGTCGCCATAAACACGATTAAAATTCTTGATAACATCCTTGCTAACGAATATGCCAGAGTCCCATCAGAGCTCTTCCATACTCCGCCAGTATTTCGTTTTCAATCTCTAGAGATACTGAAAGGTCCTCATCCTCGTGAATAAATGCCGGAGGCCCGAGGAATCCGCTGAACGCGGGGAAAAATGCACGAACGCGTGACGCGATACGATAAAGAGAGAAAAACGTTCCCCGAGGAAGCGGACGACGCCGCGGTGGAACAAGTTTCATCACCGAAGCGCTTCGAAATGACTCCTCTGACGGCGTACAAAGTGGTCATTCGGCTGAAGCTAAGTAGCCGCCTCAACCCCGGGGGATTCCACCCTCGGGACACGACAAATTGCCGCCAATTAAAATTCTCCTCTTCCGAGGCGCATGCCCGGATCCTTCCTTCCTGCCCGCGAGCCCTTTCGCCCACCGAAGGACCAGTTTCTGCGTCCAATTAAGTTGTACCCGGCCCGCGTGGAACCGGACAGGCCTCGGTTTCGAGTCCCAAATTAATTTAAGCCCGGGACCCTCGTCCCCTGAACGTTCCTTTCCAATGAAACTCTTTGTCACGAGATTACGATGATGCCCGATTGCGATAAGAATTGCCACTCTCTTACCATTCGAGCCTCGTATGCATCTTTCTCCGATTCCTCTTCTTTTTTTTTTTTTTTTTTTCGTTCCCGCGGCCGCTACTCCCTGCTTTGACGTAAAACTCGTTTCGTTCTTGATCGATCGTGGCGATTGGTCGTCGTTGTTTTGCTATTATTTCTTCTTGGTAGACGCGATTAGAGGAGGGATCGATTAGACGACTCTCCGTTGGGAGATGGCAGATATTTAGGTGGAGAAATTTTTTGGAAAGTTGACACGTTTCATCGCCACCGGTGCTATACGCAGACGTATTTATTTGATTCGCTGAAAACATATACTTCCACCAAAAGAATGAAGCACAAGTGGTACACGATGTGATAACTGATCTAAATAAGCTAACTACTTATACGTTTATGATGTAATGAAATATTGTTACATATATGGATGTTACATATTTATTGTGCATAAACTTCCCCGATCTAATGTCGAGCAAAAACGGCTTGGCGCGGAAAACGTTAAACCAGAATGTCTTTGGATCTGGTTGACTTTATTTTCAAGAGGCCCTCTCACCTTTCAACTTGCCTTCAGGAGCTTGATTACGGTACGAGTCTAGCGATCCCGCGGTAACAATAGCACTCTCGCGTTAGAAGACTCCAATCAACGGTCAATTGAAACCTCCGAACCATCAGCCGGGCATCGCGGAGGGTCAAACGATTCGGACGCGAGAGAGTAAGACGGAAATCCCCCGTGTTCAGCGTAACGGGTCCTCCTGTGTTCCAAATTCGATTCCGGGATCTATTTCCGTAGTCAGCTGGTCCAAGGATTCCGAAGGAATCCCGGAATGGGGGTAAATCCATCGAATGAAAGCCATTTTCAGCTAGTGAATCCGTAGGCGCTCGGCCTAACGCCACCCCGGAATATGGAAACAAATAATCCACGGGGAGGAACCGAATGTCTGGTCGCTCGCGCGGAAAGCGATCTTCGAAGATCCACGAGCTGCGAGGGCGAAGCGCGCACACGGCCCAGCGACAGACGGAGAAAGAGTGCAAGAGCGTTGGATAGACGGAGAGAAGAAGGTGGGAAACAAGCCCCGAGAGGGTGAGAAAGGGGCGACAGAGACAGACAGAGACAGGCTAGGAAGAGAGATCATATCGATGCCATATTAGAGGAAGTTATAAATCGCTGCGAATCTAAAATTGATCTTTTCTGCAGCGGTTCGAGCGAGCAGGACGACCCGGGGACCGTGTCTGCGTCTCTTCGAGCTTTACACACATACACACACGCGGAAGACGTCTCTCGCTCGCACCGGCGCGAGCAAAGAGCGAGAAAGCCCAGGCGTGGGCGTTCTACGCGCGGATGTCGGGGGAGTAGTCACCTATCGAGAAGAGTCTCCGCGAGATATATCGATTGCGACGCGTCTGCGAGTTCGAGATAAGCCCGATCCGCATAGCTTCGGCTGTCGAGCCACCCCTACGGTACCCGACACCCCCCTCGTTCGCCATCCCCAGGCTGCAGTCAGCCTCGAAGTCGACTGCTGCGAGAACTTCGTCGTCCAAGGACCACCGTCCTGTCCGATCGCGATTAAAAGGCGAATTAGGTCGTTGGGAATGCCAGCATCCCCATTTTTCGCGGGGTAATCGTTCGTACGACTTTATGGAGAACCTTCGATTCTTATAAGAGAATCTTTACTCAGACACGTCTCTAGACTTCCTCATCGAATCACCTACAGTCAGTCCCATAGTTACTCGTACCTTTTATGTTCATCTTACCTTTTATGTTTACTTGTTTAAATTGAATGATAGCTTTGATGTTTTCAAACATATTTTTAATTATAAACAAATAAATATATGGTAACATGAAACCTATTATTTCATTCAGACAAATTTCTTCGACAGACATAGAGGGTACGAACACTTTTAGAACTGACTGTGCATCCTCTTCGTTGCCACTTCAAAACGCAAAGATAAAATTCCCCGATCAATACGCAGAAACGCTCCAAATCCAAAACATCTCGACTCTAAATGCGACTCAAACAGTAGCAATCGTATCGACAAACCTCCAATTCTCCAACCTGACCTCGGCCCCACACCGTAGCTTAAGATTAAGACATCAGCGACCCCCAGTCCTCCCCAATAATACTCTCCGGGTCCCGTGCGCGCAATCCGGAAGAGCTTGGACCGTCACGGGGAGCCTTCGAAAAACAAAAAAAAAAAAATGGAGCAGCGAGCATTGGGCGCGTTTTCTGGCTGGTAGCCCGCGAGCCGTAACTCCCGAAGTCGCGTATCGCGGCCTAATTGGAGATCGACTTACACACGCGCCCGCCGAAAGGACTCGAGAGCCCGGAGACAGAGACATTAGCATAAGGGAGGCTGATTTATAATTATAGTCGGCCAACTTCGGGATGCCGGGCACGCAACTATCGTCCACTCCTTTGGATCGCTTTGCACCACCGTGCCTGATTAACATATCTACGGCCGGACACCGAGCGGTGGATAAGTTCAACACGTTCGAGCCACGGACTTTATTCCAGAGCCTGAGCGTGTGCACACGTCGTTCCGGCTGCACGTGGGTGTGCACGGAGGCTTTAATCCGAGTCCTGGCGAAAGGGGGAGAAGGACAGAGGGACAGAGTGCGCGACGGTGGTGGGTGGAGGGTCCTTTGTTGAGGACCCTCGATCCTGCGCGTCCGGTTTGCACGTGACTCCGTGACTCGGCCAAGGGGATACGCTCCGGTAACTGGATCGCGGGTGGACGATCGCTATTGGTAATCAGAGACGCCTGGAGGCTCCGCTGGCTCCGATAGCGCGCCGATTCCTTCGCGCCGCGAACGATAAGGTACACCGAAACCCTGGAAAAGTCGAATGCGAGATACCACCGCGACTTTACGATCGATATCGGAGAACCTTACCCCGCGACTCGGGGATCTCGATCTTTCGTTGGACTTGGAGCTCCTAGATTTCCATCTCGAGTCCTGCCTCGCAACGTGTGGACGGGGTTATTGAATTTTAAGTGACCGTAATCGAGAACGAGACCGTGGGATGCGATTGGGAGTTTCATGGCGGGGAGGAACATCCGCGAAGGGATTCCTAGTGCGAGAATTATCGAGGAAATTTTTTGAAGTAAAAACAGCCAGGAATAAATTGTATGTAGTTCTATTAATAGGATTGACTTTAGTTTATAACCTGGGAATAGCTTTCACCTACTATAACGCTACCTTGGAAAGTATTGGTAATGCGAGCTTCGAATCAATTCTTTATGGTGAATTAAATTATGGAAATCAATAATGAAATTAATAATGTAATTGAAACTTCAAAGAAGTCAGGTCTGCTACGGGTGGAAGCATTTATGTGGGAGAATCTCAACCTTATTTATCATTATTTAGAGGACATTCAGGTTCCAATAAAGATGACCGATTTAATGCAAAACGGTGTTCCCCATAAAATGTCCAGAGTATAAACGCGTTTTGCATTTACACGCTAAACGGTTAACAACCGTTTGAACGCTAAACGAACCATTAAAATTGTTATCAGCGAGGAGCCATTACCCCGAGAGCGTGGGCTTTTTCTTGCTCTTCGGCGTTTCCTTTTTTTTTTCCTTTCGTCGGTGACCTCTAGGCATTAGCGTTCTCTCGTTTACCGCGCATCTTTAATTTACGGATCCCTCCTCCCAATATCGAACTACTCTAGCGAGTCGAGTGCATTAATTTACAAGATTCTGAAATTTATAGACTTCTGACTCGTACGAATGCTTCACGTTACAACTCGTGATATAATATCTCGATTGGTACGATATCAAAAATTGTGGAATTACCAAACCTACAACGCGACGTGCTATTCAATTCCCCGCGACTCGGAAAGCAAAGCCTGTACAAGACTCATTCGTCGAACCTTTTTAGTTCGTTCCCTGCTACAGATTCGTATCCCACAACCGAGAACAACCCCCCGCGCGCGAAACTCCTGTAATTCCCATCGAAACTTGTCAGACGAGGGTAAATTTCACGAGATAAAGACGACAACGGGAACGGGCAGGATATGCGTCTCGCGACGGGGCTTTTTCGGCGCTGGTCTCGCCATAATCGTTTCATTAATATTCGCTGCACCAATAATCGCGGCTGAATGCACGTGTGCACACGCACACCGACGCGGACCGCGAGACGTACTTACCTCACGTGCATGCAACGCCGTACACGTAAACAACGAGCGGTGCTCGGCGTTATCAGCGACGCCCAGCGTCGCGTCCTCGACGGGGGCGTCGTCTTTATCTCGTGCGCCGTGGCGTCTTGTTATCAGGCGGCCATTAGAATATCTAAATACCACCCCCGCGCGTCCGAATCTCCGAGCCCTCGTCTCGGCGCCGCGAGACACAGCCAGGAGTTTGCTGGGACGGGGATTACAAGCAGTCGGGAGGGTTTCCTTGGCAAAGATTTCGATAATTTTCGGGCGCTCCACTTTTAAACTGCCAGCTGCTCCCTTTACGGGGTTACGGAGACCAATTGTTCAACGGGGAGCGTCGAGGTTGATAAAAATATATACGTCGAAACTTTTTAGCGGTACGTTCAGCTTTCGCGACTTTCGCCGGTGGCTCCCAGACGGTTTCTTTTTCGAATCGTTCGATCTAGAATAGCGGTTCTAGAGACTATTTTATATAAATAAATAAACGTATCGATTCTTCGTTTCAAGAATGCATTTACTACGTTAACATAGAGCTAATTACTCGTACTGCAGCGGATTACTAGAATTCATTGTTATCATTTCTTAATAATTTTGCAGAGCTTATAATTGAAGACAGCGTTTCGTTGTAGACAGCAAAGAGATTGCCGCATTCCGCGTCGCATAAAGCGGAGAAAAGAACGAGCCTGGGAGACTATCTTCCACCCCATTTTCATATTCATATTCGTCGACGTTCCCTTATCCAGTGGCTTATCGGGCCCAGGCAGCTCCTTGTCACCGAAGCTCCTTTTCAATCATGCACGCATCCCCCTTTTCAGCCGCGGGAGGATGCGAGAAAAATATGTTTGCCCGATCAAAGTCGCATCGACGCGAGCAACCGGAATTTATTTCGATCCTTATCGCTCGTTTTGCTTCGCGGTCGACAGCTTTTCCGAAAATACACGTTCGATTCTCGAACGATCAAATTTTCGACCTGGTCAGTCTTCGATTTCATGAGTTAGATTCGATTGATCGTATAATAATTTTCTCGTAATTATCGCAGCTAAAATAAATATTTCAAGAAACTGCGACGATCGTTATAACGAATATTCGCAACTCGAGCATCTTTAGACCTAAAAATTCCCTTTATTATTAATTCGAGAAAATACGCTTCGATGATAAATAAAATTCTTAGAACAAGCGATTGCAGAGTCCCAATAAAGTTTGGATTCCTCCTGAATTCGAGGACGAATGGAAAAGTGGAACGTTTCCGTTTGAGAAAGCTCAGACGTGGCGTCGGATTGAGAGTGGCCAGAAAAGAGCGGTAAAGCGAACGGGGTTGCAAAGGTAATCTCTGCACCGTGTTGGCTTGGAAGGGTTAAGTTGTAGAACCTCGGCTGGCCGCTGAAGATAAGAACGGCTGGAATCGCTCCCGCAGAGCCGCAGAATCTGCAGGACTCCTCAGCCTGCCCTCACCGATTACCCCCGAGGATCGTCGCGACGTCGACGCCTCGCGTCGGTCACCGCGTGCTTCGAAAAATCTCAGATAAAATTCAACGAAATTGCGTCGACATTGCGCGAATCGGTATTTCAAAATCCTCTCCGATACCGAAGCTACTTAAGAAAATATTGTTATAGATACGCCAAACGATACTGTTAATCTGGATAGTTTGACTTACGGTGAAAGTGAGATCTGGAGGAATGGAATCGGTAGCTTTCGTTGCGAGTCGAGGAAGACTTACCTGTAACAGACAGAGAAAGATCTATTAGTAAGGTA
This sequence comes from Hylaeus anthracinus, assembly GCF_026225885.1. Classification (NCBI taxonomy): domain Eukaryota; kingdom Metazoa; phylum Arthropoda; class Insecta; order Hymenoptera; family Colletidae; genus Hylaeus; species Hylaeus anthracinus. Next base: position 5,069,778 of record NW_026534333.1, on the reverse strand, counting down.
ATTCTGTTTATTCGTGGAATGTTTGAGTAAGCTTCTAAAAAGAGCTTACGGATTTTGTTTATCGAATGATTTCTAAATTTCTTTCACCTTGAAAAGAATCCCAGAAAAATTTGATACTTTTCGCAGTATTGTTGCAGATGGACCCGTGCAAACATATCTCCTGCTAAATAAAAGTTCTTGGTAAGCTTTCCAATTCAAAAATAAAGTCAACCCATTCCGCTAAAACAACCCCCATCCCTTCCGAAGTCAGTCCTGGTTTTCCAGTTCACCTAGAGTATACAAAGCATCCCCTAGCGAACAGGATTCGAATTGTACTCGCCAAGATCGCTCGGAGCGCGACCTCGTCTCGTCGTTCGCCGATAATCGACGCCCGAGTCGATATTAGATTTGCTTTGAATCGCATTGAATCCCACCCACCCACCCCACCCCCCCTCCCCTCCAACCGCCCGCCGTCAGCCGCCTCCTATCGGCTGGCATAAATCAGCCCCGCGATCTTAATAAATGCGCGAGGACGACGTAGCCGAGGCTGAGCGTCGATAGAGGAGGGCGAAAGGAGCGTGAGTTGGCGCGGCCGTCGGGGGTTGAAACGCGGCGCGAAAGGGATGAGGGAGGACGGATCGTATGAAACGTCGGGGCGGTTGGTAGGCAGCTAATATCCTCCTGGCCGCTATCCCTAGGCTCATCTCAATAAATTCAATATACTTGTGTAAATCGGGAACCCCCGAACATCCCCGTCGAACAGGAGACTCCCTCCCCACAGGCCGCCGCCGCGGAGATGAGCTGCTAGCCCCTCCTGGCTGCCTTCCACCGCCTCCTGCGAGCGTACCGATAATGTATCGATTATTGATTACCCGTAATGAGCCCGCTCTCTTTAATTTTTCCTGTGCCGGAGCGTCCGACTTCCTTTTGCGTTAGATCTGGCCTAGTACCTAGTCAATCTTTCTCTTTCTTTTCTTTACGTGGTCCAATATTTCGGAAACTATTAAGATCGTCCACCCTCTGCGAGCTACTCGCACCCCAACACATTGCCTATACGTAATTTCTTTCACTGGTGGACTTAAATCTTAAGATTTCCACGATTTACTCTGTCCTGAGAAGAGGCGCAAGTTTTTTCTCTGAAAAGAGTAAGACCGCGAATGGGTCCTCGCCGGGAGTCGTACATCCTAGGGTAATTTCTTGGCGATCAAGCAGAGAATTTAACGGCAGCCACGCGCTCCCCGGCCCCTCCCTAATATCTATCCGGGGGAGGGCCTATCTGGTCGGAAGCTCCGTCGGCGACGAGCTTTTCATCGAGTCGTTAGTTAACGGCTCCACAACTCCTTCTCCCACCCCCTGGGCCTGGTTATCGAGCACTTATCGGACGGTAACGGCCCAGAATCGTATTTAACCGGTGATATTAATCGATTATTGATACCGGGTACGGGTGTCGCATAATTTCAAGGATCTACCCCCCTTCCGGCTCTCTCGGTCCTACTTGTCCTCCTTAATTCAGCCTTCGCGATTTTATTAAACGAAGCTTAATAAAGGGTTATAATTCGCGCGTTATCGCGACAATTCCAACGACTGGTAGCTTTTTACCATCCTACCGCGGAGAAATACGTCCGAGGATCGGCAAAGATGGCGGCGAGGTCATCGTCGAGGCGTTAACGGGCAAACGCAACCGAATCCGATGTAGTTATTTGAACAGTTTGAACAGTTAAGGCTTTGTTTACTGTACAGAGTGAGCTACATCAGGGTTTAGCTGCCTCACCCTGTATAGTAATACTTAGCAACGCTTAAATATTAATAACGATCACGGTTCAGAATAAATATTCATCGAAGACATTAATCGTGAGAAACTTTCGACGAGCAACCCATTCGCGATAAGCTGACGAATAAATTACAATAAATTCTTCGATTCAAGTTGTTACTATTCAAGAACTTCGTAGACAACGCGACAAGTGTTTAAAGAATGCCAGGTATCATAGCCGGGGGTCCCCAAGTAGACTGCCAAGGTAGCGACTTTGTCCTCTTTCTCCAAATTCTTTGCGAATGAATCGCTCCTAACATTCTGTTCATGGACTCTCACGCCTCTCGAAACTTAACGATAGATCGCTACCTCCAGCATTCTTTGAACACTTCCTGGGATTACCAACTTCTTCCCCTCCAATGAAAGAAGTCAACAGGAAGTTTCTCACCCTTCTCGAGTTCTTTGTAAATAAATTTCCCGCGCGACTGAAGTAGAACCTTAGAAAGGAACTCTTTAGGAAGACCCTTAGCCCCCTTTTGCGACAGCATGTATATCTAACAAAGCGTCTGTCATACTCCCAAATTCATTCAGAATTAAATGTACCGATTCCTCTCTCCCTGAATTTATCCCTCTTGCCCTATACTGTAAGACTTCTTGGATACAAGGGTTGTAGAAGAAATAGTTAAAATTTGTAACTTAAGTACACACCAAATTACTTTTATTATTCTCTTTACTATATTTCTATACAAGCTGTCAACAGACTCCGTTTTTCTTTATTCAACTGTTCGGCTGTCGTTTGTTTCACAGACCTGTGTCAAAAAGCACGCAGCAGCGAGTTCGATCCCTTTTGCACAGATCGCTAATAGATGCCAACTCATATTTGAATGCCCAAACTCGGCTCTTTCCTCATACCTACATCATTCGGCCATTTTATTAAACGGATCTTAATGAAGGGCTGAATTTCGCGCGTTATCGCGACGATTTCAACCGCCGTTGGCTTTTTTTCCCCTACGTCGACGGAGAAATATGCCCGTGGGATCCGCGACGACGACGAGGTTTTCATCGAGCCGTTAGTTAGCGGGCAATTGCAACCGCGTCTGAAGATAACCGGCGCGAGCCAACCAGCCGCCGAATCGACGACCGTCGACGACGACTTATCGGCCAGTTTTGCACGCCACCGTACGTTTCCCTCCGTCAGGGGGGCTAATGCGACGCGATCGCGCTTAACCGCTCGCCGCGACGCGATTCCGCACGATTACAGCTTCCACGTATTCCGTCGTATATCCTGGAGGAATGCTCTTCTAACTCGCCCCTATTTTTTATCCGTTAGCCTGTTACAGCCGCTTTCCACCCCGTGCAACTACTTCCTATGAGATATCTCATAAAGTAGTAATTGATATTATTTAGGAACTAGCGATGTAACCAAAAGACCGACAAGAAAAAGTCTGTGATAATTAAACAAGCGGAAACACGAGTGCGATTAAAAGGAGTTAAAGGTCCTAAAAAAAATGAATCGAACGAGATCTCAATTGGTTAATAGAAAGATGTAAATAGTAATCTTAAGCACAAGAAAATAATTTCTAAATATCTTTTGATGAATTGTTTAGTTTAATAGTGTAACAGGTTAGATCACTAAGTAGTATAAGAAGCTAATGCACAACTAGTTTTAAGAAAAATGTTCTAAAAGATTCTAACGCAGTGTACAGAAAGAGGTTCTTAAAGACAATGTAAAACAAATTTCATAGAGAATATATCGTAGTAACGATAAAAATGTGAGGTATGAAATGGCAGCCTGTTGTAAATTGAGATAAAGAAAATCATCGACGAGGGTTTCTTCTCTGATGTACGACAAAAAATTCCATCGGCAGTTTCGAATTTCATTGGGCAAAATGATTCTCCCTCGATCGGAACATCTTTACCCGTTCCAATCTTCGCACCCCTCGATTCCTCCCTGGACGCCTTCTTCGTGGTAGCCCAGGCGAGAAGCCGTGGCGAGATAAAAATAATAAATCATCCTGTGTACCAGAGGCGAGACGCACATGCATTGCCGATTTCTCCCGGTATCGCGACTCAATAGGAAAATGGCGTCGCGGGGCATGGGGGAATGAGAGGCCGAGAAACTCGGAAAAGAAGACTTATCTCTCGAATGAAACACAATTTTTGGTAAACATAGAGCTTTACCATTAAATCGCATCCTTTATTTAAAAAAAAGACGTTGGAAATTTATCGTGAAAAGTAAAAGTATTCGATTGATTTGGCTTCGTCTGCTTGGATTTTGTTAAATATTATATTATCATCGCGTAGTCTATGTATTTTCGTATCGCTGAATTCAGATCTGAACTCAGAATTTAAACATTCAAAATATATTCAAACATTCCAATATAGCGGAGCTAAATGCGAAAAGTGATTGGATTTGGATGAAACTTTGTATACAGGGTTTTTTTTAGAGGCGCTGATTCTGAATTTGAACGCGCGATACACGTACACGCCACCCTTGTGATGGAAGTGCCCGCGATTCGAAGGGGCCACGATGCAAGTGAACCAAAGGGGTAGGGGCAGGGGGTACGGTATCTCGGAACAGCGGGCGCCGATTAATAACGAGCAGTCGTTACTGGAGATAAGGAAATGCTGCGTCTCTTCCTCTCTTATTTCTCTCGTTTGCGCGGGGCGTGAAAGAACCGGGTCGCGAGAGCGTACACGTGTAGGTGTACCCGCCGACTTCTTGTTTGTGTGCGCGTGAACGCGCAGGAACGCGAGATCGCCGATAAGGACGCGTAAATTTTGACGATCGTTAAGTAGGGAAAGCATCGTACACCCCCTCGGGAGCCAATTTACCTTTTCAGATCACGCTTCGACACAGCGTACGGCCAGATGCATCGCGTTGCGGGTGTACACGACGATTTATTGCGTTAGGCGCAGAGTCCGGGTCCCGGCATCCTTGCACGAGCAGGATCGAGATCGGCGCGCACTTTCGCGAAATTATTTTTATTGCGTTCATTCGACGAGCTGAATTGCGTTGCGTGTTCGAAAAAGTGAGTACGAAAAAATAATAAACAAGGTGTTGTATAGTTCAACGTGATTCGGCGAAACAATGCACTCGTAATTTCGGAGATGTTACCAACCTTGCAATTAGGTTCACGTAGACAAATCCTCTTAAGAAGAACATACCAACAGTTTTCAATCTGTCAAACCCTCCTTCATCTATTTCACCGAACCACCTAATGTCGATCGCACACGGGCGCAACCGATCAGTTTCAAATCACTCTGAAACTAGTTGCATGCGAGCGTGGATCTAGGTAAAACAAAGATAGCGGAGTAAGTAAAACAAAGAGCGCAAACGGTTTGCAACACTAATTTCAAATCGGTTGCGCCGTGTACGATCGGCCTAACTCTCCATAACCACTTCCCCAACCTCCTGAAATGTCTGCCAGCTACAATTATTCGTTAAACAACCTAATACTCCTCTCTGCCAGCACCGTATTTCCTGCGAGTTACAAGCCCACCGAATATATCCAACCAAACGGTAGGAATCGAACGCTTGCCAATCGCGAATTAACAACGTTCCGTTTGGTTTTAACCATCCTCCGTGGACGTCCGCGATAAATCACGGGGGTAGTCGTTTCGCGGATGAGCCGCGGAATCCTCTTCCGGAAAAAGATACGGAACGGAGAGGCACATCGCGGTACAATGGTGAGATACGGTTGCCGCGTCATTACCTCGATACCGAAGACGACGAGCACGACGTAGACAACCGACGTACCGCACTTTGTCAACTTTGTATATCAATCAACCGGGCCACGGTAATGCTTCTGGGACATGCCGAACATTCGATAAAGGACATCGCTGCATGAAGCAGAGGAGCCGATGAGCCGAGTTCGAAGATAAACCCTCCCCCGGAGCGGGAGGGTCTCGTGCTCGCGGCGCCATATTCTCTTCGGATTTTATTTTTCAGATTGATACGGGACCATGTAATGGGGGAAACGACACTTGGAGCGAATTGCAGCAATCCGTAGACGGAAATAATACTTTTATTTTCTACGATGAGATGCAAATTCCAGGATTGATACATTTTTTTAGTTATTATTTTGAGTTTCCAAACTCCAGAGGGATGAATTTTAGTTCACAAATTTTAATTTCTATATCGGTTTTAATATACAAATATACTGTCTTAATAATTGACATTTAAAGGATTCGTTATCTATACATCAAGAACCCCATATATTTTCATTAAAATAGCGATAAATAAAGATCAAATTCCATCCGCTCTCCGCGCTCGAATAATCGCCTCTATCATACAACCCATTATCGATAATAACCAAAAGGAGCCGAAACACACATCCACCGACGCTATCCCTCCCAAGAAAGAAACGCCGTTCCCCCTAACTGAACGTGGGCACGAAGGGGTGGATCCCCGAAGCACTCGACGCCCCAATGCTATCCGAATGGCTCGAACCAAACTCGTTCGATCACGGAACGACCCAAAAGTTTCCCAAAAACGGTGCAATTATAGGCCGCGATAAAACTCGCCTAAACGGATCCCGTGGCGTTTTCAAAACCGTTTCTCCCCTTTCCACGCTCCGCTCGAAAACTCGTCCAGGCACGAAAGCTAACCGGGCCTGACGTTCCGGCAAAAACCGAGCGATTATCGGTCGGTTGTAGATAAGACAGCTCATACCAGGCCTTCGCGCGACCATAAATAAGCTGGCAACCGAAATCCTCCGGATCGTTTTAAAATAACCCCCTCGCCTACCTCCGCCCCCGCCGTCACGGTTACCCCAAAACCAGAAGGAGAACTCGCGGGAGTCCGATCAGATATATGACGACGTTCGCGCGGGATAAAGATAACGAATCCGCGATGCGCTGAGATCGATCGTGGCGAACGATGCACACCACCCCCTCTGAAAACTTTCGCGGACGGGGTGGAGAGCGCCTCCAGGACGACGGTGAGCAAGTGGCTGGTTCGTGGTGGTTTTCGGTTGGAGGGTGTTGGTGCCGGTTGGAGGAGCTTATCGCGAAGCGCACGCGGTCGCCACCGCCAGTCACCAGCCGCGGAATTCCGAGGAATTCGAGGGGATGAGAAAGGGTGCCCCGACACAGAACGCGGTGGCCAGGGATTGTGTGTGTGTGTATGTACGTGTGTATATATCGTCGTTTGGCAGAGCCAGGTTTTCTGATTGCGGCGAATTTTTTTTTTTTTTTTTTGTCGACGACGGGAACGTCGCGGCTGGCGTCGATAGGCGGTGGAAGGTATCGGGACGTCTGCATCGGTAATGAGGTCTATTCTTAGTGACACTTCACTTTTATTGATTGTCAAACATTTTTTGAAGAGACGAGAGCGTCAATGTTTCGCGAAGATGTTGGAAGAACGAAGGTGTAAAAATCCCTTGCGATATAATTAAAACATAAGCAAACGATTCTGTCTACATCGGCGTATCCTTCCAATAGACTTTGGACACGTTAACCCGTTGCCGTACTTTGACGAGTCTGACTCGCGATGAAGATTTTGGCCCAAACGTAAACATCACGAGACGGGCTCGTAAACAAATAGTCGGGCCAAACATAAACATGAGTTTCCGGCCTCGGTTTCGTCGAGCTAAACTGGTACGGGGAGTGGTTAACCCAATACATTGATATAACAAAAAAATTCCACCGCGTTACTTCCCCAGATGTTTCTCCGCCGCTTACCGAGTTACGAACCCATCCTTAAGTAGCCAGACTATGTGCTAGAGACCACTACCCTACATAAAAAGTTCCACGACTAATTCCATCCCCCCCGCCCGTGCTTGGAATTTTTCGATCACCTCTACAACGCGATCCCCGTTTCCAGCAACAGAAGAAGAGTATTTCCCGCCCCTCGCTCCAGATGCGGTCCGATAACCCCGCGTCGATTCCAAGGAGACCCAGCCGCGAGTAATTCAATTTCACGATGCCCGGTCTAGGCTGTAAAACAGGAAAGTTCGCGGAGGAAATGAGGGGAGGGTGGTCCGTCCCTCGCGCGGTAACGACGCCTCGTAACGTCCGACCGAAGACGCCCGCCAGCTACACGGGCCTCGCGAGTTACGAGGGGGGCCGAGGCTTTTCATAATGCACGGGGATTCGCGGCGGCGTGCGAGCCGCTTATCCGCGATGGATCGGGATCCAGATCGATCCGGGGAACGGTTCGCGGTGGATTTTCAGGGCGTTTCGTGCGCGCTCGGGACCAGGATCGACGCTTACGAGGGTAGCGGCAGTTACGGGCTATCCCGAAGATGACCGTAAGGCGGTAGGGGGAGAGGAGGTGGGCCCTGGGGCGGCTGAGAGATCGAGACGATGAGCACCAGGTGCATCGAGGGACCACGTAGCCGTGGTGCATCGTCGATGCAACGCAGATATCGCTCTCTCTTACTCTCGGCGATCCTTGTGGACTTTTCCACCATTTAGTGCCGGTAGATCGTAACGGGAGTGACGATGAACGATAGAGGGAATTCGATAGAGTGACGAGAGTCAGACGCGAAGAGAAATCCCTGTTTGTAAACGGTGGAGCAAATGTCGTTGGAGAAAGTGTAATAGACATGACGACCACTGTAAATGCACGTATACGAACATTATTAGCCTTACAATGTTGCTTATTGTTATTCTGTTATAATTATTATGATATATTATGATATATATTATACACTTGTAAACTGTTGGAAGAATAATAATATGCAGAATCGTGTGGCTACCAAACATCGTATGTGCAAACAGACACAGAAGCCCTCCCTCAAAATATGACGCTAACTTAGGCTCCACAGCGTTCTCATTTTTCCAAGGAAATTCTCCCGATCCTCTTCCTGAAACGTATCGCCTTTCTTCGGCCAGATCCCGTCTCTCTCCGATCTCGCGCGTTCTCTCTCGTTCTCCCTTCGTGTTCTCCATGTTCGGTCCACCTCTTATCCTTCCGCGGGATGAGAACCCGAGATGCCCTCCTACAGATACAAATGGGTACCTATGCCGACGGCGCAACCTGTTATTATACATTCCCCTATACAAACAACGTGTTAATCGGGCCCGCACCCTGGTTGCGCCGCGTACGAGCCTCCCTCCATCGCGAGCAGGATATCGGATACGCGCCGTGGAAACCGATTTATCGATCGTTCCGCGTACGCTTCTTCTCTCCTTCGCGGGCTGGTATCGCGACGGTAAATTGGAATACACCGGGGCCCGTTCCGCTCGCCCGACTCGACTTCGACGCGATTCTTGAACCTCCGAACAGTGATTCCGACTGTTTTCGGCCGGGTCCTCCTCTTTTTTGCTCGTCGACCCGTGTTTGAACAGGGCAACCGCCGGAGCACACCCCGGAGGAAGGATGAATTACCCAGGAATTTTAGGTCAGGCACCGGATCGCGCATTACTGGCACCCTCAATTTTTGACGGAAAGTTATGGATCCGCGCAAAGGCTCCTCTGGGGTCCTTGTCACGCTTCATTTTCCAAGTTTTATATTTTCAGGAAAGCTGTAGATGAACGTGGAGCTTCCTATTAAGTCTAAGTATTGTATCACACTTCGTGCTTGTGACTCGACATTCTTCGATTCTTCCTAACATGTAAGCAACGTAGTATTATATTCCCTTCCACGTTACACCCGAATCCCATTTAATGTTTGCAACCTGATTCTCCCCTCCAAAAAATGCACCAACACAAGGACCAGACCAGAAACTACGTAATTCTTGCAGGGAAGAACGTAAACTCGAATTTTAATTTCCATTAAGCCCCATTCGCGCTGAATTTTTTGCCGAAACAGTTCTCACGAGTCGCTCCTATTTAAAGCCCGGCCACGCACGCAAAACGTAGAGAGATCGGATCGACGGACAAGTTCGCAGAAGGAGATCGTTGCCGAAGGAGGCCTTCCACGTCGACCTTTATGATTTGTTTACTCGGATCGCCCTCGATGCGATGCAAACCCGCCCATCGTGGCAGGTCAGCACCGAGCTCCGAACTCTGACCCCCGGCTAATTGTTGTTGGCTCTAGATCCCAGATAGCGGTTCGCAAGATTCTGACAGCGCCAACGACACGACCGCTTTCGAAACTTAACGCGAAATATCAATCAGTAACGATGGAAACGCGGCCCGTTCTCCTCCCGCTTCCTCCATCGATATCGAACTTCATTTACCCAACTCTATCATTATTTACCTAACACTGGGTTATGGAGACGTAACGAAAGGTCTCTCGTCGAAGCTATTTCACATGTTAATGGTAAATCTGGGATCGTTACAGAAGCAAAGTCTGGTTTTGATTAGGAGTAATTTGTGCATTGATTCACGAAATATGCTTCTTATGTTTCGATATATTTTATGTTTATTTATATATTTCTATAGTAATAAGCAGGCGAGGACTGTTACGGGATAAAATTCAGATAAATGTATACGCCTTCTGAAGGATCACAAGTGAAGAATTTTGAAGTGATAATCAAATTTATCATTCAGCAAAAGATATCAATGATGCGAAAACTTTGAAACGTGAAAAGAATATCGAAACTGAGTATAGGACCACTTTTGGAATGGAACACTTAAAAGAACACATTTGAGATTGAAGTACCATCATTTCCAAGCCTCGATCCAAGTATGTATTACCCAATTTAAACACTGTATAGCTGAACAAAACGTCGAATTGTTAAAATCAATCGGCTTCTGTTTCTCCTTCGCCCAATACCACCTATCGCTTCGACCAGGTTCCCAACGTCCTCGCGAGAGAGTCGAGTTTGACAAAAACTCGCGTCACGCCCCCCTGGACGCGCGTCAGCGCGATCGAGACACGATCCAGAGGCCGGGAATAGATCACGATCGCTAGAGAAAAACGAGGACCAGCGTTCAGAGGTAGCGGGAGAGAGAAAGAACGACAGATCGGCAGAGGGGAGGTGGAAAAATGGATGGAAAAGAGATAGACACCGGCCATGGATCCAAACGCTATCGCCCTGGCTCTCCGACCGAGAGAGAGACTTATCTACCCGAGCCGACCCTCTCTCCTCCGCCACCCCATCTGGCCGTTTCCGATATTAAAAATATCAGCCAGCAGATAGGCGCTCGGCTATCGGCACTCGAGCACTCGAAGGAACTTCCATTAAAAATAGCTATCTCTATCTGAGGCCGGTACTACAACAACATCGTGGCCCATGCCAGACGCGGGTTGTACGCGCTCCGTCCTTGTCGCTCTCTGGCTTCGTGCGCCGCCGCCGTCTCGCTCGCTCGCGTTGCGTCGGTGGTGGGTGCTTTCGCGGAGAAACGGACACGGAGAACGTGCACGAGCATAAAAACCGGGCTTTCTCAGGAGATACGGGATCTTATCGCGGGCAAATGTTTGGAGCCGCGCTATCACGACGGTTTATCGGACTCCTCTACGAGTCGTCCTCCGCCGTCTGACGGGCTTCTTTTGGTCCTAGTTTTAATTGTCAGGTCCTCAGATCGCCAGGGGCGAACGGCTAAAACGGCGATTCTGGTAGCCGTGACGCGATTCGAACCGAGTTGGGCCTCGGTGTTACCAACCAGTACAGAACGACTTCCCTTGAGTTAAAACAAAAAAAAAAAAAAAAAAAAAAGAAAAAACTCGAAGAGAGTAATCTTCCGAAAATGGGAGCACCAATCAGGACGTACGCGCGCGCCTTGGTTCCGTTCGTCGGGCGAGTTTTATAAATAAAGATACAAACAGCCGGATCGCAAATAAACTTACAAAGTATTGGAACCCCGTGGCTGTCGGTGCTCACCTATAATCTCGATGGCAAACGAGGTACGAAGGACGTGAAGCGGGTAAAGAGCCGACGAGAAGGCTGGTGAGAGGCACGGTAAGCGTACCGGGGGATCGATAGATCGATCCATCGATGGGGTCCCATCCATCGGTAACACGCCTCTCCCGATCGCCTCGTGGCCAGCGAAAGATCATGCAAGGAGATGAACGGAGAGGGCCAAAGGAATCGTCGGGAAACGTTCGAGCAACGTGAAGAGACAGAGAAAGAGAGAGAGAGAGAGAGCAGAGCGAGCCCCCAGGGGCCCCTCGTTGCACAATTATCTCATTTGCCGATCGGACCCTCCCACGTGTTAATTTGCTTGTTGGTTAACCCGGCGTCCCTCTTATCGTTTATTTCGTTCTTGCCTTTCGTGGAACCCTCCGCGCGCCACCTCCTCCTTTTTCGTCCCCGTTCTTCCCTTCCCGTTGGCCTTCTTCTTCGCTCCACGGCCTTCCCTCGTCCACGAAATCGCGCCAACCATCGCCCAGGACTCGCGTCCACGCTCGACGGAACCATGGATGAAACTATAGGGACCAATGGGACAGTCTCTCTAGAGAACAGCTGAAAAGAATGTGAAAGAGCCCTTGGAAAATTGAAGAGAATCAAGGGGAAAAAATAGAATTCAGCAAACAGAGCTGAAGCAACTTCCAAGGTCCAAGGAAAGATAACTCCTCGACGAGGTGTCGATATCGATCAACGCGACTAGATGATCGAATCAAAGTATTCCGAATACCAATCACTGTTCGAACGATGTAACAACCTTATCGTCGCTCGAAACTCTTAATCGCGAATTATCAAAGTGTCAATTACGGAATTATCGGAAATTCGACGAATGATGTAACGGATCTATTTTAATTTATATTATCATCGCCGAAGAACTACAATTTTCAGCCTATCGTCGATGGAAAGTCGACGAAACACGAAGACGAGATAGAAGTTCAACAGGTAAAACGTAATCATCGAAGAAACGGAGCAAAGTCCAGGGGATGATGACCTTTACGGATGAGGTCACGATATCGATCAATGACCAGATCGATCGGATCTTTTACCTCTAATCATCGTCTAGACGATTGAACAAGCTTATCGTTGCTCGACAATAAAATCATTTTCCAGATGATATCGCGATAACCGAGCCGATGGTTATACGAACGACGGACGATTAGGATCAGTAACATGTCAGTTTCTTGTATCTATTCGTGTAATTGCGCGTAAAAAATTTTCTTCAATTACATCGAACCGAAACAGTCGGAGTTGCTTCGAATATAAAGTAGAAGAAGTAAAAGAAACGGAATGGATCACATTTGTCACTGCCATTGGATCCCTTTACTTTTCAAATTCGATCGAGTGACAATCCATACGAAAAGGAAACAACGCGAAGGTCAATTTACTGAAAAGGAAAAGGATAACGATATAATCTGTTCCTCGAGTTGCACTCTTCGACGTTTCGCCAAATACATAGTCTTCTTTCCGAATGAAATTTTTAATAATATTCCTATTCAACAGGAATGAGTTCTCAGTCATCGACGTTCTCAGACAAATCGAAGCAAGAAGAAACAAACAATACGATATGGACTGTTTTTAAAGTTTCACGGTGTTCAACATCGACTCCAGCGATTCTTTGGTTCGACTTAAACGTCGGTTCAATTCCCAGGCATTCCCAGTGTCCCTCTAATAAGGTGGAAACGGCATGCTCGAATTCGGGGAACAAAAGAGTCGGGCAGAAAGCTGGAAGCACGAACGGAAAGAGAGGCAACGCACGACGACGCGGGCGACACAGGGAGGAAGTGACGTCACGGCAAAGTAACGAGCCTCGCTTAACCGCGATAAGCCGCTAATCGCGCGATCTTAATGAACTCCTCCCATTAACGCTCCCGAGGCCGCGACCGGCAACGTTCGACGAAACCCGCTCTTTTTCTCTCTATTTGCCTGCTTTCGATCACCCTCGTCGAATCGAGGGAACCGGCCAACGGGATCGCGGTGATCGATCGCTGCAAAATTTTTGGAAGAAGACTTCAACCTCCGAATAGTCGCTTTATTAATATTTGTGACGACAACGCTTCGGTACGGATGCATTCTTAATTTCTTTAGCGATTGATTTCTTTAGCGTGTATCGTGGTTTTAGCATTCTCAATCTCCACGAATTATTTCAACCAATGACCACTTACTTGCCAAGGAAAGGATTTCCGCCCTCGGCTGACTGGCTCTCCGCTGTCGCCACAGCAGTATACTCATCGCGACGATGATATCCACTAGAGATCACAACACACGCATCGAACCTTCATCGACCCGTCGCTTCGATTTTCGATTTTCTCGAACGCGCTCGGGCTCGACCACGCGCGATTCCGGGTGAATCAACTTCGCGCAACTGTCGACACGCTCGCGATTCCAAGGTGGCCCGATCGAGCGCCGATCAGATTGATCACGTTCCGAGAGATCACGAAGAGATACGACGCCACGTCACGAGCTCGTGACTGTGCCGCGATCGCGAGAACAGATTACGATTTCGTTTCTATCGCGACGCATCGGTTGCATCGCAAACATCGATCTCTGTTTATCCAAGCGCACCTCGGTGCTCGCGATTTCGCGGTATCCGCAGTTCTGTCACGCTTCGACGATCACCGGCGTTTATGGTAGCGGCGATGAACGTTTACCAAAGCTTGCACTGACGCGACAACCTCGCGAGCTTTGAATCCACGACTATCGTCATCTTCATCGACCATCATCATTGTTATCTTTGTGGTGCCAGTATTTTTAGACTTCCATCTTCTCTAATTAGATTGTGTTAATAGTACGTGGACGAGGTTGATCATCCCTGAAGGGTCTCGCAGGACGGCCGGATCTTCTAAAGTTTGAGATAGAAGTAGCTGTATGACTATTCCGAGTCTGTTCTTGTTGTTCCCAGGAATATCTTGTGAATGGATCAAACGATGATTGCAATCTTCATATCTATTTAGCGCTCTAGTCACTGTTTTGCAATTCGTCGTAATACCAAGACCAGCGGTTCTCTTTTTGTTGCCTGTTTGTAGGCACTCTTAGAAGGTGGTACTCGAGGTGAGCCAATCGGTTATAGCTGTTAACATTTGGCAAGCATCTTCATTAAATTCAGTCGACATTCCACAAAGCTCCAACTACTTCTTAACCGTGTGCCTCTTAGATTCACTTAGATTCGCCATTTCTTACATTCTTTAAAACAGACCAGAAACACGTAGCAATCCCCTTTACAACTACCTAACTATCCTTCTCATATTTTTATAATGTTTTCAGAACGGTCCAAAAAATCTTAGAATCATTTAAATTCACCTTTTCTTAGATTTTTCAAAACGCACTGACCAGAAACACGTAGCAATTCCCTTTCCAATTACCTAACTATCCTTCTCACATTTTTATAATGTTTCCAGAATGGTCAAAAAAGAGAGCCAACAAACAATACTCGGTAATTTCCGGCCAGCATTTATAACATTCAACAGGTCTCCTTTTATCCTCCTCCAATCCCTCAAAGCACCGGTCCAGTTTCGGCGCAACAATCCCCTTTTTATTTATCTTCAAAGCCAACCGCTCAAACACCAGCTAACCACTCGCGGGCCTCGTCATCCTCTCCCAATTCTTCAAAATACACTGACCAGGGATCCCCAGGGTCCCGGCCTCGATGTCCCCTATCTTCTCCATGATCCGAAAGGGGTGGATCGAACGGATCGGCTCGGTTCACCCTCGGCGACAACGGAATTCCAGGGCAACAACGATCCTAATTTTCGACGGGTCGCCCACGTGGGGCCACCAGGAGGCTCGATAGGCCGATTGTCGTCGTTGTAGCGGCGTACGCGGGAATAAACGAGCCGCGCGGATAATCCGCGTATCGCGGCCTGCCCGTGCCCGCTCCGACAGCTCCGGGGGCGACTCTTATCGGTGGCTCGTTGCCCGATAAGCCGGCACGATCGGCATCTTATCGATCGCGCACACGCGCGACCGGAAAACCGACGGCTAATTGCGCGAACGCTGACAATTAGGAAGCTCGGTTCGGCCCGGCGAAATTTTCGTCACGGCTGGGCTGCGGCCCGCGTCTGATAACGCCTGACACCTGAACGCCGATAAGAGTAATTGAATGAGGTCGACGGCCACGAGCTAGGCTCCAATTCTCGATCACGATCCGGCCAAGTTTTCAGAATTTCTGCGAGTCCGTGGAGCGACGTAGTTCTCTCTCGTTCCCTTTTTTTTCGGGGAAAAGATGCGCGAGGTTGGCGAGGGTTCGCAGCGGTTGGGTGCAGGTTTCGGGTTTCGTAGATACTTCTGGTTGAGACAGGTTTCGCGTAGGTTTGGATTCCGAGGAGAGGAGGGCTTTGGTGTTGACGAGTTCTCAGAGCAGTGCTTGGTGGATGTTGAGTGAAGATTGGAGAATAGCGTCGTCTTGTATGAATAGCTTCAGTTCTTTCGCAGATGGCGAGTGTTCGGAACAGTGGTCCTCTGTAGGTATCCAATAGAAATTCGCAAACAGTGTCGTCCTTCGCCTCCTTAGCTTCTCGTACTATCCTTCCAATAGAAATGAAAATGATTTAAAAAATGTATCGCGCGAGAAATACACATATCAGAGGTCGTGTCCAACAAATCCTCCTCCAAGCTCTACTAAAAGCTTTTCAAACCAGGTGTTCCACTTCGATTTCAAAGTAGACTTTGATCACTGATTAAAAATTCCTCGTGTCTTCGATGTATTATAATAATAACGCAACAGCGGTTCAAGACCATTGATTCGATCTTCTTCAAAAATTATCCTCCGTCTAATTCGCCTGGTTTAACGAAGACAGCTGTCCCGCTAGTTATTACCGAGATGCGTCACAAAAATCATCTCCGGGCGTTGAATTCTCGACACGCGAGAAACCTCGTGCACAGTATGCGCACATTTTACGTCATAATACAAACGACCGTGCTCTATCTCGCCCGGTGCACGTAAATCGCGCTCTATTCCTTAATAGCGCGATCGTGCTTTATTTCGCACTGCGAGCGATTGTGATGTATTTCCCGATGGGAGATGTCGGTGTGCGCGGGTTACCTTCCGAGACGATCGTGCCCGTAGCGGTGTGCTCTGAATTCTCCGAGGAAACGCCTGCTCTATTCTCCGTCGTAAAACGATCACACTTTCTTCCGTAATACGAGCGCGTTCAACTTTCCCGGACCCGAAGAATGGCTGCCCTTTGTAGTACGAAACGCACACCGGCGCACCTTCCTGCACCGTTTCATACTTTGCCACACGGTCGTTAAACCAAATCTCGATGCTTCACTCTCGCTGCAAAGGTAGAGACCCTTTTGGGTGGCAAGTAAATCGAAATTGAAGTTGAAAACTGGATTTCTATAGGTTCGTAGGTTTGAGTAGGCTTCTAGGTGGAATCAACACCTCCGAATCAGTGATTAAAAAGTTTGTTGATAAAAATTCTTAGTTGAATCTCAGGTGGTTGTAACGGGAACGATTCAGTAGGATCGTACTGATCAGTTTTCTCGATAATTAAACGTAAAGATCCTTTAAAGGTAAAGATTAAAAATTCAAGTCCCTCCAAATATGATCCAGCTTGGCCAAACGCGAATACCTCGAAACTGGGTAACAAAGATCGATCACAGTTGACGCGACGATGATCCTCCCAGAGGGACTTTTCGAGTCTCCAGGGGGATTCCCCGGCCTTAACGCGGAGGCCACCGACTCGTAGGCTCGCGATTAGCTCCGGAGACGCTTTCGACGAGGCAGACAAGCTTCTTCCGACAGACTGTTTAAAAGCGAGGGTAAGACGTAACCGCAGCGAGATGCTCGCTGCTGCGGGGAAGCACTATCACTGGTTTCCAAGCGGCCCGGAGACCCATGGCAATGGCTACCTGTTATCACGCTCCTCTCTCTCCGCTTCCGTCCCAGCCTGCTTTTCTCGTTCTCTCTTTATCCGCCTCTTCGCGTTCTGTTACCTCACGATAATACCCCGGCAAGCATTCCGCGCTTTTCCCTTTCGCGTATACCGAGAGCCGTTTAGAGACGAGCTGATTCCGTCAAGGCACGACACATTTAAGGGAAGCGATCGTTTTCGTATTCGACGATTCTTCTCGTCGATGTTTCAGCATTTCTTTCGATTTAGGGCCAGATTCGAAGGGCTACTTAGCTTGGCATGTTTCATTCAAGTCTTGTTGGAAATCGGATGCATCGTAGAAATTCTTCTCGTACTTCTCGTACCAATGTAATTTAACTTTTAGGATCAACTATTCCGTCGCAAGTTGACGAATACGTCTTAATTATGTAACGTCTCCGATAACTAATAACAATATTAACGACATCTAGCAGCACACCTGAAATATCGAAGTCTGGCAGAACAAATATTCAGTCCATAGAGGGTCAATATCCCAAATTTCGTTCTATCGCTTCTAGCTGGGTTATGTTAGCCAAGTTCGCGCCAGTAAACAACGCTCTCATTGTACCCTGTTTCCTATCGACGGAAGCGTTCCCCGATCGCACAAATTATAACGCCGTACACGAAGAAAAGAACGGTGGCGAGGTATACATGCACATATCGCGTCATTGGCAGACTTGGGGGCACCAAACCACCTCTTGTCATTGGCGTCACGAAGCTTGAACTTCGCCGATAGCGCGGCCCGATAACAGATGGCGATAACGGCCCGCGATACCCGTAACGCGGCACAACGGGCTCCGTGACTAATGGCGATAACGATAAGGACGATCGTAAGACACGTAGGGAACGGCTGTATCTAATAACCGTACTCTTTGTCTCGATTCGGCTATCGCCGACGGCTCGTTTCGGCGCTCGCGATTAGATTTTACAATATTCGCCTCGACTACGACGGAAAGAGCGACTCGCGAAAACGTTGCCACTTGTTTCCGCACCGGAAACTTGCGATTAGCTGCGAATACCGAGGACTACAGAAAGTTGTTGGAAGATTCTTGTGCGCTCTTTATGTTTCGGAGTGACGTTCGAGCGTGGATTGTTGAAAGTGTTGAAAGTGCTGGGTTAAAAGATCCTTTGAGAACATCGGTACGGAGTGTTTTGAGTGTTCTTTGACGTCGATTAGGTTACTCCGTTTTTCGGAATAGCTCGAGACCGTTGAACCTGATGCATTGAAACGATATGAGTGAACTGAATCGTTGTGCTGGAACAGTCATATCTTGTTTGCGTCCGAGTGACGCGAGTCAACTGAAAAATGAAAACTCTTTAGAACACTCCTCCGTGCCCTCACCCCGTCAAACCTTTGATACGTTTACTTAAACGTCCTGTTTAAAGTATCTCAAGATTACCGAACTTTGGGCGCGTTTAAAGCGAACCACCCACCGCAAGAAAAATGAACGTCTCGGAACTGCTGCATCGTCGCGAATCGCGTATAACCTTGATTCGCGGAATGATTGACGGGAACGTCTAATTACGCACCCATTTGTCCCGTCCAGCTCAGCTAATAGACATATCTCGCCACTTTCTCCCCCGTTCGATTCGTTTTCTGTATCGCGACGGGCATTTATCATTTCGATTTTCGCTCGATCGACGTTACGCAACGGGGACTAACCCGCTCCGCGATATCGTTCCACCGGTCGTGCGCGATGACTGCGAGAGCGGATAATTATCGTTCGCGCGATCGCTAATTACCTGCCAATAAATTATCGTCGGCAGCCTTGCAGGTTCGTCGCGGACAACCAGTCGTATCCGCACTTCCTGAATTTCTTTTTAATTAGCCCGCGACGAATGATTTATGACACCGAAGACTGCTGCGACCACTTTGGACTACCGGTTCAATTGGCTCCTTACATATTTCGATAATATGTCCGCGAGCCTGACGGCGTATGCATGTAGACTCCGTAATAAGAACGCGCCAAAAATCTTGTTCCCAATTTGGGGACATGTAGCATCGAGGGAACAAGGAAGCTCGAGAATGCAGGACTTGTAACATCAAGTGGCGAGTCAAGTGTCTGGTAATATTAAAATACTGGTAAATCCTTTCGTCTCATCTCTATGGCACATGCATTGTAGATATCGGCTGATACGATTGCATGAGCTTAGTTACTATGTCAACGCGTGTCGCGAAGGACTTGTACAGGGTGAAGTAATGACATTATTAATAATCCTGAGAAGAAACTCGATAGGACACAGTTGGACTGTTACCAAGGCATTTCCAATGGTAGAACATAAGACCACCCCAACTTTAATTGTTCCCTTTTGAAACCACAGTTCCCACAAACCCCTGACCAAACCCCCAAAACAAGTCCATCCTCGGTAATTGACGCGTCATATAAAGATCCAGCCGTCCTCGATAGCCAGCTTCGCAAACGATCGAGGGTCGACTAGCCATCGTATTAACAAGACTAAACGAGATCGTTGAACGCACCACCGGCCGAAAGCGTGAAAAAGCGACGAAGGGACAAGAGATTCCGCGTAATCGTGGCAAGAGACGTCTGAACGAGGAGGATGGATGATCGACGCGGTGTCGGTGACCGTCTCTTCTTCGCGTACCCCGAAACAGAGAGCAAAGTCAGAGAGAAAGAGAAAGAGAGAGAGAGAGAGAGAGAGAGAGAGAGAGAGAGAGAGAGAGAGAGAGAGAGAGAGAGAGAGAGAGAGAGAGAGGGAAAGGAGAGGATAGCTCACTGGCGCCGCGTTATCTTATTCGTTAAGATCCTCCAGGCGGCGAGGCGGGGAGAAACAGATCCAACAGTGGTCTCACTGTCTCACAAGATTCTCTCTTGTTCCTCAGCTTCCCTCCTTTCGTGGAGTGTACCAAGGGTCCCGGGGGAGGATATCCAGGAACGGCTCTTCGAGTCTAGACGACGCGAGAGATAGCGCTCTCGCTCCTTCCCTCGCCTGCTCTCTCCGCTCGTATCCTTTTATCTCGCTACTACTCTCATCTGTCCGAGGAGATGGACGGGGATAGCCGGTCGCTCGTGCCGAAGTCACGGCCACCGATTCGTGAAAGCGTGGATGATCGAAACGCTCGACCATTATTCTTGTAAACCGAGCATTCGGGGGCGAGGCAGTCATTTCGGAATTATCACGGGAGAGACGATGGGCGCGGGATCATCGTCGATCGTGTGCTGAATTTCAGATCGAGCCTCGATGGGAGGGTGGCAACCCCCATCCCTGTTGCCGGCGCGATTCATCGAGCCTCGAGGCTGTTCCGACCGAGCCATTCATAATCAGTGACCTGGCCAAGTGACATGCCATCGAAGATGCATTGTAAGCAATGCGGATATCCGGCTAGAGTTTCGCCGAGGCTGACGACTGATCATTGGGCATCATTTTTCCATTCGTCGCTTGGTTTATGTATCATGCTCATTTTTACCCATTTCATCTTTCCCTTCTCCCACGCAAAAATAAGAGTTACACAGCTTTGGCAACGGGTGTCCCATAATTGTAGCTGTTTTATGAGTGAAGTACGCTCATACTTCATTTAGGTCTCTCTAGATCAGACTGAAAAGTTTTGATTCCACGTTCTTGAAGCACACGATGTATACAATTACGCGTCGTAAGACCCGGTATCTATCGCCTTAGTACATCATACGTAGTCTTTCCGTCATGGCTGCCGCGCACGCGAGACGATTCGAACCCGTTTTCCTGTGTTCGCACCTGAAATAACCGGTGATAACTTACACCGCTGTATCAACTATCGCTCTATCGCCACGAATCCAAAGAAAACATTTGGGAAGCGACAACTGTTAAAGAAGAGAAATTTAATTAACATTCCGGGATTAATCTTCGGTCTTCAACGCGATCGAGGACACGGAGGAGGGATGATCGATCGGGCAGCGATCGCGTGAGTCATTCGCGTTTCAAGAATTTCGTGGAATTTCCATCGTGCGTGGTCTCCGCGGATGAATCTGAGGGCTCTTTCAGACGAAACACTCGGTGACTCGCGACTTATGTTCGGGACACCACCGCTAAGTAGGCTGTCGCTGAAATATCGCCACTTTAACGTCACGGCCATGCCTCTTCCTTCTGTTTTTCGTTTGCCTCGAGTTGTATCCTTGGCGTAATTGTATTAAACTCCGGCAGCAGAAATAACCAGAGAGAGAGAACGTCCTTCGCGATGCTAGAAGCTGGAACGGGAGCTCCAAAGTAACCGTCCTTGACGAAGTGGATAAGAAAAAGGGGAATAGTTGCTCTAATCAATTTTGTTTGAGGGGTGCTCGCCTCGGTACTTTTAACCCTTTCAGACCTAGCGAACACAATTGAGGACACAAAATTATGTATTAGGTTATGTCCTAAAAGTTTCTTTCGTGAGTCGCATTCGATTATTTTCTGTGGCAGTGCTTATATAAATAGACGATCTAATCTCTTAGACATTGATGCTGTAACAGTAATGAAGCGAAATGAATCGTACACAATTCAGTAATGTAACATAAAACATAAAATATTGTGTATATATTAATCATTAATAAAACGAAAGAAACTTTCGGGACAACCTGATACATTAGTAAAAATTGTATTACATTAGTACGAGAAAAAATAATTAAGGTCTGAAAGGGTATAATATCGCCATGTGTGAAATTACAATTGCTCATTTTGGCGTTGAACGTAGCAGACCATGACATGCTGCGAAAGAAGAGACACTGTTTTCCTAACAGTGTTCTTGGATTTCCACGTGAATCGGGTACAAAATTATTTATTTAAATTCCAGTTTAACTTAATGCGCAGTTGCAGAATGGACCTATAAGGACAGATAAGAACGAGGGCTGACTTCCAAACGTTTACCGTCGCTACTCGGTACACAGATTTCTCTCGAGCTGACGAGAGACTAATTTGTAGGGACTAGTTGATAAGACCGACGTCAACTAACTTGTGCAAGAAGCACATCAGGATATCAGCTAAGTGTGAAGGTGTCGGTGGCTCGGTTACAAGGATCCACGGGGTGTTTCGATGCTACTACTATCCTGACAACGTCAAACAGAGAATTGAAAACACATCGATAACAAATCATAATAATAAGTCGTCCAGCATTGTTACTAATCTTCCTGTATCATCCTCATAATTTCCAGTTAATACTAGGTTCACGAAAATTTCTTATCGGATTTCTATTACCGAAGTAATGCTTTCACGAATGAAACCGATCTAGTGGAAGTAATTAAAAGGTGTAGACCACGATGAATCTTGATATACAGTCAATCCCATAAGCATTCGTAACCTCTGAAGAAATTTGAATAACTTAAATGATAGGCTCCATGTTTCCAAACCAATTTTCCATTGTATCAATATGTACATGAATAATCTTCACGCGTGCATATGCATACTTACAATTACGAATTTATTTGGAAACATGAAGAATTCATTTGAATTAGACAAATTTCTTCGATAAATATAGGGAGCATGCTTTTCTCTTTATATGGATAAAGATCAACGTACGCGTTTGACGAAAAATGTAAACTACTGTCACTTTAAGTTACTGTAATTTAACTGTGCTCCGTTAAGGTTCCGGCAAGTTTTCCGAAGTGCGTTTTTTCAAAGTTATCGACGACGTTCCGGCGCCTGACGTGCCGTAACAAGCTGCGTTTCCAGGTCGATTACGGCGCGGCCGGTCGACGAGGCGAGATACCCGCGGCGTCGTTGGCGTCGTGCACTTCGTCATCGTCCAGCCGTGCCCTCCGGTGCGCCTAGGACGGTGAAAAAGAGCCGGACACTTTTTATCGCGCGGCGCAATTATGATTAGCTCCCAGCGGAGGCGTCGCGTTCGCAGCCACGGCGATTAGGGCAGAGTTCGCCTCGTCAAAACCGCCCCCGCTGAACAAATGGTCGCTTACGCTGCCGCCGCCGCCCCGGTGGACCTCGCGGTGGAGCTTCTGCCGCCCCTTGACCCCCGATCCTCTCTTTCCCACCCTTTCTACGTTCTATCCGGAGCACCAGGAGGAGAAGCGAGCCGAGGGTAGAGCTCGCGGAGATTACGCAAATGAGAAATGACCATCAGGCTATCGGAGAACTTCGGTGCCGGCTGCTAGCCGGGTTTTGCGACATCTGGGGACGAGGATATACACGTCAGAACGACTATCGCGGAAGGGGGTTGCGGCGTTTTTAATGCCGGGGGAGGACCGACTTGCGCGTACCTGGACGCACGCAACGTCTGGGGACATTTTTTTTCCCGGACCGACGAACGCTGCGATGCAACAGGGAGGTGGTTGCGTTACGAAGGAGAATTATGCGAGCGTCGGGGATGCTGGCGCGATTATCTCGCATTATTTAGCTTCGAATGGGAAACGGGGGATGGAGGATTTAGGGGTCGACGGGTGCTCGGTATTGGCGGTGCTGCGAATTTAATTTTTCATCCGTAGAGTGAATGTTTTATCGGAGAAACTCAACGTTCTGTAAGCCTAATTTTTAGGTCATACAATAATACATCGACAGTTTACCAAATAATTGTTCATTGAATAAAATACTCCAACAAATGAGAATTGAGGGTCTATTAAAAGTATCATCGCTCGCAGATAATCACACAGGAGTCCCAAGCGTCCATCTTCCGAGGTCAGCTTTCGAGAAGTCTTAGCTGATAGAGAACAGATCCGTCGGACGCGCAAGAGGGCTGATTTTTTTGCTGGTCGCACAGAAGCCAGGAAGCCGAGCTGAGCTTTTTGCCGAGCAACGTTAAATATCGGGCCAACGAAAGAGGCATTGTCGTCGTCTCGCTACATCGCGTGGAAGGACTTTGACAAATCGTCGATCAACCCTCGAGAATCGCTTCCTATCTCGAGGACTCTTCGAAAGTCCTGCTGAACTGGCCAGTGATCGAGATCTGGCAATCCATTCTTGAAGGACTTTTCCTTCCGATAGAAGCAGCTTCTACCACCCTTACTACAATCGCGTTATTTTCCAGCTAGGGTTGATTGCAGGGAATACAGGCTGTTTAATGGCAATCGATAAAGTTTATTCCTGATGAATTTTAGGCATTCTATTGGGTTGTCCGGAAAGTCCATGTTGATTTTTGGCAGGTGGTACAGGTCTGAATATATCGAAATGGTTGAAAACAAATAACATGTATACATCCCTTAAAAGGTGGAACGGTTGTGAACCAAAATGGCGCCTACGTAATTCAATAAATACATGTATATATTACATGTATAGTGTATTATATGCCTTTGAATTTTTCTTAGATTGGCACGAACTTTCTGGACAACCTGATAGATAAGGCATTCTAGACAAATAAATCTTAATATTTTTTAATCGCTTCATTTTTTCCGTAAATTGATGCAGTATTTAACGAGGGCTGACAGAACAGACGGCTCCATTCAGCGCGAGATCCCCCAGGGTTCCTGCGGCCGTTTCGCAACTTCCGGTCGGGGTTCGGCCTCGAGCCGACCTCTCGAGTGGCGTCCTTAAAAGGCGTCTCGGTGCGTTTTGCTCGGCGGTTAATGGCTTAATGGCGAGTCGATGTCCGAGGCGAAGAGGCCAACATTTCACGCCAATACACGGGACAATTACACGGCCTCCCTCGGCTCCTTCTGCAGTCGGATTCTCGTGCCGCGCGACCCGATATCGCGAAAACGACCCGGCCCGATAACGCGCGCGGGTTCCTTTTTATCTTATCACACGGAAACCCTCGTTTCGTCGACGCGTCGGCTTCTTCTTCGCCGTCCTCTGCCTCCTCGAGTCCTTCCGCGGCGCTGACGAACAGTGGATCCATTTATTCGCGAATGCCAAGGCCAAGGGAGAGATCGACGATCGGGACGTCCGACGGAGGTCGTCGCGGATCTATCGTAAGCGTAGATTGGACGTATGTGGTTCGAAAGGTCGTTTTACTAATCAAATTTCTATCCAATCGAATGTTTTGTTCACAGGTGCGAAGGAGTTTGAAGAATTTTAAAACGTATTTTTTGGGGGAGGTAGGGAGTTGAACGCATCTATTTTTAGTAGTGTATCTATGGTTGCAAAGGTGGTTTCAGCTGAAGAAATGATCTAAAGAATAAATATGATACCTTGGTATAAAACGTGATATCTCTCACATACCCCTTCTGATATACATACGTATAAGACTTAAGTACGTATATTAATATTTTACAGTGAACATGTCATGTTTCACGCAAAAACATAATACTTATCCTGAAAGGGCTGCAACCGGTCATCTCGTAATGAAGCGTTCGCGATAAAGTGAGGGCAATTCGTTCGCGCGAACGTTCAAAACCGTTCATCGGACAGACTTTCGGGAGGGGTCGATGGCCACCTGTCGTCACAAAAGGGTGTACACGTGTCCACGGGGTGAAAACGACGTATTAACACGCGCGAGGGATGAACTGCGCCTCGTCGATCTGCTGACACGATCGGCCATCGGTGTTAGATCGCTCTTCGCGTGATTTCCGGTTGTTGCCTTTTTTTTTTTTTTTTTTTTTTTTTGATTGCGTAACGACCCCTCTTCTAAAAGAAAAATTTCGAAAGAGAACTACTCCTCGACACGGTATCGATTTTGGAAAATAATGTACGCTGCGATGCGAGATACCGCGTGATGCATCGCCCGTGAATATTAAAAACTGGAATATTTGATGAGTCGACCGTGGGAAATTTTATTTAGGTTTGCGTTCCGACTCCCGTGAGGGTTCGTTTCGAAATACAACAGATATTTTCGTGTGTACGCTGAATATACGATAAGATATTGGGAGGAGTTAATTTTTTTTAAGGGGTAGGAAAGTTGAAAATGAAGGAGTCTCGGCAACGATTTCAGAAAATTGCATCGAAAGATTGTTGAAAATGATAGAAACATAGCGATTCGAGTTTGTCAGGTTTCAATGAAAACAGCATTTGTGCAACATGAAATATTCCTTTCGAGTAGACGAGAAAATACTCGAGTTCTATTCAAAAAACGTAAATTCAATTGTTCCATTATTTTCAGATATTCTAGTTATTCCTATTAATGAAACGTGCAGCATGCTATTCCCATGTACGCAAACAATTAATTACGCACGTCTCGGGAGCGATAATTGTCTTCGAAGAAATCTTTCTTTCAGACTGATTAAGCTAGGTAATTCTATCGCGCAAAAACCAAAGATTCTTTCCCACCCTCTCCGACGAGTGACCACCCTTTGCAAAGACAGACGAGAATCGTTCCTCTTATGTAACAACCGGTTAAGTGCCATTACGCGAGGAATCCATTAAGCCTGCACGTGCTTCTTCCGGTTCTCGATCGAGGCAAGTCGTTCCTGTTTCCTTGGACGGCCTGGAAAGGATATACGGTGCCTCCTCGAACACGTGGCAGGACGTCTTCACTTTGAACGAGGTCTTGAGAATCGGAAACCTTCCTCCAGATAACGTTTCGAAGTATGCCCGTCTTGAATATCGATCCGCGTAAACGATCCATGGGACCGACGTTAAAAAGTAACGAAGGAAGTTTGCATGCGAAACAACTTCCAGTGAGACAATTGTACCGTGGCCTTAGCAATTATGTGTTCAAGGAGAGAGATATATTAAACGTTTTTTTAACCCTTTGCCGTCGTCGACAGTTCCATTGAAGAGAGCTAATAACTTAGACGACTAAACCTTTCTCTACCACGATTGTTGAGTCGTGGAAATAAAATATCATACTAGTGCTTCGAAGTGTACCAGTTTACGCCTTAGGAATCTATTCATAAACTAATATCGCTACTTTAGACAAATTCAGTAAATAAAGGGTTAAGAAGTCGCCTCTCGAGTGCAGAGGGTTGAGTTTATTAAACAAACAACCCTTCGTCGCGAACAATATCGAGCGACATTCAGAGTAAATGTTACGTTATTCGATTATAAAGAAGATTATAGGAAAAAGAAATTGTTCTCAGCGTTTCACGATTCATCGATCCTTCAACTAAAGAACGTCAACCGAACTGAAACGCGAAATCCAGCAATCATCGAATCAGAAGAATTCCAAGGATGGCAATTCTCCTGATGGACATAATAATTGTCTTGGAGGATTCGCGAAGTTTTACGTTAGATCCGACTGTCTCTGGATGGACGAGAGAGTCCTCAGCTTTTAAACGAACTGTCGAACTCGCGTCGGGGGTTGGCGAGCGCGCGCGCGCGCGCGCGCACACGCGAAGAGGAGGAGGGTTTAATCGCAAATTGACTCGTCGTCGCCAATAAAAATTCAATAACCGCCTGCCCGCCGCCGGTTATTGTCGAAAAGTTCGGACCAGGCCTTTTAGTGTCCTCCTCTCACGCTGGTCGCTCCCTCTACCCACCCCCGTTCGCTTCTGTCCTCTTTCCGACCCCTCTCGCGTCGCTGCATTCCCTCTCTTTCTCGCCATTGTTGTACATCAGCGTTTCCCAAACTTTTTTAGTCACGGGACATTTTTCACCTCGCGATACGTCCGAGGAACATTCTTCGCTTGCTATCGGAATATTGAAACGGATATTTTACTGCAAAATAAATTTTCAATTTTCTTTCTTATAAGGAGATGATCCTTAGGAACGATATACATTTTTTTTCAATAGGCTGTTTGTTTCATCGAATAGTCGAACGAGTGTTACTAAAATTTTATTCATCCAGAGACTGCGAATGTTTGAGATCATTGAGATTCTGCACAAACGCAATAGTATATAAAACGTAAAAGATTAAAAGATAAGACACACTTTCGTTTCAGTTTCGATCGTTTCTCTGTGCCTGTGAAGATATTCATTTCCGTAAACATCGAATGCAAAATGATAAGAAGAATGAATATCGTATTTAATAAAGCAAGAGAAAGGAACGAGATATGCTCCCCATACTAGTCCGGAATTAATAAGCATCCCAGTCTTACGGTCGTTCGTATCTCACGGGAACGCAGTTTGGGAAACACTGACGTACACTCTCGTTCTGTCTTCCTCCCACTTTTTTTTTTTTTTTTTCGTTGCGTTCGCTAACATTCGCTGGAAAAATATTCGATGCTATCTGGACACCGTGAATTGGCTGCTGACGCTCGTACCGAGACTCTGTTTCGTTTCCACTCGATGTCCCCCTCGTTTCGTTCGCTCTTGTTCGCCCCGTCTCTTTCAGTTTCTCTCCCCGTGGCTGGCAAAACGGACGCAACGTGTAAGCTCGCACGCATGAATGGGATAACACGTTTCCTATTTTATTTTTCTTCCTTTTTTCTTCCTTTTTTTTTTTTTTTTTTTTT
>NW_026534333.1:4982046-5041245 GCF_026225885.1 Hylaeus anthracinus | reverse complement strand
AAAAAAAAAAAAAGAAAAAAAAACAAGAAACGCTAAAGTTACGCTGTTTTCATTATCGCCGACTAGTTGTATATGTTAATTATAGATTATATATGTATATGTATATCTCGTCCGGTTCAGGCATCCTGCCGGGAAACCTAAGACTTCATACTTTAAAGATAAGCTTCAATGATTTTTCTACAAGATCAGAGATTAATTAAACGACTTATATACTTTCGTACAATTATTGCGTACAGATTTAATCACCAGAAGATCCTTCGACTGTCCTTTCCGTGTCCTCAAGTGTCAAACTGCTTAACCTTCCAATGATTCATACAATGGTACATCGTAAAAGACTTTCCGTATACGACAAGCAGCCTTTGTTGTCGGCTGCAGCGGTGCTTTTTCGACTTACATCAGTCAGCGTTTAAGTGAAACAAGTCAAGGTAAGGTAACCTAATTCCGTTAATATGATTATTAAGAGTCGGGTGAAATACGTGGAGAGATCATAATAGTTGTATACAATCCAATGAGATTGTCACTCTTTTCACTGGAATTCATTGGAAACATTTGAATTTTGTATGCGTACAATGGTTTGAGAATAATACAAAAGAACATGAATCAAAATCACCGATTAAGAGCAAAAACGTAGATTTTCGAAGAACTCGTTAAACTTATCGATCGCTCGAACGATGAAGACAGATAAACAAGTTGAGAACAATTAGACATTTTAAAAAAAAAAAGACGTTAAAAAACTACAATTTCACATAAAAGTTTTTTTAGGAAATTGATCGGTGTACGAATACGTTCTACACCCACTGTAGGTATCAAATTAACGCGATTCGACTCGAACGTTATTTTACACGCTTTCGACGCTAGAACTTCGTAGACATCGATGATTCAGACATCCATTTGAAAAATATGCGCGTATTAATAAATCATAGACTTCTTCTATTGTCATGCATTTTTCATGATGTGTTCCAATGGTAAACAATACAAACATTATTTCTGTTCCGACAGTTTGTTGTAACTTGCTATAGGTAATATAAAGATAACACGTTAAGAGGCAGCAAATTGTCAAACATGCAGTACTTGTAACATTTATTACCTGTCGATGGATAGTTATTGTTTTTTCGCGAAGGACACACACACACACACCATCGATCTTTAAATTCAGTCGATGGCTCGAGCGAAGGTGTGTCTTTTTCGTGTCGTCCTCAGAGTAATTTTCTTCGATATACAAAAGTATAACTTAAAATTCTAAGACGATCCTGTGGTTTGTTCTTTGGTCATACATTTTCCTAATACATCAAATCAATGCTATTCTCTTATTTATTTCGTAATATATGATAATAGATTTTCTTCGAGCGCTAACTCAAATTATCCATTTCTTAAGGAAGTAAGTCTCCCGAGAAAACCTCAAGTTTATTTTTCCTCGTAATACAACATGCGTGAGGCCAACTTTGCTTAGCTCATCAACAAGTTGTACTGAAGGAAACCAGTTCTTTCCGGTAATAATTGGTATTCAAAATCGGGCTAATTAAAGATAAAACTGATAAAGTAGGTATAAAGAGTTTGTCTTTGTTGCCAGTGAAAGCATTCATTAAATACTGGAGTTTTAGGGATGCTGACCATTATTCGGGTCTTATTTTTGCCATAAAAATAATCGAAGCCCTAATACTTTCCATCTCGTCATTTTCAAAATCAATTTCTAATTTGTTGTGATCGTTATACCCACTATGGGCATCATCATGATCGCTGTTCGAATATGTCGATATCAGAAACATTTGGTTCTCGAGTTTCTTCAAAGTCGAGAGTATTCATGAATTCCTTCCAGTTCGAACAGTCGCGTCTCTTTCACTGATCAGACACGGCTAAAAAATTACTTATGCGCCTATCCAATCACTGGGTGTGTTTTGAAATAGTCTATACAAATAATACTTTCCAAACTTTTTGGGATGCGCTACCCTTAAAAATAAAGAGAGAATCTGCACTAAACATTCATAAACAGAATCATTCTCTTCAATTTAAATCAATAGAACATCTTCTACATACTGTTAATAGAAAAAAATGTTTAAATTCACATTTTTGTCTACATACCAAATTTTCTTTGGGACTCTTGGATTTCAAGCTATCCCCCACAAAGAAGTCATGTTCTTTACTTTGAAAAACATTGATTTCAGCTACCTAGAATGAGGGGCGTACACTTCGATCGAAAGTTTTTTTTCTCTTGGGTCAAATATAACACGGTGATAGCAGTTAAAGGTTACACGTAAAATACAAATCGCTGGACGAAAGATCCGAAGCGTAGAATAAGGTAGGTATTATATCAATACGAAAAGTTTCCATCACGCATCGTACGAAGAGCTCGATCATATTGAAGTGCCTGGATACGATCTCATCCCAATTGATCAAATCCGCGAAGGCACCTTGCGCACAATTTTCAAGATTTTTGCGACTTTTTCGCATGGTTGATATAGACCTACGACAATTTTATACAAATTTACGTAGCAGTATGAACCTAGTTACATTTATATTTCCGTGCATTCGCATTCGAAACTGTCCGGATGCATGTTGAATATTTAAATACTAAATTTCGACGAGAATTAATATACAATTAAATTGCATCATTCGCAAACATGCAATTATATTCCATTATATGCGAGCATGGAATTACATGTTACATGTATTATATCGAACACGCTTAGCGTGAACAGAACAGTTAGCTTCTGGGCACGTAACGATCGAGGATAAAGAATTAAGTATGACGTTAAGAAGCGGAGGAAACATTACCATTTGATTATAATTTCCTCGACTTTTTACATTACAAACGAAAACGCCGATTGTTACGTCAACCACGTTCGGTGGTAACAAATGGTTACAGATAGAAAGCACGATAGACGAAGGAAAAATCAAAAAATTCCATTACAAGCATTATCGTATTTCTCACACTTGTAAAAAAGGTTCACCTTTAACGTCAAACATAATTCGCGAGGCCATCGATTAAGATAAGATTTGTTTATCGCTCGTTTAGTATTCATCCAAGAATTGAATCGTCCAAAAATACATTTCCATAGAAATATGTACGGGCTGTTGGATATATGTATTCCGATGCTTAATAATCGCTCAGAGACAAAAGCTTACGATAACTTCAAAGCACTATTTCTCAGATATAACGGAAACAACGTTCAACGAAATTATGTATTTGTTTTCTTTGAAAACGTACACGTGGAACAAGTTAAAATATTTATCTGTCGAATTAGGTTGTTTTCAATACCAGGTTGCTATCTCGCGCGTGTTGTTCATATCCTTACTAAGAAGTTAAACTCAGCCATTGGAATAAGTATGTTGTATCGTAAGGGAAACTTTTTCCAAGCAAAATATGGTCGTAACACGTTTGAATTTAAATTGACAAATATATAAAAATGTATCGTGAATTATTGAATTTATATTATTTATAATTGGAATGATTGAAAACACCTGTATAATGAACATTATAATATTACAGTAATTGTTTAAGTATTCTTTAAGATCGCCAAATAATTTATAACGTGTTTTCACATTCGGAAAGTGTATATCTACACGTCTAACTTTCTAGCCATGTTCTTGGCAAACCAGTGCAGGACAAAGTTGTACAGGTCAACTTAAAAACATGATTCTCGTCAATGGTGTCTCACGAAACGTCGACGTTTCTTGCATCAGCCAAGGACTCGGTCTCTTTTAATGTTGTAAATGTCACAAACAGGTGTGGGACCGGTAGATGACGCAAAATATCCTCTTGATTACCCTCATTTGTTTTTATTAAAATTTGTGTCTGCCATTGAAAATATAGTACGTGTTAGAATCTTTCTTTACATAAATACATATATCCCCAATCACAGAAATGTGTGGTATGCACGATAATAACTGTTTAAATTTGCAAATATTCTGTTTATAATGATCTTTATATTAGCATACTTAACTCGTTATTTCAAAATTTGTTAATATTTGATTGTACCAACGATAGTGAAAATAACCACCCAGTATATGTATACTACACCTTCTATCTGTAAATTTCTGTTTTGAAAAGACCAGTGAACAATTGTTTAAAATTTCATCAAAATTGACGTTTCGCGACGTTCCTTTGTTATTGAAACTATCCAAAATTCAAATTCGTTTATAAATAATATTTTATTAATAGTATCATAGTGCTATACCTCGCGAATCTATGATCAACTTTTCTGTTGAATTTCTTTTAATTGACATCTGTTTCGAACTTCACGGAAGTTACGCTTATCATACCCGTTAATTGTATCAATTTTTTTTTCCTTATAAATAAGCATGTACCTGAAAGTGCAATAGCTTCTAGGCATTGCATCAAGTACGAGAATTCCACTTCTGTCTTTCACGATTCAAAGTGAATAAAAAATGTTAATTGCCGATAAATTTATTCGTATACCTGTATCAGTCATTCATTACTGGATACCTTGATAGAGAATAATAGATGTACGCTCACGCATCTGTATTGCCGTTTCTTCTGTAAAGTAAAACGTTTAGAACATATTGCTTATAGAACACTGGGATTAACAGCTCTGCTAACAAAATTTATTTTATTCTTTCGTTAACAATAGAATATCATGTTTCGAAACAATATACACGATTACATTGTTTTTGTATATCTACATTGTTCTGTAAAAATAAATTTTAATACTCCATGTATACTATGAAAATATTAAAGTTGTCTTGATGTATAAACTGTATAAAAATGCTTTAATAAATACACATGTATATATATAACTTTCTTGCATTGAAATTCGTTGCAGGAAGTCCGAATAGTCGTTGGAACAACCGCAATACATATAAGTATATAGAAAAATATAGTACTTTTAAACATTACAATCACCACTCACGCTGTTATTATAAATGTATAAAAATTTTAATCATCTACTTTTAAGTTTTTTACTGCTGTGTGACCTTCGATTGTTTAGTTTTATATTTTCTCTATTGCTTATGGAACTTTTTGTTTGGATCAGACGCCATATCGGCTAGCATTTGACATGGTTTAAAAGCATCGCCGTAATGACTTCGGAATTCTTCCATTTTATTCACTAATTTACCAGCTCCGTAATAATCTACCCAACGGAAAGGCCCACCAGTAAATGGAGGAAAACCTAATCCAAAAACGGCTCCTATATCACCCTCCAACTGCAAACATATTCATTGTCATTTAATTTGATACCTAAAGAGAAATATAACATGCATACTAATAAATTGATTTTACTTACGGGATTTGCCAATATATTTTCTTCTAAACAAAGCACCGCCTCGTTAACGAATCGAGATATCATTCTTAACTGGCGATCTTGATCTGATGTACTTCCTTTCGGCTCGAGTTTGTATTTCTTTAAAATATCTAATGCTCCAAGATTAACATCTCTGTTCTTGGTATCAGCTTCGTATACAAATATACCTTTCCCAGATTTTCGGCCTAGAAATCGTATGTACATCGTTAAATATATGTACGCTACATGAATTAAATTTTGACAGAATCGATAAAAAAAAAAGTACCAAGGAAACCAGCTCTGACCATATCACTGAGTATATTTACATCTCCACCTCTAAAACGTTCACCTAAAACTTGTAAAAGATGAGCACTTATATGAGCACCAACGTCAATGCCAACTTCATCGGATAAAGTTGCTGCTCCGACAGGAAATCCGAATTTCTTGACCATGTTGTCAAGATCCACTGGATCCACGCCTTCCTATTACCATATGTAACATTATGCTGTATCCTGACATTAATTCAACACGAAGGGGAATAAAAGTGTTAAACCTGCATCAATCTAATGGCTTCCGACAACATAGCGGACAAGATCCGTGTGGTATAAAATCCAGGACCGTCTCCAACGGTAATAACTGTCTTACCCTGTTTTAAACCAACATCAACGGCAGTCTTAATAGTTTCAGGCGATGTTCCTTTGTGCGTTATTATTTCCAATAGTTGCATTTTATCTACTGGAGAGAAATAATGCATTCCAATCACCTATAAATCAAGATTTTATTACACTAAACTTGCAAGCATAAACTTTTCATATTTACCTTATCTGGACGACTACTTCCAGCAGCTATTTTTGTAATAGGAATTGCCGACGTATTCGATGCTATCACACAATACTCCGGTGTATTGGCTTCGATTTCCTTTATGACTTTGTGTTTAATTGCGATATCTTCAAATACAGCTTCAATTACTACATCCGCATTTTTAAAGGAACTATAGTCTAAGGTAGCATCAAGCTGGGCATAGTATTTATCTTTTTGAACACTAGGAATAATCGTGAAAAATTATTTGCACACACAATATAGAAAATTATGTACAGCATGTGTTTCTTTTAATATAACTTACAGGGAATACTTTTTCCTCTTTACAGCATTATCCAATCCTTTTTGTATTTGATTGATACCGCGATATAAACCTGCTGAGTTTGTATCTTTCATAACTACTGCAAAGCCTTTATCTATGCTAACTTGAACAATGCCAGCTCCCATTAAGCCAGCACCAACAACCGCAAGTTTCCTAAAATATATAAAAAAAATTATTATCCAATAAAAACGAATTATTTTTATTGCAATATACAAAGAAACCTACTCACTTTGCAGCATTTTTAGGTGCACCAAAGCGATTCTTTTTACATGCTGTTTGTCCCAAAAATAAACTAATGAGACCTCTAGCTTCTGGTGTTACTGCCAGTTCACCAAAAGCCGTAGCCTCTGCTTCATAACCAGCCGTTGGACCTTTATCTAAACCAGTGCGTACTACATCTAAGATCCTAAGAGGAGCAGGATACAAGCCGCCAGTCTTTTTCATTATTTGGTCTTTTGCTCTCTTAAATATTTGATCCTTAACAAAGTTGTATGAAAGGACATAATTCATGATTTTGTCGGTTAAAGTTTTAGGACTGCGATCAATTTTCAAAGTCTTGCGTGCAATATCTTTAGCAGCATTAATTGCTGTCTCTTCTAAATATCTCATAGTGCTATAAACATTACAAATACATATATACATATATATATTTATGGTTTACATTTTATAAAAATACATATTAAAGTAATTTAAATATTTCTCACTTCTCTTCTGGTGTTCCTACTCCTGGACCAAGGCGATTTACTAAAATATCCACAATGCCCAATTGTTTAGCTTTTTGTGCCTTAAGATTTCTACCGGTAAGAATCATATCTAATGCATTAGTATATGCTGTTAATTTGGGTAATCTTTGGGTGCCTCCACATCCAGGTAACAAACCTAACATTACCTCTGGTAAACCTAAATTAGTTTTTGAATCATTGACAGCTAGACGATAGTGGCAAGCCAATGCAACCTAAATTGTTTAAATAAAACTTTGAATAAGCATAAGTTATTAAAAACAATACACATGTAATAGTTCTTTAATTTCTATACCTCTAAACCACCTCCTAGACAACTACCCTGAATTGCAGCTACAACTGGTTTATTACTTTTTTCTATTCTGTCCAAAATTCTGGCACCGTCTTTACATACTTTACAACCGTCTTCTGTAGTTTTAAAACTTTGTATCATACTAATATCTGCACCAGCAATAAAACAATCTGGTTTTCCACTGATAAGAACTACAGAATGTACTGCTGGATCTCTTTCTATATCGTCTAAAGTATTTGAAACTTCATCCATTATTTCACGGTTCAATGAATTTACCTGCATTAAAATTTATTCATGTATTTGCTTGAAATATATATTCTTTGTTTCGCACAATTTTTGTGTTTTGTTTATAATTATTAACAATAATATCATTGTGTTACCGAATGTGATGTAATAATATACCTTGACTCCTGGAGAGTTCATAGTAATCACAGCTACATTGTCCACAACTTTATATTTCAAATGTTTTGTACTTGCTGTGCTAGCAAGATTTCTTATTGTTTGATGCATTACTGGAAGCAAAACTTACAATGTAATGAAGTATAAAAAGTCAAGGTGAAAGGAAAAAATAAAAACCAGCTTCATTAACGTATATTACATATTATCATAATATAAAAATATATTAAACATTAAATAACATAAATAAGGATTAATGTTCATGACATATTAAAATATAACATTCAAGACCTAGATCGATTTTACAGTAGTTTCTTAATTCTGAAATAAAAATAGATACATTGGAAATATTCCTTTAAAATCTTACGATTTATTAATATTTTTGACATGTTATGTTGATATTATGCTTGCAAAGTGTATACTTTCGCTGTTACACATACAAATCACAAGTTCGACAGTTAATAACTTTAAAACAGAACTTCCAGATACGAACTTATAAACGTATAACTGTTATCTTTGTTCATAATTACCTGTTCGCGTCATGAAATATTTATTTATGCACGAAGAGCGTGCAATTGCACTCAATAATCTGTATTGAGACATATTTCAAAGCATTACCTGCACAAGTTCCAAATATACAGTGACTATGATACTATGAAACAGTTCACTGATGTTCACATGGAATTACTGTACGTAACTGGAAGCACCACTGACGCACTGACACGCATGCGTGCAGTACGTGGATACTGTTCGTCTTATACAATTTGCCATACTTTTCAAAGACTTTGACCTCAAGTTGATGCATTTGGAACATGTATTAACAGATAATTTGGGTATTTTGCATATCAGAATATATGATAAGTGATAACAGTTTGCGAGATCATTGGATGCATACTATGTGTTTTTTTCGGAATACAGTATTATATGTGTGTACACGAAAATGTATACAATACTTTCCTTGTGTAAAGTTTGTGATTAACAGATTCATAATATTAATAAAGGATTAAGAATAAATCCATGCGTGTATATTATTTTTGTACAGATTTTATTCATACTACTCTTTGATCTATGTAACATCATTTTTGTACGTTCGTACTTGGTTACTATCTAACAGCAAAGTATAGATTTCATAACAATTTTCAATCGTTTTTTTTTTACTGGAGAGAGGGCATAAAATGACCACACATGAGATATAGGCACAGATGAAATATATATAATAAACCTGTTATGTCATATTGTGGGAATTGTTTCACAGATTAGGGATCCGTCGATGGGTCCAGAAAGGCCACTGCTCACTAAGCCGCTCCGCGAGCGGGAGAGCTCACAAATTTTTTATTCAGTGGCGTCATCGGCGGGAAAACGCTCAAGTTTGTAGTGAACATAGTTCTCACTGTCGCTACAAGTTTGTAGTGAACATAGTTTCCACCGTTTTTTGTAAGATGGCGCCACTGATAGATTTTAATCAATTATTCATTATTTTGTATAAATGCACAATTAATACGATTATTTGCTTAATAACACTATAATATATTATTTTAATACGTTATTTAAACATTTATGTTACTAATGCAAATAATTATCGACCTTTGATTTTAGTACCAACAGTAAGAACTATTTTCACTACAAACTTAGAAGTTTTTCCACCGGTGGCGCCACTATACTAAATTTGTAGGAACTATAGTTTCTATAGCTTGTGCTAAACGGCGCGTTTTTTTCTCATAAATTTAAAACGCGTATGTCACTATATTCGTGTTAGATGCGTTGTTGTTTAAAACAAAAATTTCAAATTCAAATGACATCTTATTATTAAAATTGAAAATTTAAATTATATTCTCACGTATACAAATATATAAATAAATTGTAAATAAGTTAAGTGGATGTTAAATTAATTCCTACAAACTCGCTCACAGGACGCCTTTAGGGAGCGCTGACACGCATCGTACTGTCTAAACTTGTTCATATAAATTTTATTTGATTTCCATCCAATTTACATCTATTCGGTGCTTATTCCCTTATCTGTTTCAGGCATTTTAGCTTTGCCCAGTCACGTGGTTCTGTTTACCTCGTTCTTATTTTTCACTAAACAGAGTTATTTTACATGGATTTCTTGCTTAAAGCGGGAAATATCTGTGTTTGAAATGTTTGAGAATGGTAATTAATTGTTACGTAAATTGGAATTTTCATAAATGCATGCGATCGGTTGCACAGCTTCA
Organism: Hylaeus anthracinus; assembly: GCF_026225885.1. Lineage (NCBI taxonomy): Eukaryota > Metazoa > Arthropoda > Insecta > Hymenoptera > Colletidae > Hylaeus > Hylaeus anthracinus. The sequence continues at coordinate 5,031,223 of NW_026534333.1, read as the reverse complement.
TAGGACAATATTTTCGAAGTCGGCGTATTAAATTCGCAAAGCCAGGAATTTGTGAAACGACAATTCGTAAACCGAATATTATCCGTATGTTACATTTAATCTCTTAAATCATTTACATTTGTACGAAATGTTAAGTACTAGAACGATTTCATACAAGAAATGTTTAGCCGAAGCTGCTATAGCTTTATTATGTGTATTTATCTTCTGCGAATACTTGATATATTATCTTGTGCTTATTCAGGTAAGTTGCATCAATACTAAATGTGGAGAATGTATTTTGAGAAACATTTGAAATTTCTTTTTTTAATACATTAGTGTTCATGGCCTGCTTTGGACTCTCGCAGAATTGATACAACAATTCCACAACCAAAGGAAGAAGAAACTCCTGTGAATGCAATGTTTATAGCAGACACTCATTTGTTAGGTCCTAAACGTGGGCATTGGTTTGATAAATTAAAAAGGTTTACATTATATATATATTATGTCATTTATAAAGATTTACATTATTTATTAATGGTTCTGTATTTGTGTATTTTGTAACCTAACTACCTTAGATATAGATAGTATTAAATTCTTTTTATTAACATCAATTTTCTTTTATTTAGAGAATGGCAAATGTATATGGCATTCCAAACCATGGTTACTCTTCATAAACCAGATATAATTTTTATATTAGGTATGTCATAATATGCATTTCAACTATCAGAAAATAATTGGTAATGGCAAAATATTATGATTGTTGCAATAGGTGATTTATTTGATGAAGGACAATGGAGCAGTTCCACAGAGTTCAATCAATACATTGAAAGACTTTATTCATTGTTTTCGGTACCTGAAAACATGCATCTTTATGTTGTTGCTGGAAATCATGACATTGGATTTCACTATGGTATTATATAATGTTATACATTCTCTTAACTAGTTAATATTCCTAATAAAAATAGAAATATTTATTTAGCAATTACACCATATTTGAATCAAAGATTTATAAATGGTTTAAAATCACCAAGTGTGAAAAGAGTTAGTGTAAGGGGAAATCACTTTGTTTTAATCAATAGTATGGCCCTAGAAGGAGATGGATGTTTCTTGTGTCGTCCTACAGAAATTGCATTAAATAGAATAGCAGGTATACCCAATATTTGTCCGAACAATACATATTTTGTAAAATTCAAATTTGCAAACAGAAAATTCCATTTATTTCAGCACATTTGAAATGCGCGCAATATAAAGAAAATCATTGTGGCAAGAATAATACGATTTCCAGGTATAGTCGACCAATAATTTTGCAGGTCAGTAAATAATTTTGTTTGATAAGGTAGAAGTTGTTGTACTATGTACTCTGATTATGATTATAGCATTATCCAATGTATCGTGAATCAGATGAAATCTGCAATGAACTTGATCAAGCACCGGATGATATAAAAAATATAAAATTTAGAGAAAGATGGGAATGTTTGTCAAAGGAAGCATCTGAACAAGTATATAAATGAATTTTAAAAAATTGTACTTGAAATTCTGAATTTTATAAAATAAGGAATTTATAGCTTTTAGATATATTGAATCCAAGATTGATTATCAACGGCCATACACATCATGGGTGTAGAAGAATACACAGAGAAAATATACTTGAATTTACTATACCATCGTTTAGTTGGCGCAATAAAAATAATCCTTCACTCTTACTCGTAAGTTGAGAACTTGAAATATTGTTATCTAATTCTGTTTTATAATATTATTATTATTATCAAACATGTACTTGAAATAATATTGGTATTGCAGGGTGTATTTACTCCTAATAATTTTTCTGTATCGAAATGTTATATGCCTGTGGAATCTACAGAAATCAAAATTTACATTGTCAGTACCATGTTCATTATTCTATATTTCATCGTAAAATGTAGACTACAGAAAAATCGGTATAACCTTTTAAAATTTCATTGAAGTTTATTTTTGCGCACTTCGAGTCATTAGTATAGAGACAAAAATCGTTTTGTAGATTGCAATAAGTAATTACGAAAATAATTCAACATATGGAAATGCGAGATTCAACTTGTTGAAAGGTTTGTATATATCTCTAAGGGTATAAATTACATATTATTTACACAATTCGTAGTACAAAATATTTATGTTACTCAGCATAGATTAATGTAATCCTTTGATACTCCCAAATTTGGAAAATCACTTTTACTGTTCTCGCACATTTCAATTTTCTCTATACTAAAAAATAGTACATACATAAAAAACTACAAGGTCATTGAAATCGTAAATACAGTGACAGAAATTTTCATTGTAACATGTATAAAAGTTGCTTACATATTATACATTTTACCTAGTAGTACATTGGAAGTCCAACAAAATATTTCTACATACATACGTACTAAACATAATATCTCTGCCTTTGACTGTGCAGATATTTATAAACAAGCCAAAAATAATTTATATATAATTACTACATATTTTATGTGACAGAATGTTAAGGAATGAAGTTTACATTCAGACTCATACAAATATAAGTAAATACACGAATTTTATATTATTAATCTTACAGTATAATGCGTTCAATGCGCGCGCGCGCGTGTGTGTGTGTGTGTGTGTTAATAACAATCTTTTACAAACATAATCTGCAAAGCATTGTTATGTTATTGTGATAAAACGAAAGATAATGTGAACTAATGTTGTTATTTATAATACTGACATTGACTATGATTAATATCACATTTATGAATATTTTTACATATTTTTTGATACTGTTTCAAACAGTAATATTAATCTAGTCAATGGAACTCGCATAATTTGTATATATGTATATGTGTGTTGTGTGTGTATATATACATTCTTAACATATATAGGTGTATTCTTTACTGAATCATGTGAGTAGCACTCTGTTCTATGAATTTATAAGTACTTTGATAATAACGAAGTATTAAAAAAAAAATCTAATAAACAATTGGAAATAGTAACTATTAAACAATAGTGTACTATTATAATTTATCTCCATTCATTCCTTAATGTAGGGTTTTATATACTTTGGTACAGTCGAAACAAATTTACAGTATTTTAGAATAATATTTGTCAGATGTATTACTCGATTATAATCAAAATTAGATTAACTTATGGAAACTGAAAGCAAACTATTGTACTGTTTTGGTTTTATACATTTAATTTAAGAATAATTAAATATTCATTACAAATTTAGAAACTTGTCTTCTCAGTATTGTTATTTTTAATGCTAATTTTGACTAATCTATTTTTACAGCTGCATATATTTTTCGAATAAATGCATATGCTGCAAAGAAACCTATTGTACCTGTTAATAACCAAAAGGTTAGCACCATTAACGCTGTATACCCGAAATACAGAAGTGTCGGAACAAGTTCTGATATTTCCAATTTAGTCATGAAATAGAATACGGAGTAGGCTAGGACATATACAGCTGACCCTCCACTAACGATGAAGCTTCTCCACCACCATCTGTAATCCTAGGAATGCATAAACACCATCAATATACATAGTGCATAAAAAGTATTTAAAATGTTATAATACTCACTTCTCCACATAATTGAAAATAGACCATAACTATAGATATCTGAGAGCAAGAAATGACGAGAATACAAAAAACGAGGAATAAAAATCCAAAAAGGTAGTAGAATTGGTTTTCCCATAACGCGGTTAAAATGAAAAACAATTCTATGAATACAGCTCCAAAAGGAAGAATTCCAGCCATTAGTGTACTGTAAAAATTATGACACAGTTTTATTTTGATCCAAGAAACATCATAAACTTACTTCATAAACATAAAAAAAAAAACTAACACAGATTTTATAAACTTACCATAATACCGGATTCATATACCATAATTGATCAGGAACTTGTCTCGGAATTTGATTCGTTCTAACAGGATGCGTAAATGGCTGTTTACGATATCCAAAGAAATATCCTAAATATACGAGAGGAAGTGATATTCCAAACCACAAACATAACAACGCTAACATTGTTGTAAATGGTACCGCTCCAGAACTATGCTTTCCCCATATAAAGAAATTTAAAAAGAAACAAGTAGTAAACACTATTCCAGGATAGAGTGTTGCCGTCTGTAATAAATATAATAATTTAGTACTATTTCATTTCATTCTTCAACAATATATCAACTATTTTTGTTCATACTAATATTGCTGTCCTTCTCCATTTTCGACCTCGCATTGTTTTATAAAGACGCGCAGAGAAATATCCGGCAATTAACCCAGAAAATACATATAGAAATATTGCGCAGGTTCCAAGCGCACCTCTGCTAGCAGGGGACAGCATGCCCAACATCGCAAAGACTGAAACATTTACGAAAAAGTAATGTAAACATATCAATAATTGTAGGTTCTTCACATCAGAAAACATGAACTTACATATCGTTATTAAAGTCATGAAAAATATCTGAATTCCACTGCCTATTACAGCAGCAAATAATCGAGGATTCGGTGGAGGTCGAAATACATCTCCATGGACTAGTTTCCAACCAGTCTCTTCGATCGTCTCGTCCAAACCTGCTAGACTGTCACTTTCACCAGCATTGTAACGCGCAATATCCCTTCTAAGAGTTCGAACCATGATCATTGTTAGAATTCCTGTATGATTTCATTAAAAAATTTTGACCATAGAGTATGGAATAATAAAACGAATCAAATACAAGACATAGAGTATATTTACCAGAAAGGAAAAGGACTACAATAAGAGAATTGATGATTGAAAACCAATGAATTTCAACGTCGCTCATTCCTAAATATATGTCCCATCTGCTTGCCCAACTTACATCAGATAGTTTCCATTCCACAGAATATAGGAACAACAGTTTAGTTCCCTTAGGATTGACAAATTGCGGATTTGCGTGCGTAGGTAATGTACACACATTTCCTTCAAACTTCAGTTGACTTATATCAACCGATCTAGCTTCTACTTCAAAACCAACTACTCTAAATTCATTTCTAAAAAATAGGGAAAATTATTAATCTGATAATATCATGTATATATGTACATTGATGCAATTGATACTAACTCTCCATATTTGTGGTAGCTTAATTTTAGTTTAAGGTAGTTATTGATGTAAAACTGATCGTTTATGATACCACCCAGACGATATCCATGATATACAATTACATTCTGTGTATCTTTATGTATTTTCTTTGTTGCTGCTGGTAAATTGTCGATTAACCTATAAAAAAACAGGAATTTTTTCAATAAAATGATATTTTTAATCCTTAAAGCAATATAACCCTTTAACATATATATACAAATTTTAAATTTCCTTACAAGTGTACAGTATAATCGTGTTGAATGCGCTCTATAACACGTTGTGATTCTTCTTCATTCCATGTCATACTAGTGGATGATTCATGACATAAGAGTCTGCAGGTTACATTCTCTGCCATTAGTACCTCATATGGTGTATTTACGATTCTGTATAAATATAATATTACCAAATTAGTTTTTGTTAATATAAATAAGAAATTTATTATATCTTACCTATCACCACGTAATACTTCTCCTAAATTTTCAGATTTATAAATGAGAGTACCATTCTTTGGTCTGCAGAAAGGAACAGAATAATATTCATAAGGTAGTTGTGTATGAGTACTGGTCATTTTAACTGCCTTGACATCAATTTTTTGCCCCTTTTTAAACTCCACGGGAGCAACACCAGGCACATAGAAGCCATTCGTTTCAATTAATAAAGATATTATTACAAGCACAGCGCTATTCCTTAATCTTCCCTGTTAATAAAAAGTAATATAACGATTGAAAAAATGATTTACTTCACGAAAATTCATAAGCAACATAATACAGACACGAAATATACGCGATTATATAAAATAGAAACGTATTCTATCAATTCGAACCGACCATTACAGCTAGTAACATCAATATTCGAAATCTTATTATCGTAACCGTGATAGACTGTTTAAACGATCTGTCAAAAAATGAATACATTTCTACTTTAAGGATACATACATTCGTTGTGGATATGAAAAATATTACAATGAATACGAAATGCCACGTCAGTTCGCCAAAAATATTAGTGTCGTAAAATCGATATTAATACTCTTCAAAAACGAATTGAATGCCATAACACTCACCATTCTATAATATTTTATTCGTCAAAGGCGCGTCACGCCGTGCCTTTTATTTTATTCCTGTACTACTCGCAAAGTTCCCACTCTATTCACGTCAAAAATGAAATTTACTTCAACATGAAGTTTGTATCGAAACACTTATCAGGAAAGCAACACCGAGAATAATTCTTTATGAAATTCCCTAGAAAATATATACTCTTTAGTTATATATACTGGGATGAAGACATAAAATTTGATCGCTTTATTCATCGTAATGGTTGAATATCTCGAAAGATAGTAGACTTGACTTAGTTAAACCTTAATATTTTTATTCTTGGAAGTCATTGAATATTAGTTCAATGATACTGAACATAAGTAAATTGATTAAGTAATACTGTTCACCCAGTATATATATATATATATATATATATATATATAACCGCGCATTGTTCTTTGTAAGCGCGATATCTAACTGCGTGCAATCTGTTCATTCAGTTTTGTTGAATAGGATAATAAATTCTCACGTATATTCACATGTTTTTAAATTATGATAAATGCAAAAGAAATTCTAAAGAATAAAATATCTTTTCCGCGGGCTATTAGTTTCATCTACCCGCATTTCATTAATATGGTATCGTATTCTCTAATATTCGAAGGATAATTCGTACCCTGATCGCACCTTATGGTTGACTTAATTATAGAAAGTGATATGTCAAACAATTAAAATGCTACACGAACCATTAATGCACCATATGAGAATCATTTGTTATTATATTTATTCTTGAAATTCCCGCAATTTTTTATCACGGTAAACGAAAAGGAAGTGAATCTTTTATAAATGTAGAATATTATTTAATTGTTGATTTATCAATTTAACTAGCATATTATAAATTCGTAGCTCATTAAAATCATCGTCTCTAGCGGTTTAGAGATCTATTTATGTTCAATAATAGTACCAATTTAGCTACATAATAGTCAGTGTTTTGATCAGGCTTTTCCGAGCGAAAAAATATACCCCCGAAAAGGAAAATATCGTCCCACGTGGGGACTCGTTTAATTACAAGTTACGTTATTTAGATATGCATCTGTTCGGTTAATTTTTATTTCAGAACAATGGTTCAGGTAAGTGGAAACTTTTAAGCATATTATATCGATAAATTTCCGTGGAGATTGTTTAAACCAGTGCATTTTTCTATCGGGTCTATTGGGAATTTTTGATTGTTTTTTTTTCTGCTGTCATCCATTAGTAAATAGGAAAGATGGCAGCAGATTATTGCGCTTTTTTCCCGTACATTCGCGGATCCGACATTTTTCTTAAAATTAAGCCTTTCCGCAAATTTTCACTTAAAAGTTGTACAAAAACATTGGTTACGGTTCAGTTTTACGTACAGAATTTATCGCGTGCATCATTTTTTTAAATGAAACGCGATTAACGTCGAGCAAAACAGAATATATAATAGTTTTTATATGCCGGACTTGTGTCAAATACGGTGTACGACTGGATAGAAATATTAAGGGATTCTATTAAACGTTACTCCTGTCAATGTGAAGTAAAAGTTTTAATGTTTTATGAATGGAGAATGTATCGCGAATTGCTTATTTATAAATATTCTGTCGTTTTCATTTGAAATATGACGAAAATGAGGGTATAAAGTTTTCTTTGTTGCTATAAATACGTATGTTATAACTGTTATGTTAAGTGTCACCTTTGGTTTTTAAACATGAAAAATTCTATTTACAGGCAATCGACGAGATGGAGCAAAGGGATCTCCCGCAAGCATTTCGCTTGCTCGGGGAGATGAATGCCAATGTTTTGCAAGTTAATCAACTTGTAGATAATATGTTGATTCGTGTAAAAAATGGGGAGCTTTCTACAGACAAGGGTCTTAGTTTCCTAGAAATGAAATATCATATGTTAATTTCTTATCTGATTAATTTGACTTACGTAGTTTTAAGAAAATGTTCAGGAGAACGTATAGAAGGAGATCCATCGATCGATCGTTTAATTGAAATCAGGACTGTCCTAGAGAAAATCCGACCAATAGATCACAAACTTAAATATCAAATAGATAAGCTTGTTAAGACTGCAGTAACCGGTACTACTAATAGTGATGACCCAAGTAATTTTAAAGCAAACCCTGATGCACTAATTGCCAAGGTTGATGGTATCGACGATGAATCTGATAGCGATCAGGAGGGTGAAGTAGATGGTTTTAAATCGATGCAATCAAGGAAGTCTAATATTTACGTACCACCGAAACTTGCTGCAGTACACTATGGTTAGTATATAATATTCAAATATAGTAACGAATTTCGTGGTATAACAAAATGTAATGCTTAACGTGTATTACTATCGCAGATGGAGATGAGACAGTTGCAGACAAAATTCGTAAAGCAGGGGAAAGAGCTCGTAGACGTGCAGTGTCAGGTACTGTTTTAAGGGAATTAAAAGAAGAATATTTAGACGCACCTATCGAAGACACGCATGGTCTGAGCGAGAAACAAGTCAGCCTGGGTCGTGAGAATAAACGGAAGATAGAGTACGAGGAAACTTACATGACGCGTTTGCCAGTTACTAAACAAGAAAAACACAGACGTCGTCAAATGACAACAATTGGCACACTTGGAGATGAAATCACATCTTTTGGAGAATCATCTGCTGTGTCTGCTAAAAAGAGGAAAACTCAGAAAAAAGGAAAAGCTAAAAAGAGTGAGTTCATAGATACCATCAAATCCTCTTATTTTCGATTAACAATTAATATTAATAATATAGATTTAACTGTTTTCCTAGGTTTCAAGAAAAAACGGCATCACTAAATCAACTTCACAATAATTTAAAAAGCTGAATTTCGTACAGCGTTAATAATTAAGGTAAAACGCAAAAAATTTACTTCAATTCTTCTTGAAAAAAAGCAGATGCCATTAATACTCGTTAATAAGTTAAGCTAAATAACTCATAACATCTAGTAATAAAAAAAAAAAAAAAAAACAACCGTCGACGGTGAAGTAAAATAGCACGATGGTAATTTATTACTGCATAAGACATACTAATGGTCGTGTAATTGATAATTATAGTTAATAATGATTTTAATCTTTAATTGTTGTCTGAAATCAATTTTTATCTATGGAGTTGAAATATTCCATAAAACGCAAGAAATAATATTCCGAGATGCGAAAAATAATGTCAAGGTACATACGAGCTTAACTTATAATTAAAAAAAATTACGTGTAACCGTGACACAATTAATCAAATAATGGATTTCGGCTCCAAGATCTAAAATTGTAAGTTAAACGTAAAAGTTGAAAGCAGATTTTTCTGCTTTATTTTGAGATATTCTCCAGCTATAGAAGAAAAAAAACCGGTAACATAGCAGGAGGGATGATATTGAATTAATTGTTACAGAAGCGTAAAAATCACAAGACATTCAGTGCAAGCATTAGAAAATTCAACTTTAATAAGGGAAAATGACTAGAAATTGCAAACATTGTGCAACTTCTAAGAATAATGTTCATCGTGCGATATCGCATGTCTTAGGATTTTCTCGCTATTTTAGAGTAGTGAAGTAGTTAATAGTTTTACTATTATATGTAAATTTTGTTTGTGTTTTTCCCCTGGTGAACTGTTGAGGCTATTATATCTCGATGTGAGTCATATTTTATGTTAAGTTTCTTTTTTTACAATGTATCTGTGCATTGTACTTGTTGTTTTAACTTGAAAAATTCATTTGGTTAAGTCGTTAAACTTATATTGAAGATAATATAAGGATAACACGAATGTGTCAAAATTCAAAATTGATGTCGTCAATTTCTCGAGTACTCATTAAGTTTACTGTGTTTAGTTTCTTAGGGAGGGGGTATGTGTGATATTGGAATAAAAACTAATATACGAAGACTAGAGCGAAAATCACTTCTGCAATAGAATAAAGTGGTTGTACAATCAAATTGCAGGAAGTATCCGTCTCTTGCGCTTAAATAGGTTCCATTTTTTAAATATTAGATATAAACTATTGGGTATCTTTTTAAACCCAAAGGCAATGTTTCCTTTTAAAGTAAAGGGAAGGGTAATGTTATATGCCCTTTATACAGATCGTATATGGATATCTATATCCATTGCTTGTTCCTGCAGAAGTGATCCGCATTACCTTCAAAAGTACTAATTCGCTATATGCTAACCGAGGGCTCAACCATCCATAGATGTTATATTTTTTACAAAAGTGTTCATAGATTGAGCCAACTTGGTAATGCATGATGTTACATGTGCCCTCTCTTTTTCAATCTGTGAAGACGATTAAAATGTGATAAATTAAACATGAAATAATAGTTAAAGAAACTAACAAAATAGCACAATTGCTGGGCATTATTTACAAGTGCTAGCAAGCCTAATGTCAGCAGCCTTGTCGTATTTGGTAATGAAGTTGGAATACTGAATAGCGGGAAGATTTTGTCACAAAATAATGTCAAGACGTTCTTACAAAGTCTCATGCTTGTTTTACATATGGCATGTACAAAATAATCAATGCAAAGTTACAGCAGGTTTCAAAATTTGCCCGACATTTAGTTTTCTCATACTTTATACATAGATGATAATTTTTGAAACACACTTACAACTGAGATAACTGTAAGTCCAAAATACTGATTTGTGTGAGTGCGTGTGTGTATATATTTATATATACATATATACATAGAACATATTCCTTCGTTTATACATTCTGAACTGTTTATAAATATCGATAAAAGAATATCATGTTGTTTACAACAAATAAGATTATTACTGAGAATATGGTCTTGAAAGATCATATATACACATACTTACGATCGCATCTGTTTATTGAGTACAAAGTTTCCTAACATACTTTGCATATTTTGGACTTATAGTAAAAAAAGTGTATGGGTGTGAAAAATATTCATATGATACACATATCCGCACACAACATATAGCAGCAAAGTAATAGGATTACATTGAATACACTACCTCAAATCAATAGAAATATGGATTTACAGTAATAGAACTGCATCAGTTACGTTTACATTGTTGTGTCATCATTTATTTATATATTTACTGACACCATCATTCTGTTGCGAGATATAATGGAATATATTATGCCTTATGGAGAGAAGCGTCTAGGATTTGTTATCTTTGAACCTGCTTGACAGGTACGAATCTTTTAACAATGTACAAAGAAAGCACAAAGTATGTAAACGTCACTGTGAGCAGTGAGTTTAAAGTAGTCCTTCAAATCCAACAACGCTGCCGAATAAACAGAACTAAAAAGAAGTAACAAGATACATTTGCAGCAAAAAAAAAAACGAGATAAGGATGATTTATTGACTACATTCATAGTCTGAAGAATGTAATGTTTTATTTATTGGTGAAATTTCTATAATTTATGTACAATGACAATTCAATGTGTGTGAACGAGCGATAGAGAAAACTGGGAAAATGAGATAAGGAGAGAGAGTTTACCTGTATATTACAAATGGTTATTATGGGCGAATTATTATTATGAATTATTATTATGAATTACTATTATTATTATCATTATTATTACATTATCATCATCATCATCATCCATCATCATCATCATCATTATCATCATCATCATGTAGAATGCTTCTTACTGACTGAATAAAATGTTTTCAATGTCAATAATTGATTCACGTAAATAATTTACCCTTACACCTTTCGAAATAATAATTCAAATTCCGGAACGGTAGATACCTGCCTAGATTCATTTTCTAGTGATTTTTAAGCGTTACGTTGGTATTGTATTAAATTTAAGATACTCGAGTATACCTTCGCAACGTATGTCAACGACACATCTCACCGATATCTTTCGGACGGTCTGCCTGTCGTTGATCTGTGGCACGGTCGACGTGGTTGGTAAGTCATTTTACAATGATTAAATTTCAAGTGTAGAAATAATATTTGTCGAGTATAACAACACATTTAAAACTAGGCATCGAAGTGTTTCTTCGACATGACATATATCTTTTACTTCTCATAACTTTGGGTTTCGTGTCAGTGCTAGAGACGTGTCAGTTATTAAGTGTTGCATGATTTCCACGTAAGACAATTTATTTCTCCCATCGCTGTCTGTACAATATTTACATCTTATTCTCCGTTATAATATTTCTCTGCTCGTTCTTCATATTTTTCGGTCTTCTTCTTCCGCCCTTCCTCTCCCCCACTCTTGTTTTCTCCTTTCTTTCGCTTACTATTTCTCTTTGTTTGTCGCACATCTTCCGTCTTCTTCTAACGTTCTTCGCAAAATGTCGAGAGTGCCAGAGGCGCTCACATGGGTATCATATAAATTATTTTTATCGTTACGTAGTCTACAGTAGAATAGCCTGCTATGGGTAGACACCATACATTTCACACAATTTTCGTAGAGTGTAACGAGCATTGTTGACATTTATTGTTGATACATTAAATTTTCAGTATTTTTTCCCTCCATTTGCCATCGGTCATTATTTTCTTCACAACCACCCTCTTTTCCGTGGTTATTTTTAAATCACCCGCGGCGCAGAACTAGGAGAATGCTCTCTTCAAAGTGATTGAAGAACCTTATAACCAGACTGCGAAACTTTATGCAAGTATGGTATGCTGCAAATATGCAAAGTATATGCAAAATACATGTGAAGTATATACATGAAATATGCAGGACTTCTGCATTTTTGTAGAGATCATAAAATTCATACAAGTTTCTTTAGTTAATATATCGATATGAACATTGTACAAACTATTATAATATTACATAAATTATTATTACTCAAATTTCAAACATGATTAAAATTGTGTGACATTTATGATGTTAATGGACATATTTCATTAATTAGTTCAAAGAGTGTCACATACACACATGTTATCAATTACCAATAATTCTTTTTTGTTTCTTTAAGATTGTAAACAATGGCTGCAACGCAACTAAGCAGGGCTCGAACCATCAAGAAAGTCGAAAAACCTCGACCACTTAAACTCAATCAACGCCACTCGACCGTCGATGGGCGGATTACGACTGGTAATTTTCAATTGATATATTTCAAACATAGAATACAAATATTTAGTTTGACTCAGAGTAAACATTTGACAATTAACTTTGGCAGTGGAGGACATAGTATCCTTAATCGACAACGTTGCAATGCAACTAACCAATGGCTTCCATGAGCGAACGCTGCAAATGAATGTGGTTACAATGTATAATCATCTAAAACTTTATGCCCATCAATTAGAAGCTATTTATAAAGGTATGAACTTAAATAATACATGCTTATATTCTTCTACACATTTTAACATAGTTTCTATTCTGAATAACATTGATTTCATACACAGATCAGCTGGACAGAGCTTTTGTGGCAATCAGAAATGGAAGTCAGGACGAAAAATTAGATCTGACGACTAGGGTTCACCTGCTGGAGCTTATAGAGTTGAGAGCTAAGCAATGGCGTCACAATGATTCTATGGATGTGTATTACACACAGAAATTATCACATTTGGATAATGTATGTCGAATTAATTTTTTTTGTGATGTATGTCAAACATTTCATGAAGAAGTCCAAATGACGTTAACAGGCAGAAGTGATTCCCGATACACCCACGAATGCATTGTCATCTCCTTTGGCAGCAATGACTTCACCCACTGTGCCATCAATTTTGGGACCAGGTGAAGTGATAAAAAACAGCGGCAAATTTGTTAAGCCCACACGTATTCCTGGAAAAAACTACTGCAAAGATGAAGTTGTTATACGTAACAGTGATTCTGGCAAAGGTAAAGAGAATTTAAATATTTGATTAATGATACTTATATATTATAGCAGAAAAATATCTGTAAAGCTTTGTCAAATGTAGAATATGGCCTATTTTTCAGCATTTTAATTATTTAATTTAATTTTAAGTCATCGTGCACTATAATTTTGGTTCTGTTTTTCAATATGTTTTGTATCATGTTAATTTTGATCTCGTTTTTCACGCGTATTGTAAGTAGTATTGTGTTTCCACTTCTAAATTATTTGCACAAAAATACAGTGATGGGAATAAAAGGGCGGCGGGTTCACATGATCGAAGAGCTCAGCCAGACAATCATCTCCTTCCAGCGAGGTAAACAAATAATTTGCAGATGGCTTGATAGCATCATACTCATGCACTACAAGAATAATTAATTGTATATTTTTTTTAACGTCTATTATATATATTAAAGTTCTCGTTACAACGATAATTAGATTTACGGGGTAATTCAAATTCATTACAATATCATAGTTGAAGATATGAGTCTAGGTATTTTATTGGACAAAATCAAATGTTTCCAGTTCTTTTTTATAATGATGCACTACAAGATACCAAAGATTTATATTCTAATAGCAATTTATAAAACCTTTGTGAAAATAGTATTTATTTGATTTTACGATTATAACTTATGTTTTAACCTGTGCTTATGTTTATTTGCATGAAATATTTTGATTTTTTTTGCGTTGCTATTAATTGGTGAAATAATTGTAATATACAAATCATTGAACGTGTTCTGCAAGAGCTTTTGAAATTTGATTATTCATATTTTATTATGCAATTGTTTTTATTATTGTCGCGTGATTATTAACGGTATGACATGCATTGTGTTTGCAATTTAATAAATCACATTTACGTAAGTATAAAGTGTTATGAACAGCATTTGACGAACTTAATACAATTGATTTTACCGCTTATAATTGCTTATAATTTCAAATGCACTTAAAAACTATACTACCTTCCTTTCACAGGAAAGACTCGTATACAATTAATACCGATCTTCTTATTAATGTTTTAATCCACAAATAATTTGTCTAAGAGTGTTTGGAAAATGCCTGTATTTAATACATTTTTTTTTTTAGATGTAATTCTACACAGATGCATCACATTAACCATAATGCAGATGATTATATCTGAAACACATATTGATCATAACAAATGTTTGGTACCGTATTAATATAAAAAAATGTATTAGTTTAATATAATCTTTCTTTCACAGTAAACCCTGGAGCCAAAGAACGACTTGTCCAGATCACGGGTACTTCCGAGGACAAGATACAGTAAGTGCGATTTCATCTTTATTTCAGTTTATTAAGCTGTGAATGCATCATTTATTTCTGGAATATTATGACAATAGTTATGCGAAGGACTTGATAAAAGATACGATTCAACGAAATGCATCGCCGGTGAGATTGGAGCAAGGTGGAGGAGAAAAAGGAGCTATGGGTGGTTCTAGTTCCTCGTTAAATAGCAGTGCGTCGGATGAAAGTAATCGGTTGCAACATCAGCAACAAAATTCTCGTCTACGTTCGCTCCTCCACAGCTTCTCCACCAACGACGCCAGTATAGGCGAATATAAATATACGGTTACAGTTGGTAATCAATCTCTGAAGATCACAGGATGCAATCTGGATCTTGTCAGGGTAACAATTCTTGTATTCTAAATTGTTTAAATTGTACATTATCGTATAATACATTTTAACATATGTTAAATGCTATGTATCTTAGACTGCCAAGTTAGTCCTAGATGAATACTTCGTGGGAGATTCTGAGAATTTCACAAGTGGTATAGAATACTTCAATTTTGAAGAAGAATCTCCTTATTCGGTCTCGTCTTCCAACATACCAAAAACACCGTTAACTCCAAGTAGTACCAATGAAATAGGCCGAGAACTAAGTATGGATAGCACTGCAACTTCAGAAAGTGAAGAGACTTACAAACCCCGTATAATTTCTGAAGTAAATCCTTCAACTCAGGAAGGTAATTACTTCAAATGATTACCGTCGATAGAGTGATATAAATGCCATGTATATAACATTTAATTATACGTCTATCTAGTTCCAGAAGTCAGAGAACTCACGTACGAGTTTTTGTTGTTGTGTTCAACAGGCCCTTATGCCAAGCGGCCGCCTGCGGATTGGGCTCGAATTCAAAAGGAGTGTCCCAACATTATTCGCAAGGTACATCAATGTGATACCAATGCTAATCACCTGATGTCCAACAGTATTACTAATTTTCCTTACGTTTAATGACTCACGTTTAATATCTCAAAATTAACAATACTCGCATTGACGTTACCTATATTTTGAAGTTATGTTTTTTTTTTATGTTTAAATGTGTTAACGCTATTATTAGTTACATTTTTATTTGTTACCTTTATAGTAGAATATTATTGAACAAATTTTTTATTGATGAAGAACGATTGTGATTAAGGTATAATTATTTGAGAATTCTTAACTGTTATCAAAAAGATCAAATTCTATTTCAGAACTATTCTCATTTCTATGTAAGTACAAAATCGGCTAATCCAAGTGATATATCTACAAAGTAAACACTAAAAGATTCATACATATATATATATAGATCGGTTCAAATGATTCTGGCGTTCCTAGTGCTCTTCACGCTGTTTGTGATAGTATGTTCAGTACCATTTGAATAGAATGTACTTAAACCAAAGATTTTATGTTACTATCGTGAAGTACGCGATATTTGATACTTACAAAGAAAGCTTTTACGTTATCTGTATTATATAGAGATATTATATATAAGATTTATTTCATGTGTTATTTAATAATTTTATATTTATTGTAACATAACTTGCCTCAAGATTGTACTAATACACAATATTAATTAATTGCTTATATTAATATATGTATAAGTTGTACATTATATTAATATATAGTAGCAATGTGTTTATTGTATTAGTACAATACGTCTATTTCATTATAGTTGCGATGTAGATGCTTCGCATTACACAGTATTACTTAATAGGATATAAAGTTTTGTTTTATGTTGTTAAAAAGTAAAGTTGTGCTTAACAACATGACTACAAATGAAGAGTGGAAATGTATGACGTTTGTTTAAAAAAATATGATTTTGATTTTTAAGTTCTTATAGATATTTCTTGTTTTTATATTAAATACACATAGTTTATTATTAAGCAAATTTGAAAAGCAAATTATCTCAATTTCTATTTCGTTATTACTACTATTACTACTACTATAACTGTTATTATTATTATTATTACTATTATTAGTACGCATCATATAAAGAAAAGTACTAAATTTTATACATTATGTGAGAAATTAAAAATTATAGTATTGATATCACTGTACAATTTTATGAGATTTCAAAGATAATCAAGCGTTTTTACTTTTTGTATTTTTAAAGATCGTATAGTATAAATGTTATACAAAAAAAAAACTGTGACAAATTCTTCCGTTTCTTTGTCTAAAAATTAAATTAAGAACGTTTGGTGTCAGTACGATAAGATGGCATGCACGTATATAAACTACTTAACACTTGCTTTACAAATTTAAAGCATGCTGCTTGTAACAACATACCGAGGTAAAGTAGAAAATAAAATATTCCTTACTGTTTATTATTACATTATCGTTGATAATATACATTAATAAAGATATTTTTTTTCACAGGCACCGATTCGCTGGTTCGAACCGGAGGCATATAAAGCTAAGGTAGCAGCTGCTGGTCTTATTACAGTATTGCCTGTCGGAGAAGGGGAAACTGATCCGGAATGAAATCGAGAAATTATTCTTTTCAAACGTCGTGAAATCGTATGTATTAGTAGTAATCTTTACATCGATCTTTTATCTCGATGTATTGTGATACATTTTCCAAAAAACCTCAGTATAAGATTTGTTCTTAAATGGACAAGTATACACACGCATCGATATATATATACACAATATTTCATGAATCTAGCAATATGTATTGCTCAATTCAATTATAGCAATACGAAGTCTCTAATATAAATATCGAGATAAGCGATAATATTTATAAATTTGTGCGTGTTCAAATCGAAATCTTCTTTGAATAATTGTAATATTTTTTGAAGCATTTATGCTTTTCTATCGCACTTCTACGCAGCTATTGAAGAGGTTTCGTTGTACGCTGCTACCTAATTTTTATTTAATTGAATGCGTGAGCTACGGCGAATATTTTTTACCGTATACACGGTATCCGGCATACCAAATGTACGTACCATTTTACGTATCATAGCAAATTAATTATTGACTTTTATTATTATCGAGAATATTCGACAGTTCATTTAAACACTTGTGAAAGACAGTAAACAGTTTTTACGATGTTATCATGATAGATTAAATCACGGTATACGATGAAGTTCAATTTGTGAAAATTATGTATAAAGTATGTTCAGCATTTTTATCGATAATTTTCAATGTAAACTAAATGGCTTAGGTATAGAATTTGAATGAGTAAGAAAATAACTAAATAAACAAATTAATGGCATTGGTTCTACAGTAAAAGTAAAACTGATCGTTTTAGAATCTAATTTGGATAAGTATTGGAGAAATGCATCTTTACGTGCGTAATAGACGTAACAAAGTAATGGAACGAACAGTGATTTAGCATAGTCTAGTCTACCTATTTAAAGTAGGCACTACCATTTTGGTAATTTCTCTGCTGTGAAATAATAACCAAAAAAAAAAAAGGTTTCATTTAATCTCGAGGTTTTATATTTTATACACTTAAACGGAGGTGTTATGTGCAGTATGCAATATTAATTGTATGAAAAAATGAAAACAGAAATGTCTCTTACTTTTAGTTGCTTTTTTTTTATACAATTGATGTGGAGCATTAATTTTTAATGTTGCACATATATTTAAAAAAAAAAAACTTGTTTTAGTAATATGATTGATACATGGTTGTATTGTTGTCAGTTTTCTATTAGAGACAAAAATTTTATTTAAAGAAAGTATTTTTCTATTCTACTACTATTTCTTTGTTTTTAAATAAGCTTACAATATTTATTGAAAACGTTTCGCTAGCCAGAACATAATAACTTGCACATGTAGTTTTACATTTTTGTAAGTATGTTCTACTATAATTATTTTTGTCATGTTATTTAAATTTTTTATTTTTATTTATTGTTTGAACTTTACAAGGTTGTGTTTGCATGTTTTTCATTGTTTTCTGGCTTGAAACTTTTTGTCGAAAGAAAAAATGTTTTGTTTATTTAATTTGGGACTAAATCGCAAAAACTGCACGCATATGGGACGTTATGTTTGTAAGTTTTTACATCGTTTAATATTTATTACAAAATTTACACGATTATTTGAATTAAATTATTAGTAATTTATTTCTATTATCACTAACTGCAGTAATATATTATATTATTGTACTTTGCTCTTTAGTAATAAATCAATAAAAATAAGAACGTCGTTCGATTATGATTTTTTTACCTTAAAGTACAACGACTTCAAGTTTATTATGAATTCCATATATACGATATATGAAAAATATGTATAGTCTAAATTTGCCTTATCGCTAATAAGTAAACGTTTAACATGGATATGTAAATGAATGAACTGATCTTTCGGCGCTACAAGTTTTATTATTCCAGTATCGTATAGAAATGATAATGACCGAAATATACATTCACATTCAATTTGTGCAGACTCCATTGTACTAGATATCGATTATGCCTTTTTGCTTTTTCACTTTTTGTAAAAGTTAAAAATGTTATATCCTCTGATATTATGTGCATAAAACATTTGATATCAAAGGTCTACTCATTGATTGCATTTTGTTATAATCTGTCATATTAATTAATCGTTAATCGCTATATTGCAAATGATCTCAATACGTAAGTTAAGAATAATACGATATACATACATTCCATATATGTACCATAAATTCAGTCTACTTTTTATCATCATATAAATTAATTCAGTCTAAAGTACAGTACCAGTTTCGTCTGTAAAAATGTTTGTTATCGTCAATAATCGTAAAATAAAAGTACAATTAAAAGTATATCGTTAGTACGTTAATAAGAGTTCAATATTACCTATAGTAGTAAATAGTAAGGCATAGTTTGATATAAATAAAACACTTCATCCACTATGAATTATCGATGGAACTTTTAAGGCGGTTACGAAACTTATCATCTAATTTGAGAAACTGGTTCTGTAGCATATCGGACTATTAAATTATACGATCAATCGTACAATGATTGGCAGTTTCGAGAGAATAGTGGTCTTCGATAATATTTGTCCATTTCTCAAAATGCATCAACACGTACCATATACTTTTAAATAAAATGGACTAACATGCGATTAATCCGGTAAAACAAAAATTATAAAGTACCACCATTCCAATTATACAATTGTATAATTTTATCATTGCTATTTTCTTAAATATATATAATTGCATATCTATATATAGTTACGGATGTAAATGATCATGTATATGTATATATGCATACAACATAGAGTCGTAGGAATATTTTGTCAGTGACGAGTAATCAACGACATCAAATTTATTAACACGAACGAATATATAATAATTATTAGAAATGTAAGTATTTTTATTCCGATGTCGGCGTTTTATCCAGAATTGGCAGCTATCTAAACTACTCTCACGAAAAAATTCCTCGTCCCTGTCTCATATTCCGAGATAAATAGACAGTAGCACAATTTATTCTACATATGATTTACTTATGCTCGTAAGGAATTAAAATAAAATGTACCATACTCTCAAAAAATTAATATGTAACTTGAGTCCCACTACTCGCATAGACGAAAGACATTCTTTATTACAGAATATCTTTTATATATATAAAGAAAAAAAAAACAGACAAATGTAGCTTGTATAGAATTAAGAAATTTGAAAAATATTGCAACAAAATCGCACATCTTGCTACTAAATACGTGACAAAATCTAGTCAACGCATTCATTAGTTACAACAAATATTTAAGATTGGAACTAATTACACTTTAATATTTGTTATTGCTACGTAAACGTAATAAGTGAGGATTTAGCGTAATGAAATCGGTAGCTTTCTTTCGTGAAGCTTAATACCACGGCGATCACAAGGTTTGCATGTGTACAAATATTAAAAAAATGTTAAGGATACACTGTGTTCACATTTATTATAGTCTAAACATTGTTTTTATAAAACATAAATCGCTAAAAGCGATAATCTACTTTTTAAATACAGTACTATATCATAATTACTTTGTTTTGGGATAGCAGGTATATTCCAATCAAGTTTGCTAACCACAATTTCGTTTTAATAAATCTGGTACTAAAAAATTCACATAGAGCTCATAATAACTCTACATCCTAAGAATGTTATAATGAACGATGATATAAATGACTTTCCAGTGATAATATTATACATTTATAAGAAAAGTCAAATTAAATGAATACAAAATTACCTATTCGTTTGGCAAACGTGTGTTTTATCGATCCAATACACGTGTACCTTTTTTCCTCAAACGGCTGGCAATGTCTCGTAAAGAATGCTATTTACAATGCAACAGCCCATACTTGTGTATTTTATTTCTAAATTTAGAGGTCACAAAATTCTCGTACTGTGACAGTAACAGAGACACAACCTCTAAATTTAGATTGTTTACACAATTCTTAATTCACTTTTGTAATTCGCACACATTAGAAATTTCTACCTAAAGGATTTAAATTTGCATCGAACTATTCAATTTTAATTTTCATTATTTATAAGATCTGTTAATCGCCTATATGCAAATGCGACCGTTAAAACTGCGCCATGATTGTTAAGCGATCAGCTCGAGACTACAAATATGTGTCGATTAAACACTGAGTATAATGTCTTTACCGAAATTTTAACGCAGTGTTCTATATAAAATATGTCCCCGTACTCTCGCATTTATCTTTTGTAAATATAGAAAATTATACCATTATTTTTCTCCCAATTATTAAAACGAAAAATTCACTAAATACAATCAGTGGGAATTATCTTTTTGTAAAATAATCAATTTGCCATAGGGTTAAAAGACATAGTCTGGTCCTGCCATGTCTATTGCCCATCTAAATTTATCCCTTTGAGTTTTGTTGTAAATTTTTTCAATAGGGACGTTATTCTTCTTGCACCTAAAAGAACAGAAATTCAATATTGTTTATCTGTAAAAAGTATACGATATGTAAAACAAAATAGAATACATAATTACCATGCAACGCTAATCCTAGGATCAAGATAATTCAGCTTGGAAGTGCCTAATGCAATTTCTTTATTTTCTTCTTTATCTGTTGCTTGAACTTCCAACTTGGTTAATTGATCCTTTAGTCTATCAAGCGTTTTCTTTTTCTTCTCATACACACTGCAATTGGAGGTACACAATAGAATATTTATTATCCTTAAACCCTAAATTACTATCAATTTTAATTAACATACACTTTTTCTTTAACAGATCCATTCTTCGCATCACGTTTAGCATCCTTTACGGCTAGTTCTGCATCAGCTATAGCTTCTTTTTTAGCTTCTATTTTTGCTTTAAGATTTTCCATAGACTTTGCGTGAGTTTTAGGCACTGAACGTTGATGGTTACATAGTATTGCAACTGCTCGATTTGCCCTATTATACGACAAAATCTTTTCTGCTTCTGTATCATCTGGATTTGTTAATTTATCTAATTGTTGTTGTAGCGTCCAAGACGCGTTGTATGTTCTGAATACTTTAGCAGTAAGACCTTCCATCAATTCGTTTAAATGTTTATTCATAACAGTTGTATTAAGACGATCGAACAGATCATCGCTAGGAGACTTATTCTCCATAAAAAGTTGTAAATTTTTAAATACTCGTTTCTCTACTGGCACTTCATTGTAATACCTTATGGAATCCTTACCTACAAATATATTGACATGAAAAACATGTGCATAAATATATACCTCTATTTAATTTAATAAAAAAATTAATATACCTAGGAAATCAAATACAACTACATATTCTTTCCCATCTTTTTGTTCGTGTAAAGAAATATGTTCTACTCGTAAAGAACAACAGCCCACAGTATCTGCCTGGTCCTCATCCTTTTCATTACCAGCTCTGAGCGCTAATTTATCTATGAAGTACAATGCAACAGCTCTTTGTCTAATACGCATTTCTTTACTTTTCCAGTCTTCCCTATATTCAGCACGAATTTTATCTATCGATTGTGCTAATTTCCTAGCAGTCTCATATTTCTGCCAATCTTTTTCTCCCTTAAGCTTACTTGATGGATTGAGCATAACATATTTCACTTGTCCTTGAATATTTTCTGTCCAAGAAGCAAGCCATGTAACATTAGGATCGTGTCGAATTTCTTTCCATTTGTGACCAACTGGTGGTTTTGGTATGTTTGAGTCTTTGGAGCAATTTATTAGAATATCTTCAGGCACAACTCTTCTTTTCAGTTTACCCATTTTAGGATGTTCACCGCGACCTCTGAATAAACCGGGAGGTTCAATTTTGAAATTTCCTATTTTTTCTTTATGTCCATCGATAGTACAAAAACCATACTCTTTTTGAATCTCTTCGTTCATTTCTTTTACTTTTTGTTTTTCTTCTTTTGTCATTGCCTTTCTTTCTTCAGACTTTTGAAGAAAATATGCATGCATTTCTTTAAAATTGCACTTACTTAAGTCAACTATTTTAGATCTTTCCGATTCTGTCATCACTTCTCGCCAATCATGGAAAAAGTTAGTGTTGAATGCAGGCTTTGTAGTATAATCATGATCCAACATGCGTGCATAGAATGTTGCAACTTCCTCTGCATCCTCGCTTAATTTCATCTCTTTTCCATTATAATAAAACTTTACATCAGGAGGTAGTGGTTCATATGCAGGTGCAAATACCGGTCCTTTATGTTCCAGAAATGTCCATTTTGTTCCATCATTCTTTTTCTCCTCCTCCCACCTAAAATAATTTCGTAGTTATTTTCACATTAGTTCACTTCATTTATTGTTTATCACCTAAACGTTAAGCTAATAAAAATTTTAGCTTAAAATATTATATAAATTCTAACCTCAAATGACATAAAGTTTTAAGCACCTTAGATTTAGAACTAAATTTGTGACTAAGATTGATAATTACGCGTCTAGATAAAATTAATTGAAATTTTATAATAATTTTAATCATATCGAAGATCAACTACTATTTAAATACTTCATTTTTTATTGCACTGGACATCAAAATCTGGTATCCTCATGTTCTGAAGGTTAGATCAGATTAAATGATATAACCTTAACAACGCGAAAGCCCATTTTACGCGGGATTTTTAAATGACGAGAAAATTTTACCATTTCCAAACTTCTTGTTCTTCTTCCTGCTTTTTCTTTCTTGGACTTGGGTTTTCTCCTTTTGATGCTCTAGCACCAGCTTTTTTCTTTGGTTTCTACAAAAACGTTAATTAAACAAATTTTTTAGAATCGAAAATTATTAAAAAATTATTTTATCATCAATACATAGATAAATGTGTTACTTGTTCAATTTCTTCATCTCCATCATCATCAAATTTCCGTTTCTTTTTCTTTGTTTTTGTATCAGTTTTCTTGGATTTTTTGCGCGCTGAAAGTGGAACATTATCATCTTCTTCTTCCTCTGAATCCAGTAATCTTTTAGTTCGTCTATTGGGAGCCGTCGACCTTGCGCTCTGAACAATTTTTATTTTATATTAAGTAGATATTCTGCAATATAATAATATCGAAACTTAAACATAAATTTTATTTACCAAGGGTGTATCTTCTTCTGAATCGTCTTCGGTTTTAATAGTTGTATTATGAAGATCTGAAAGTCTTGTGTCATTTCCATCAGTTGAATCCATACTAGCGTCCTCTTCGTTAGCAGGTTCTTCTTCGTTCTCGTCTTCTTTAATATACAATGGTTGTTCTCCACCGCTGTCATCATCATCTTCTGGTTCAATTTGTGAAACAGGTTCCTGGAAGTTATAAATGATTTTAGTGATATCGAATGTAGTCGTAACAGGTTACTTGAGAATATAAAATAAAAGTGTGTACCTCTTTCGCTTCAGTCTTGAAATAAAGTTCATTGTAATGAAATTCTGTATTTTGTAGGTGATTAGGTTTTTCATCTACTTGCTCCTCTTTTACTTTAATTTCATCCTTTTCTTTAGGCTTCTTATCCCTTTCTTCCTTATGTTTTGCTTAAAAGTCAAATAAAATGAAAGATTTTAAACTAAGTTACGATTACAATTTCGTTAAGAGGTGATGTCACTATCTAACTTACATTTCTCTTTGTCATGACGATGGCGATCCTTATCTTTGTCATGACGATGTTTTTCTTTGTTCGATGCATTATGCTTATCCTTGTCTTTTTCAGAAGAGCGCTGCTTTTCTTTGTCATTTGTATGAGACGTAGAATGCCTTTCTGACGAATGTTTTTTTTCCTTTTCCTTGTCTTTTTCCTTATCTTTGGATATACTTTTGTCTTTATCCTTATCCCGAGAACTTGAACTCAAGCTGTGTTTATGTTTATCCTTATCCCTATCTTTGTTCTTGTCTTTGTCTTTTTCTTTATTAGAATTCTCTTTATCCTTGGAACTACTATGATGCCTGCGATAATATATTGTTTTGTTTGTATAAATGAAACAACAAAAAGTAACATCTTGAACTATAATACAAAATTATTTTTTGTACCTGTCCTTATCCTTGGAACTGGAACTAGATTTGTGATGGTGTTCCCTGTCCTTGCTCTTGTCTTTCTCTTTCTCTTTGCTTGAGGAACTACTACTTTTATGTTCCTTATCCTTACTCGAGGATGAGCTACTCTTTTTATCTTTATCCTTGTCTTTGTCTTTGTTACTGCTGTCATGTTTATCCTTTTCTTTAAAAGAATTGGAACTATGTTTGTGTTTGTCTCTGTCCTTATCTCGGTGTTCACTTTTATGATTTCTATCTTTCTCCTTGCTCCTTTCCTTATCCTTATGTTCGGATTTATGAGATCGCTCTTTATCTTTGTCCTTATGCTCAGATTTATGTTCTCTTTTCTTATCGAATCCATTAGACATACCATTTGTGTGGGCATCTGAAAATATTACAATATACATATAATTGTTTCATTTGCATTTAAAAATATCCATTTGAAAAATACACTATTCTGCATATTATTAAAACAAAATATTTGCTTATAACATGTTTCTTAAAATCTGAAACAAATGATATTTGCATTGTTTTATTTATTTTTTATGTTATTAAAACTGAAAATATTTGTTCAAATGTTCAATGTGGATTAATTTTTAAATACTATTATCTATTTCTGTTTTTTACGATTTTTCTGGAACATACTATTTCTGATAAACATCAGTTGATAACAAAATTCTCGTAGAATTGCAGAAAAAAAGAGAAAGAAGCGAACGATTTAAAAATTGAAAAATCTCGATGTATAGAGCGGAAAAAAGTGGCGATTCAAAAAAAGAAACGATAATAAAATTTGAATTGCAGAAAGTAGTAAGTAGTTCGAACGCTTGGCCAGAGTCGAAACACGTGTCAGACCGGTCGGGTCGTTGGCAGCCCCAACTCTGGCTCGTCGCGTCGAACTTAACATTTGCTGTAGCAAAGTTCCAATCTCATCTATGTCAGAGTACGTATGTTTAACTCCACGAATAAAACGCTTACCGTTGTGATTCCCAGTCGTATTGCTGTTCTCCTTCACCTTTCTTTCCTAAAAACAATCAAATTTCCATAAAAATCCTATTATAATAAGAGCGACGCATCGTATCTAAGCGTTCACTCTTCTATCGGACTTAACGTCTGGCCGATTGAAGCGAGCCAGGTAGGACTTAGTCGCCAGACGCCATTTTGGGACTTAGAAAATTTCGCGTCCGTGGCTATGCCGTGCGTCCAAGAGCAAAGCGATAATACGGGGCGAAATATCGAAAAACTATGCACGTGGGAAAACGCAACGTAACGAATAAATAAGAAATAGTCACTTACTAAGTCGGAATTCGACTGCGTTGTTTGCTGCTCGAGCTCCATTTCTCGGTACGAACGCGACTGATAGACTCTGGCAACGCGAGGTCTAACAGAAGCGAGGGAAGTAAAGAAGGACTGGGGACACGCACACCAGAGTTGCTCGCTACTCGACTATACACTCCGCGCGAGACTGCAGGCCGAGCCTACGCTTAGACTGTATAGGAAGCTCCCAGTCTAAGTATCGAAAATATCTAACTGCGCATGCGTTTCTTTGCTCCGCCTCTTCGATCCCCGGTAAAACTCTTTGCCCCGCAATCCGTAACTGTTTATTCCAGTTTATTCGGTCATGTTCCGTTTCAACAATGTTGGTTATAAACGTAACTGATACGATTTCCGAATAACGCATAAGAACAAATATTTTACTAAAATAGAGATTCAGAGTGGTTTCTCCATTGATAAAAAGTCACATTAATTTTGAAGGACTTCCAGGCTTTATTCATGCGTCAGAAGCTTCGACTTAGGGCATCGTACGCTCGTAACATAAAATCGAAGAGAATCGAGAGGAATCGAAGCTCATCGCGTGTGCATGGGCAAGGACAAATCATTTCGCACAAGTTTCACGAATTAAATATTAACTTCGCGATGGCGCAATAAAGTCTCTCGGTGGTTATTGCCATGAAGTTCTTGGTATCATTTTTTTATTCTATGAAAAAAGAGTGAAGTAATACATTAGTACAACGGCGGTGTACATTAATAGCGGTTTTTATTTACTTTTTTTTTCTTATAAAAACTAAAATAAACAATACATCTTGACTTTCTAATACATGTCAAAATTTCATGTTTTCTTTTTCTTTTCTTAATTCATAGATGTACCTAACACAAGTTTTAGGTAGATACATTTCTTGTCTTAGATAAATACACTTAAAATTATTAAACAAATAAAAATGTGTGTTAAATACTTTATACAATCATCTTATGTTATTATACAAGCGACAGTACTGAATTGTCAAATTTCAACTTTATGTAAACAGCGATCAGACTCTATAAACAATTTATATAAGTCATATTTTATACAGACAGTTATACAGATGAAAATTTATAATAGATTCGATTATTATGCGTGATGTATTATTGAAACTCATTAAAAAAAGATTATATAAAATATCACCGACTGTATACTATAGTTTTACATATGTGTAATTCTATAGTAACAGACTAGTTTGTACAATATAAAGTCATTGATCATAATTTTTTTTTAAACTTGTAATTTCTAAACTATTCCTAATTTTTAATTCCTAACGAGCTCCTAATTCTTATAATTTTACATATTCTGGCTTTCCTTCGCTATTCCTCACCATTTTAAGCTTTTGAAAGACGAATACAGCATACAATGCTACAAAGGAACAAAATAATTAACATCACGATAATAGTTGTTAAAGTTTTCACATAAATCAAGAAGAATTATTCTTTATACTAACAAGTAACTTCCCATTCCGCTCCAGACAGAGTACCGACTTTACGATGATTTGGTATATTTTGCATATACTGTATAACATGCTGATAATCTTGCCCAGGTTGGCCAAGAAGCGGTACCCCATGATATGGTGGATAAGTTTCTAAAGCTTGCATTTTACTAAGTAATAATTTGCCTTCGTCTTTCATACGTTCATAATAGTTCTCAAATCTATAATTAAAGGATATAAATCTTTATTGTGTACATCTCTAAATATATTATTTAATTAAAACTTTCTTTACCTTTCGAATGTCACTAATTCTAAACCATATTTTGAAGCTAATTTACAAAACGTAGGTAAATGAACAAGAAATTCTGGGCAATTCACGACACCTTCTAGGTGAAAACTGTATTTAGCTCCAAAAAGAGGTGGTTTCACTTTGTCGCATAGAAATTCTATGCTATAAATATCATTTCCAATCTTGTTACTATTGCATTTTTGCCACCTAGAACTGATTAGGAGAAACAATATTTAAACCGATTTTAGTCAAATTTAAGATGAAGGCTATAAAGTGAAGATATCGTTCGTGGGATATTAAAAAATAAACATACACTAGATCATATGCATCTGGAATAGTCCCAATAAAGTAACCTCCTGTTCTAAGACATTCGCTAGCATTTTTTATCATACATTCTGCTTGTGGTAATGTTTCAAAGCTATAATGGAATGCAAATTGGCAGCTGACCAAATCGAGTTGCACACTGGCATCCTTATATTTTTCTCTTAATTGGCCCTGAAACTCTTCTTTATAATCAACTTCCATTTACAAATTGTATAATAA
This sequence comes from Hylaeus anthracinus, assembly GCF_026225885.1. Classification (NCBI taxonomy): domain Eukaryota; kingdom Metazoa; phylum Arthropoda; class Insecta; order Hymenoptera; family Colletidae; genus Hylaeus; species Hylaeus anthracinus. The sequence continues at coordinate 5,002,119 of NW_026534333.1, read as the reverse complement.
AAGTATATACAATCATTCTCAATATTAACAAATTATTAATTTGACTTTATATTTAAATACATTAAATATATATTAGTAGTCATGGGCTCAGTCAAACAAACTTATCTTGAGCGCTTTCTTTTAAAAAAAACACTTGCTAATTAATTCATGCAATGCACTAAAAAAGTCAAATTTCTTAAAGATGTATAAGATATCGGGAACAAATACCTTGGTACAATCTGCTACTATAAATTCAGCAGTGAAAATAGGATCAAATCCACAGTCATTGGAACTTTTATTCACTAATTCATTATATCGATTTTGGCATTGATCAACAGATATTTTAGCCAAATCAGTGCAAATAACGTGCGTTACATTTCCTTTCTTCCATTTAAGTAGATCTCCTCCCTTCCCACAACACATATCTAATACCTTTAAAGAAGATCCATGCACTTTATCCTGTTTAACCTTATCAATATATTCAGCTGTAAATTAAGTTTCTATTGTTATAAGTTGCAGAGAATAAATCATTTTTTATGCATACGTATACACAATGAGTCACAAAACTATTCATACTTTCTTAATTACTGATTTTCAATGATATCATTCACATTGAAACTTTAATTCAATAGACTTTAGACTTAATTTTAAAATCAAATGAGCTGTCTGAAATCCACAATTAAGGGGATATAAATACTTCTGTAGTTCATTGTATATGAATAAAAATCTTACATATAAGCATGCTCTTAATCCAATTATTGAAATTTCTCATATATAAGATGCGACTTTGATTTCTGCACGATAGTCCTTTGTCTTCTATCATGTTATAATGTTCTGCAATTAATTGTGTATTGTCAGTATTTGCTTCCGATTTACATGGTTCTTCCTTTTCTCTACTGCTGCCAGAAGATAGATCTGAAGGAGTATTGTTAAGCTGCAATTTATAAATTATATATTCAATTAAAAAAAGATTATTTGATAGACGAAATATATACTCAAAGAATATTATGTTTTGCTACCTTAGATGATTCTGGGTCTGGAGACCCAGCTATTCTTCTTTTTTCAGGTTGTATACAGCTGTTGTCATTTGTATCAGGTTCACGTTCCTTCTTTAAGCTGGACGTTTGTGAACTTGTCTCAGGTGATTTCTTTACAATACTACTTTGCTCTGATGATGATGCGTCTTGTTTTTCTTTGGCCTCCTTTGTTGCATCAAGACAAGGTGCAGACATTTCGATGTAGGAGACAATTTTATGATAATATGAAATCAACTTTGCGTATTATCTTAATGAATGCTTGCGTACGCTAGCGGATGTTGCACTATAAACACACTTATACAAATCATCACAATAATCCAAGTTCAAATAAAAACAAACCTCTTGCAAGAAATCACGCACGCTATACTATAGAGTCGGTGGTGCTTACAGTTCTTCGACATTGCTTTATTTCCAATGTAACGAACCGGTATTACCAATGCTGACAACGTGATTTATATTTCACGAAAATACCCTACAATTTATAAAAGTAAGCTAAATACTTTCTTCGCTAACATAAATTAATTCGTGAAATTTACATGTGAAATTTACTAATGACAATTATGTAAACAATATGAACGATTTCATTTTTTTTTTCCATAAGAGCTATTGTAATTTTGAATTAAAAAATAAAGGAACACGTTCGATACAAATTATCTGACGTAAAAATAAATGTATCTACATAATGGAATATATTCTGCGCGTATGTAGTCCGTTAGGTTTTTATGAAAAGCATTGGAGGCGTCAATAATAAAATTTATTAACTGCTTATAAAAAATTGATTCAAATTGGAATGAAAGTTCATTATGTTTATTTACAACAGTGCTGCCAAGTATTTGAGTTTAAGAATATCTTGCGATAGCTTTAAAGTCGGCAGCAACTTTATCCAAACCTGTACCTGTAACACTTAAAGAAATGAATCGAGTATTTCATCGTTGCGAGAATATTTTGCATTGTTTGACAGAGAATTTACATGTTATATTAATATAGCTTTAATCTGTGAAGTTGGTAAGTGGACATTGAATTTCTTTAACGCACACTACGCGGTCTCATCTATTATCTGATCTAGATTTGTTATGTGTATGTATTAACGGCATCCTTATCTAACAGCTTATCTAAAATTCAATAAGAAACCAAGATAAACAATAGTATTTTACTTTGCTGTCAGTAAAAATTATGGTTTCTCATTTTTTTCCAGGTATTTAAAACATCATTTTTGTAAAATTTATTTAAACTATTAAACATTTAAACAAAATTATTTATTCATAGAGTGAACTTTGCATGTATCGCAAGACCATGGATACATTTCCTACGCAAAGGTATGAAACAAAGATCGAATCCTTTGACACATGCATGATCGATGCTACGAACCAACAGAGAGAAATACCTCAAACAGTGAGTGGACAGGTTCCTCCTCAGACTGTCGAAATAGAGAATCAAGAAAATCATGAAACACCTACTTTACATCAACAACAAGAGTCGCAGCAACATCAACAAGAACAACCTAATCAAATGAATCAGATTCAATCCAATACTCAGCAAAGCATGACTCTTACTCCAATTCGATTACCAGCCATTCTCGATGGAGAGTTTTTTACAGTAATTAGAGTGGAAGATACTAATGTTACAGTTCGATGTTTACAGTGTCAAAAGCACTTAAATGGAAATTTGAAATCAACAGGAAACTTTTTAAGTCACATTAAAGTAAGATATCATAGCTTTAGGCTCTTTAAATTTTAATTTGATTATTTCATGTTTATTAATTTAAGTGTTCTATAGAGGGTACATCCTTTCATGGTTGATAAAATTAAATGTAAATCTAATCAAAGGAAACCTGCAATGGTATATATTGACTTATCAGCTGACAAATGTCCAGAACTAGTCAGAACAAAACGAGGATATAGAAAATGTTATAAAACGGTAAGTAAATTATTTGTAAATTTATTTTCATAAAATATGAATTGAAGTTTTGTTAAAGTACAAGGGTTTATTTATCTAGGAGGAATGTCAAGCAGGAAACGAAGAAACATATGATCAGCCTAATGAATGGACGGAACCTCCGTTAATTCGTAGGCGCAAATCAGAGGAAACTGAATCTACTGATCTTTTAAAAATATCACATAACAATTCATTTGTAATGGAAGATGAATTTGATGCGATTGGACGAAATGTAGCAGCAAAACTTAGAAATATGAGACTAGACCAAAGGATTATAGCTGAAAAATTATTAAATGACATTCTGTTTGAAGCGCAATTGGGAAACCTTCATAGAGATTCTAATATACATGTATGAGAAATGAATTTTCCTGTCCAAAAAGCACGCGTGTGTAAGTGAACGATGTGAATATAATTGAATGGGTGTATAAGAAAGCATATATTTTTTATCAAGTCAGATTTATTTACATTTCTTTATGAATGTTATCTTATTACACCACTGTAATAACAGTAATTTCAAAGTGGTTTTTTTCTGCTAAGATAAACAGCCAGATATAATAATGTGATGTAATTGTGGATATATTTTCTAGTTAATTTCACTAATGCCGTGATAGTAAATGATTTCTAATGAACCATTATTCAAATATTACTATGAAATAAGTATTTGAATTCAATGTATACAGTCTTCAGCAATGAAAACACAGATTGAGATATATATATACATATATATATTTTAATACTTATAAGTATTCATATAGGAATCTAGATGTATTTCTGTATATAAATGCATAGTACTGTAAATATTACTGTACAAGTATAAAATTCGCAGATAAGAAAAAATGCTGCCGAATATAGTAACTATTTGTAAAAGTTTTTTAGACGGATCATTTTTCTATAAATATTACATAAATATAGCTACCTGTAATTTATAGTAATGTATGATAAATACATTTTTAACATATTACCTAACAATGAATAATCAGTCCTCATTGTATCTAACATTACGTAAAAACATTCTATTGTAAATTGTAATTGTATCAACTACTCTATTGCCTTGTTACTAAGTAACAATTTTCTAATATGTCTACTTTGTAGATGAACAAAGTTCGCATAAATACGAAAAAAGATAATGTTAATGCAATATTTGGAAATAGATTAAAGCATTTATAAAATCACATTTCAATGAATCGTTTACCATGAAATAGTCTTAATTGTTTGTCAACTGGTATATACCCTACGCTTCTTTGGCTTAAGTAAAGCACAATAAATTGTAGTTGATAGAATACAAAGTGTCATACTTCCAAAAATTACATAAAATACATAACTATACCAAAATCCATCCCAATCTGCATACATATACCATGCTAATGTTAGAAATGTATTTTGTAGTATTACAAAAAGATAGTATGGTAACATCCACTTGTCTGCATACTTAAATTTGATTCTATACTCGATCAAACTAACTATATAGACTAATCCCAACCATAAATTAACAAAAAAAGTAATGATATCATAATATTTTGCATAGTAAAAAAGGTATGTCAACATGATACCATAATGTATGCCAAGCACAATACATAAATAAAGTGGATAAAATTCATAGAATACAGCAATAGCAAGTATACGTGCTAAAATGAAAAAGAACCACCACAGAAAGCATAGAAATTTGCCAACAGGATCATCTTCTTCTAAACCTTTCTTTGTATATCGGCGTTGTGGAACTTTTAAAGTTTGCGCACTGTCTAGGTTTTTATTTGATTCTGCAATAGACACTAGTCTGGTAACTACTTTCTCAGATTCAGGATTTGTGCAAATAGAATCTGGTCTTGGTGGAGCTGGCACGTCTGGGACAAGTAATGGTGCAACTATGGTTATTCCACGTAAAGGAGTTGGAGGTGGTACAATGTGCACATTTTTTGGTGGTAATGGAGGTGTTACAGACACTTGACGATCTAAAGAGATATGCTTATCAAATTGTTCCTTATTCTCATTTTCTATTTTCATAGATTCTTTGTGCTCTTCAGGTTCTTCTACAGCATCTATTGTTTGCACAGTATCTTCCTCCTTTATATCTGATAACTTTAATGGAGCTCTTTCTTCAAGATCACAAAGTTCCTGATTATAAAAGTTAAATATGTATTTTATACGAGTAGATTATTTTGACATGACAAGCATAGAATGTTTCATAATAAAATACCTGAGCACAATATTTTTTTAACCACATTGCCCATGGTAATTTTCTACCATTAATACGTTGGCTTTCAAATCTTTGAAAAGAAGTAGTTTGAATAGCCAGTATCACAATGGACATAACAATAGAAAGCACTTTTATAACCACTATAACAAGATAAGGTCAATCATTAAAATTGGCATATTTATAAAGTAATTTCAATTACACTGTGGATAATGTAACCAAAGTACCAGATTGATGACTTTGATGAAGTGATGATTCATGAAAGAGTAAGTGCGTTTGGAAAATTGCTTGAGGAGCTGCTTGAAACCAAGCTTGTAAGAAAAAGTACAATTCTATAGCTGCAGGATCAGCTGCTATGTTTAAAGTCTTTGTTCTCTCATTCCCAGATAAAATAATAGCATCCACAGATAGCACTATGAGACCTGCATACCTAGAAAAGCATTGTTAATTAAAGAAGCGAAAACTATTAATATTTTTATTGATATTGAAAATAAAATGGTAATACCTATAGAGTGAAAAAAAAACAAAGCCAACCAATTGACAAAATTGAAGGCAAAACCAAACAAGTACACCCTTGGTCAGTTTATCATCATCTGTCATCCACCAATCTGGCCTCGAAACAGTTAGCATAAAGTATGTAATTGCCGGTGCATACATAAAACTAATAGTACAACATCCCCATACAGGATTATTTTCTTTGAAATGTTGTACAGCAACTACTAGGTCAGCGGAGAAATGAACTATGTATGTAACACAAGCAATCAATGTTGGGATTAAGAAGACCAAATAAATTTGTTCAGTTGATTTTAAAGGAATTTGTAGAAAACGAGTGGACTTTTTTTGACAAATTGAGTCTGATTTGCCTGCCATGTTTTGAGATCACATGAATTTTCTACACCATTTTATATCTTGTTAGTTTACATGTATTTTTCCAATACAGATGTTTATTTAAGTTTCTTGAAATAGTCATATATTTGGCTGAAATCAAAATCGTAAAATGCTACAACATGTCGAGTAAGAGATATGGTCATAAAATGATTTTTTATGTAACGAAAAAAAAAACAACTAAATGCTCTTTTAAAAGTTTATATACATTACCCAAATATCGTTGAAAATTAATTGCCCTCTTAATCACAAAAAAAAGATGCTTTGGCCATGAATTCCATTGCATAGATATATTACTAGTTGAAGATGTTACTTTTCAAAGTCATACGAAAATTTATTATCTTACGAACAATAAATAAAATTCAGGTATGCCAATACTATTCTTGAAAAAAAATGGTACAGAATAAAAATTACTGTAATCACGTTCGGATTGACACGCGGAATTTAAAACTAAATACCAAGATCAGATGTAGCAAGTGCGTATAGATTGAAATGATTAGTCAGCGTGTGAAATGGAGTAGATAATTCGATAAGATTCCATTTTACTAAAACGTGATAAAGCGTCTTCAGATATGGACGCTGTCTGAGCGAATTGCTTCAGAAAGGACAATCATTAAACGTGGATGGTGGGGAGGGGGGAAGGAAATCCTTTCTTTATGTATGGGAGAAACGACGATTACACATGCGTACTGTAAATACTACGGTATAGTTGCATACAGTTGCATAATAATTATTCGATGATGCGGTTCGTTCACTAAAATTTTTGTTTTCGATCAAATAAAAGGGTACAAATTTCAAATAACTTCCAATTTTTGTATAAATATAATTTATTACAAAATGGAACTATAAATTAAACGATGGTACTAACTTGTTGTTATGTTAATTTATTTAAAATGAAAATACAATTTACATTATGTTGATAATTATATTTGTCATCACTCCTTAGCCTCATTTTCAATTTCATTGTTTTTCTCAACAGGTTTGATGGTATTCAAAATTATATTGTATTGTTCCATAAGGTCTACTGTGCCTGTTTCATTATTCTTATCATCATAATCAGGACCAACTGACCATAATGTTTCTAGATCATACAATTCTCTGGCTGACTTTGAAAAAATATGTAATGCAATGTTCCCTAAAAAATAAAGAGAATGGATATTAATATCCAATTACTTTATATATTAACATATCATGAAACTTAAACACAAAGTATATGTACCTAAATCTAAAGCTATCCAATCTTTACAATTTGACCCTTCAATCTTTGGTATTATGTCTGTTTTGTGTCTTTTCAATTTATATACTTTACGTACAAAAGTAGCAAGGGCACTCATATGTTTGTTTGATTTGCCTGTTACTACAACCATGTAATCAATATAGGACAATTTAGGATCAACAGAAACTACAAAGATGTCTTGAGCATTATCCCTTTTCAATAGCGATACAAGGTCTTCAATTTCATATACACCTTTCACGCCACCTGATAAGTAATTTCATTATTACAATTTATTAAAGATATCTAATTTTTCATTGGTTTCAAATATCACGGGGACTTTAATATTAAATATATAATTGTAACAAATATAATAAATGACAGTATAGAATTGTTTCATTTAAACTTACGTTCTAAATTTAATCCCATATAAGGATCACGTTCTTCTACATCATTAATTAAATCTTCTAAATTAATTGTTTCTTGCTTTTCACTGGCATCGAGAATAATTTCTGCATCTTTGTCATCAAAGATCTTATAATTAGGCTTTACCGAACCAAATAGGTTATGTGAATCGTTTTGTATGTTTTCTTTGGAATTCTTTACATTATTAGTTGAAAATTGTTTAACTTGGTTTATCCGAGGATACGTTACTACATTATTAATGCGAGGTATGGAATATTCATATAACAATCTTCTTGTTCGGAATAGACTTGATAACAAACGATTTCGCATCTTGAACGAACGTAACAAACAAGGTTATGTTTATATTAAGTCATTCAAAGTTTCACAGCCTGTTTTTTTATACCTTCACGTGCATGTGTATTATTATTGATAAATTAAGTAAACATAACACACAAAAGCTAAGTTATATATATTTGTAAAATTATTGCATCCTTGTCAAAACATTAAATGTAAATGTAATTTTAATTTCATATAAGTATGGTAAGGAAACAAGAGTACTGTATATATTTTGAATAATCACTTTATTTAATCGTGCAAGACACGTACATTAATAAAATGTGACTCTCTATGTAGAAACAATGTACAGAAGTGTTAAATTGTTGATGTGATGACAATCAGATCGGCAGGATATTCTTGTGTCAGAACTGGTGTTATTCCTACAGCTGAAATAAATATTTTTTAAGGTTAATACATGAATTCTGTTTCAAAGTTTTATATTCTGCACAGATATAATGAGTTATCAATGTAAATATACTTCAAATGTATTCTAGAGAGAAATATCAGTCCTGCATTTGTATAAATTATCCAATACTGATATATTCTATTTAATGATGATACATCATTTCTAACTTAGGACTGATTTTTTTTTTCTTTTCAACATATACTAAATTTTAATATTAAAAATGAAGAGAGTTTATCTGTACTATAAAGATTAATTACTATATTCTACTGTTACTGACACACTATATAATTAAAGTGAAATGAATGGTAAAATACACTTACAGAGATCATGGATAAAAAAATTATTTAGACCTCGCACGCATCTTCCTCCTTTTACGCTTTAGCCTGCGCATCCTCTTCTTTCGCCACTGAAAATTTAAAGTAAACTTCGGTTAACCTCTCTTTGCATAATCTTAATCATCACTTTCTGTAAAACGTATGAAATACATAAAACCAGATTTCTTGATAATCGATAAGTGTTAAGCGTTTAGAAGAAGTCTTAAATGTATTGAAAGGAAACATTCTTGCGAACAAAATATTGCATTAACAACGCTGTGTCAAGTAACCACGCACATATGTAGTAGCCTTTTCAAACCGTAAGTTAGATACTTAAAACACATATAATAGTACATTTGTGGCAAGAAATATTGTGATTAATAAGAAATGTTAATAAAACTCTACCTTCGCTCTCATTTTGGATTAATGAGATTTCTAGATCACTCTAGAATATCTCGATTACTGCGGACCACAATGTCCTCGATGCCGCTGTCTTCTGTGACTTCCAAAACCAATATGGAAGAGAAGCGCTCGTTCCAGTCGAAACCCGGAAACGTTGTTCTTTGAAGTGCATGAATGTACGTCTAGAGGGCTGACAAATTTTTTATGCGCGCATTTCAAAACACGTATATGCATTAACCTAATTAATATAAAGCATACGTAACGAAATACACAAATTTTATTAACACACATCGTCTAGAATATTAAGTAATGCTTGTGTAATATTTTTTTTATGCATTAACTTGAACGAATGTGTTACATTTTATAAATACGATTATTCCCGCGCAAAATCCACGTTCGTTGTTTCGTTCCTATTTCATGCATTCCTTATGGTTAAGATTCCCTCCAATTCCCTCGGTTTCCCGCGTTTAAAGCAACTTCCCGCGAAAAGCCGCGACAGACTACACTTGTTGCGCGACATTGAGAGATAGTTCTTGGGTCAGTCTGTAATAAATAAATCGGGAAATTTATTTAACGATTTGACATTAACGAACTAACGTTAATAAGCGTTCAATTTAAAATACGTCAGAAGAATTTTGAAACGATTATATCGCGATAGATGAACGTGTTGTAGGTTAAAGAATAATACGGGAGATGTCAAAAAGTTTATATTAAAAACTTCGTTTATTAAGTGAAGAAAAAGTTTTTTGTGTAAAGAATCTATTTTTTACTTGACGATAAATCGAGTGGCTTAACAAAATTATATAAAAATGACGAGTATTCAAACGAAAATACCATTTAATATACGTAAAAAAAGTTCGTTTTATGGAATCAAAAATAACGTTACAAAGGAAGATTTTACTGACGCAACTGCTAGACAATCTTCGTATACGTATACTCCTAGAGTTAAAAAGATCATTACCTTGAGTAGTAGCGAATCGGATTCGGATTCAGATGTGGAAAATGCGTCGATAGAAAATAATGTGGAAATATGCGGTAAAGGTACTGTTGTTCGAACTCCACGTTGTATTCGAAAATCTGGCGAATCCGATGGTATGTATTTGAAACTTATTACTGTTCAATTTTTAAAATGTATACCTATTATGCAAGAAAATTTACTTATATTTATTTCAGTAAAAAATGGCTCCACACCCCCGAAACAAAAGAGGGTAGAAAAACCAACAACATCACCCTCTACGCCATCTTCACTTTTAGACAAGTTAAATTTAATATCCCCTGACAATGAGGATAAATTAATTCCTAAAAGATTGTTTGGTTCTGAAAAATACCGTAGTGCACGGAAGGCTTTACATAGTTCAGTACCTGAAACTTTACCTGGTAGAGAAGCAGAATTAGCTAAATTACAAGAATTTCTAGACGAGCATTTAAAAACTGAAAGTTCAGGTTCTTTATATGTCTCGGGACCTCCAGGGACTGGTAAAACAGCGTGTCTTTCAAAGCTTACTATGCAACCTAAATTTAAATCACAGTTTAAAGTGGTTTACATTAATTGTACAACCATGAAATCTGCTGTTGCTATTTATACAAAGATCATTCAGGAGTTGGGACTGCCTAGTGGAAAATATCCCAAAACTATCATTGAAAAATATTTGGTCTCCAAACATAAAATGTTACTCTTGATTTTAGATGAATTAGATCAACTAGAAAGCAAGAAACAGTCTGTTTTATATTCTATTTTTGAGTGGCCATCAATGCGTAATTCAAAACTACTTTTGGTTGGCATTGCTAATGCCTTAGATTTAACAGATAGGATATTGCCTAGATTACAAGCTAGATGTGAAATGAAACCAAAGTTGATGCATTTTCCACCATATTCGAAACAACAAATATGTGATATAATATCTAAACGATTAAACGAAGCAAAAGTACCTGATTTGTTTACTGGAACTGCAATACAGTTGTTAGCTGGAAAAGTTGCTGCTGTTTCTGGTGATATTAGAAGAGCACTGGATATCAGTAGAAGAGTAATAGAGCTTGCAGAATCACATAAGTTAGCTCAAGTTTTACAACCTACAAACAACAATGGTATATTTTATTACTTACTGTATGAATAAAATAGGAGTATACTGTATAATTCAATAGGAAAAATTGTTGTTTTCTATAAAAACTAATTTTTATTACAGAGTCAAATACTGGTAGTCCTAAAAAACAACAACCTTCACCAGAGAAGCCAGCAGATTTAATGGATGTCATTAAAGTTTTAAACGGTGTTTATGGAGGATCTCAGAATATTGAAAAAGAAGAAAGTACGTTCCCTTTGCAACAAAAATTGTTATTATGTTCTTTCTTACTTATTTTAAATAAAGGACGAAACAGGGATGTAACTGTGGGAAGAGTAAGTTCACAAAAACACAAATATATTTGCAAGTGAAAATTTAATTACAGTTTGTATCATCAGAAACATATTTTAGCTGCACGAAGTATACAGGAAGGTCTGCAAGAAGCGAAATATCCATGCTGTCGATAGTTCGGAATTTGTAAGTTTATGCTCACTGATAGAAACTAGAGGTATTTTAAAACTGACAATTAAAAAGGAGCCTCGTTTATCGAAAGTTAGTTTGGAATGGGATCAAGAAGAATTGGATGCTGCTTTACAAGACAAAAATATGATGGCAGAAATTATGAATGATGTAACTTGTTTATAAACATGTTTATACAAATTTACGTTACGTTATCAAGCAGTGTTTAATGTCAGAAGGAGTAGTATATTTTTATAACAATACGTGACAAAAATTTCATAATATGTAAATTACGCATGAGCGTGTTTATTTTTTTTTTCTACAATTTATTGATTGTTTAATCTCGTTTATTGTTTGCGACGGATGCTGTTTACACAGTAATTTATTTAGCACGAAAGCATTATCCAAAGTTTAATCATTATAAAGTGTTAAACTTCCGTAAATTTTTTCAAAATATTATTTGTATTGAAGCAAAATGCGTTTTCGTTTAGTATTTTATTTTGACGAGTACTTTGTTATTTATATTTTTAAATAAATGCATCATACTTTTAATTTTAGTTCTTGTTATTTCAACCCATTGACGCGTAGGAAAGATAGACGTAACGTTTGTCTGTCACTTATATGCAGAATTGTGAATGACTTATGATAAGTTCCATCATAATGCTTAATTGTTACTTTAATTAAATTTTATCACATACAGACATGCGCAAAAATTCAAATATAAATGGTGCGCGTAGAACTGCCATCTTCTGGCAAGCGTCACGTTTGTGAAAGCGCTCTTCATGCCCTGAATCCTTGAGTGCTTGAGTATTCTGGTGTGTTCTTTTCGAAAGGGTAGTAGTGAAAAGACTTGAAATTATGTCTTCGGTACTTGTGCCTGAAATTCCTGCACCTGGATTTTCTTTTGACCTTTGTCAAAGGTAACTTATTGTTAAAATAATTGTATTATTTAAGAAAACTCGTACCAATGGCATATATAGCGGTGACGCCGAAAAATAATACTTCACCGTACATAACCTATTGCGGGTTAATACTGCTGTGTCATTTTTTACTAATATCTATTTTTCTTGATAGAGTCATAAAATTGGAAAGAATGACAAGAATTATCAAACATTACTTTGTACGTTTTTTCTAGAAATAACTTTATGGTAAAGAAAGGGTTCCAACCACCTAAAGCTGTTAAAACAGGAACAACTATTGCTGGAGTTATTTTCAAGGATGGAGTGGTTCTTGGGGGTGACACAAGATCAACAGAAGATACCATAGTTGCTGATAAAAACTGCAGCAAAATTCATTTTCTTGCAAAAAATATATAGTGAGTATAATGAAATTGACATTAATTGTATATATAATAACTGTTTACAATAACATTGACCTCACCAATTTCAATAATATTGTATGTTGGAAAGAATATGTCATTGTGTGCCCTAAAGCATACAAATATTTGTAACAGTAACAGTACTATGTTGAAAATAAAATCAGACAAGGATAGACTATTACTTTTTGTTTTAGAAGCTTTTGAAATTAGTAAGGTTGGTGCTATTGTAAGCAATTACCATAACTTTTTTCATACTATTAGATAACAGACAATTAATAGACTATCATTTTGAAGTTGCTGTGGTGCAGGAACTGCTGCTGATACTGAAATGACAACTCAGACAATATCCAGCCAATTAGAGTTGCATCGTTTAAATACTGGTCGTACAGTACCTGTTTGCACTGCTAATGCAATGATCAAACAGTTATTGTTCCGTTATCAAGGCCACATTGGAGCTGCTTTGATATTGGGAGGTTGTGATTTAGATGGTCCACATTTATATTGTATTTATCCTCATGGATCGACAGACAAGCATATGTATACTACTATGGGATCAGGATCATTAGCTGCCATGGCTGTATTTGAAAGTAGATGGAAACCTGATATGACGGTAAGAATGCATACAATTTTGACATATACGTGTCATTTATAGACAACAGTTACATTTCATGTTAAAATATGTTTAGGAGGAGGAAGCTAAAGAACTCGTAGCAGATGCTATTCGTGGGGGTGTGTTTAATGATTTGTGTTCCGGTTCTAATGTAGATCTATGCGTCATACGTAAGGGTTCCGTAGATTATTTACGACCTTACGACGTTGCTAATGTAAAAGGACAGCGTCAAATATCTTATCGATACAAGCGTGGCACTACAGCTATACTTAACAAAACAGTTCGTCCTATAATCGTAGAGGAGGAAAGTATTCGTAGAATTGCAGAAGAACCAATGGATACTTCATCTTGAAATGCGCATAAATTCGTTCTAAATTTAATTTCAAATGATATGTGAAGTTTTAATAAATAAAGTCTTAACTATGATATTTGAAGTTACAGGTATTTATTCTTTATGTTTTCTCGCTTAATGAATTTAATTTCAAACAATAAAATACAAGAAATATGGTGTGATAATATTAAAACGACTATCATACAAATTTTATTATAAAAAGAGGAGGATTCATAAGTTAGAAGAGACCCGCGGATTGCTTCAACCTTTGTCGTTTCCAAGCAGGAAGTTTGACAAATTCATCAGGTTCCATTTTAAAAATCGTAATAAAATTATCAAAAGTGAGATGCATCTCTTTGCGAGCAACGTCAACGCCAGACGGTAAATTTTCTGGTTCGTTTTTCAACACGGAAAGAGGATATTTCACATAATTATCGAAATCACTCGATGACTTTGAGGACGGTTGTATCTTGGTTATAGATTCTTTATCTTGCAGAAGCGTATAAAACGTTTCAAATGATTTATAGTCTCTTAGGAAATTGTAATTCCAATTGTCAAAGAGTCCTATAAATGTTGAAGGTTCCATTCCTGGAAAAGAAGTTAGTTAATTTTCTTACAGTGTAAGTTCGGACATTGAATTTCTTACAAGTGGGCAATTCGAAATACCTTGTTTAATAACAGAAATGATTGTATTTCGATCTCTACTAGCTGGATGAGTGTAAAGAAATATCATAGCGTTGTGTACGCATTCTCTCAATGATTTAGGATTTGAAGACTTTCCAATCCAGATCCATATTATATTTCCAGCATCTAACAACCAAATTGCCTCTGGGAGAAGGCTATTCTGTCCAAATCCAAGTACTTCTTCTCCAACGAACGTTTCACATTCCGTTTGACATTGGTACAAATGTTTTTCAAGCTCTTCGCCGATGTCGACGGTTTCCGTACCATAAGTGCCTTTACCTTATGGTTAAATGTTTTAAAACACAATAGCGAATTTAAGTACATGAAATTTTCTATGTAGAAGTTTATAATTCGATACTGCACTCGTGTAAACTTCTTACCTCCGAGTTCTGCCCAGAAATCGCTGTCTTCTTTATTTTCTATCATCAGAGGCGCGTTTCTAGGTGCAAGACGTCGAGACGCTTGCCTAGCGTCTCCGGTACTTCTACCTCCGCACCATACTACAGGCATATCAGAGAAGAGAATAAACACTCCGCTGGAATCAAGACTGCTAGCTCTCAAAGGACGTTCCACCGCTTTCGACGTGTAAGGTGTAGATCCAAAAACTCTGACGAAATATTTTTCCGGCGCTGTGGAGTGAATTGTTCAATAATAAAATTCAACTTAAGAATACACAGTATACCGATAAAAAGTTTACGTTACTCACGAGAATCACGATGCTTTCCAGCTAGTATTTTTAATTTTCCATCATAAATTTGCAGCAAATGAGGCGGTTCTCTACCCTGGCATGCTTTCACTAATTGAGCGGCGGCATCTTCCGATAAACGACAAGCTGTTTCCAACGCAGCCTCTCTGTCCACCTTTATGGAATGAACTCCTTCCCAACAGTACACCTGTAACGTATCCATCTATTAAATCTTTATTGTTGAAAGGTAATGCTACTTTGCGCAATGGCACAGACTAAACACACAAACAAATTCATGATTTAATATCGAAAGCTGTATTTTCCTACGTAGACGTACGATGGTTCTGCTCCTGCGACCCTGGCCATACTTGTAACACATCACGTAGCAGGCCTCCGCATAGTATATCCCTTTGTCTTCGACTTGGACCATTCCCTCCTTGCGAGTTACCCTCCAAAGAGTTCTTTCGCCGGTTCCGTCGTCCACCAGTTGACACTCGGCAGCCATTCTGGGTCTCTCGTTCATGTAATCGGGTTCAAAATTCGGTGGTAACGTGAGCGGCCTCATCTTCGATGGTTCCCAGCCTCTGACGAGAGCCTTCATTTCAGTAGGTTCGCAGGCCTCGAGAGCTCTACCAACGGACACGCCGTTGCTGTAGTTCTTCTTCTTCACGAATCCACGCGCGTTGCGAACTGCTTCCAGCTTCTCTCGGGCATTCACGTTGTGTCCAACCCATGCCCAAACACCCGCCTCGCCGCGATCGATCAGATAAACAGATTCGGATGTGAGATCCGACCGGAGAATCGGTCCAGATTTTAATTCCGCCACCTTGTATTTACCGGACTGTTCGCTACACCTGTATAGCTTGACAGGGCTTGGCGTGTTGACTCTGTGGGGACGATCGGGTTGCACGACTCTCGTAGACGGATCCAAAATGCTGGCAAAGAGTTGCCGGTCTCCGTTCGGTAGAGTCTGCTCGTAACCGTCCTCGACGATGACGATGTGACCATTGTTATTTTCTTTTCTAGCTTCTAGTATGTTTATCGCGTGTCGCTTGTGTAACGGGTCCGCTGTTGATCCGAGCCAGAGGAAAACGATGCCCCTGTTTTAATAGGATCACACAATTCTCGTATAGTTAATTTTTAAGAAATATATAAATGAAAAATCTGTAATAAAAAGTAACCGCACTGATCCCAGTTGGTGGCACGATACGTACTTGGATATAACGTCCACGAGGATAACGTCCCGGGAACTGAAATGATCCCAGTGAACTTTTTCAAGTTCCGTTAGCACGGGTACCCCGACTCCGGTGACTCGGTGCAACGAGCAAGTCGGTGCTTCGAAATGAAAGTTCTCGATAACGAGACGCTGCCGAAAATACGCCAGGAATCTCGGACTTTCTCGACCTTGCGCTTCTCTCAAGAGGATCGTTGCGGTCACCAGAGAATCCAGTTCGGCCGCGCGAAGAGCAGCTGCGCCGGAAATCGCGGAGTCGCAAGCGGAACCGATCCAAAAATGTATGACGCGGACCACCGGTGCCGATTTCAGGTCTTTAACCTGCAACGATAATTTCAACGAAATTAACCACTTAACGCTTCGACTTCGAATATATCAAAGATATGACCAGATTATTATGTAGATACGTCAAAGTGGATAACGGATGTTAAGCGATTGAAATTGCCACATTGCGAATTAAAATGAAAATTTTACGGGAGAAGCATTTTACTATTTTAAAGGAACGGTACTCTGTTTGCGAACGACATATCTGCTTTCTCGCGTGAGACTAATAGAGGTAGAAATACGTCGTTTAGCATGATAAAAGAGCTATATATGTACAATAAAAGTAAAATTGACATTTTTTTCTCTAGAAGTGGTACGTACCACTTACCTTATTCGAGAAATTTCCGTTTCTGAGTTTTAGTTCAAGGAAATTGTACGAATAGTATTGGCGAGGATAAAATCTGATAAATATAATATATTTGTTGTAAGAATGTCAGAAACAATAAGGAAGATTAATGTTGAATTAATTTTTAATTTTGTTGGAAACGGAAGTTCGTCTAAATATTTTCAATTCATTATTTTACTAGGAAGGAATTTATTCTTCGGTCGCAACGCGTATTTTGTAACGTTTTATGACGAAGGAAATGCCGAACGTTGCGAAATAGATAATAGAAGAAAATTACCGGCATCCCAGGATAAGGGAGTGGACCGTCTTTCGGTGACACTGCGTAGATAATGTATGCCAATTCCGAGAGGAAATATCCCATATTACTTCCGGTGACGGCTGCAACTCGTAAACCCTGTTGCACATACATTGAAAGGTAATTTTGTATTTCGTACTTTCACTCTTTGTGTTTCTCAATCTGTAGAAAAGTGGCATGCGACACGTTTTAAAACTGAGTGAGTGTTTTTAATACGAAAAAAGACTAAAAAATTAGTATCTATTAGGTGGACTGGAAAGTAATGTCGTTTTTGCAATTTTAAATACTTGTTTATCACTCATCAGCTCATTGATTTTTACCGATCTGGCATTCAACATTTGCGCACAACATAGCAAAAGAGTGTTGATAACGAGGACGATTAATTAAAAATAGAAATATATTAAAAACTTGTTCGAACTTAATATAAAAGAAACGATATTACTTTTCAGTCTACCTAATATTTGGTTTAAATATCTTTAAAAAGTGTATCGTTTTTTAAAAGCAAAAACAGTACCTCGATTTTCCAAATGCGAAACGTGCTGCTGTTCTTCGGGACATTTTTGAAGATTTCGCCGTTGGAGTCGTCGGAACGGGAGCTCCTGTCGTCCTGCGGCAGATCAGCGAAATTATCTATGAAAATTATCATTCCAGTCGAGGCGCTTACGTTAATAACTTTTGAACGCGAACGACGCTGCGATAAATACTCTTTTATTTCGAGTAAGCCACCGTACGCTTTTCCGTTCTTTTATACGCCATTCTATCTTTTTATGCTGCTATAAAATTTAGACCGTATCGTTATTATCACAGACTTTAATTTCCGGGCTTTTATACCGAGAGTAATTTGGTCGTTCCAGGTGTAAAACTCCTATTAAGACCCACGATATCGAGTAAAAAAAAATGCGAAACAATCGATTAACAAAATTACGACAATCAAGATAACTCTTGCAATTAAATTTATACTACTCGTTTCGCGCGTCGAAGCGCAACGAACGACAGAGATGGGCAAAATTTTACTCGGACAGTAGACGTAGAGATTTCTTCGTCACTTTTATTCGATTCGACAATTACGTTTTCGTTAATGAGAATTCTAATGTACACGCCACATTAATTGGATACTGTTCGCGGTGTACACGCTCCGATTACCAGCTAAACATACATAAATTTTACAGTTACATTTTTATTTCACCACCGTGAAACATTTCATTCCGTGATTCAAACATAAGCCTTATTTTGTTCGAACGATGGATAAAGCGTACAGATATATTTACGGCGAAACAAAATATTAATATCAATATCATATGCATCACTTCGTGAAATGTATTCGGTGTACGTTTCGTTACCTCGTAAATTCACAAAATTCAGTCTGATCCTTAATATTACAACACGCAATCTTTTGTTCGTTATTCGAAATTTGTAACCGGGATAAGAATGAATTGTATCGTTCCGCGAAATAAATTCTGCATCCGTTTCGCCACACGCCACGAACGCGTATATTCCACAAGTCCGTTTGTAAATAATACGATCTTTGCGATCGTTTATTGAAGATTTATAATTAGATAAGAATTTTGCCCATCTCCGGTCGAAAACCAGTGTGCCGTTACGACGATTCACGGGGCACCGCGTCCTTCTCGTGTCCTCTCGCGCGAGATGGCAATTTCTATTGCAATTTTCAGTACACACACCGGCTCCTCGATCCTTCCCCACAGTTCCGACATTTGCCACCTCGTAGGCTATCGATTCCTCGGTCCACGATCACGTATATTCACTGTACGCGTGGCGTGCACCGATCCTGGCCGGCTGGTCGATCGGTTTTCCGTTTGAAATCGAACGAACGCCGGTCGTTCCGATCCTTTCTGATCCCAGCCTCGCGGCGCATGAATTTCGCAACGGAGAAACGCGATCGGTGCTCGCACACCGCGGCTGCTGGCAGAAAACTAGGGTATGGGAACTCGCGAGAGCGAGGTCCTCGGGAGGATTTAATCGCAGGTGATCCGCGATCGCGCGATACGCGTGCACGTTCACGCACCTACACCGATTCCCGGTGTTTACTTATTCGCAGACCGAACGCGTGAGAACACAACCGGCGGGAAATAATCGTCGGACTTATCAGAAATTAATTGCCGTGTTATTTTCACGGCTGAAGATGTTCTCGGCGTAGCAGGATGTCCGGATTAAGTGTTACAGAGAAACCTAGGCGTGTATTGTTCTGCGTATCCCTTAAATATGATCGGCTGTTGCCGCGATTCCACGGTTTTAGCGCGAAAGATGACGAATAAAAATTCCGGGTAGCTGTTTATTTGATTAACGGGGGATATACCGGGATGTACATTCCGAGGAAATGGGTGGCTTTGGAACTATTTGCGGTTTGAATAGGCGAATAGAAATTTTTTAGAGCTCCGCTGCAGCGAGATAACGCGTGAAAGAAGTTACACAACAATTCTCAGTCCGTAAAATTTATGCTTCGAATTAGTATGATGATCTGATTGTAGATCCTCTGCTCGAAAATTGCAAAGTGTCGCGAAAATGTAATAATTATTATAATAGAGTAGGATTTTTGTAATCCTTCGTTATTCAACGACAAAGCCTTCCAATTACCACGCGAGTCTGTCGTTAAATTTAAATTA
>NW_026534333.1:4863244-4982036 GCF_026225885.1 Hylaeus anthracinus | reverse complement strand
ACAAAGCCTTCCAATTACCACGCGAGTCTGTCGTTAAATTTAAATTAGCCCACGAAACCGTTGCTTCAGCATTACTCGCGAATAATTTGAATTCGTTCCTGAACGCTGCCCGTTTCCTCGCGTGTCCGATCCGTAGTTTCCACACGGCGAACGATTCCCTAATTGCTTCACGCTTTCCCAGATGTCGACTGGGTTGTCCAATCTCATGTTAAGACACGATAAACCATTTCAGCACCGGTGACGTAACGCGGTGCACGTATTACCTCTTGCTCGCGGCGGTGCACCGTTACACCGTGAACGTGCACCGCGTTGCATGTATGCGAGATGCAAAGTGCAGCGATCGCACGCGCACACGTACTCGCGAATTTCGCTATTGTCTTATGCATCTCGCATGGGTTGTTCATTCATGCCCACGCCCCGGTGCTCGGACACATGCGAGCTTATACAGCCACACACGTGCCGTTCAAGCGTCGTTCCCGTCGATCATTTGCGGCAGGAAGCGGTGACTGCACTTGCTGCACGCCCACTTGCATCGGACGATCTCGCGCCGAGAGTTTTGCAAAGAGGTGGAAACGAAACGTTTCTTCCCTTGGAATACAATATGGGGCACTCGGTGTGCAGCGACTTGCTATCTTTAAGTGCCGGAGCCGCAGAATATTATTGCGAGTTAGGATATTATTGAGAGACGAGCGAAATTTTTATTTATCGATGCTAGATTTAGCCCTTTGCACTCGAGGCCTTTTTTTCTGGTATCTACCAGCAACTCGAGATGCTTCTTAGCATTCTATTGCTATGAATTCTGAGCTATCTAGATTTGAGAATAAGGTCACCTTTACATCGCCGGCAATCATTTTATTAACACTTCGAGCTTCACAGAAATTAAACCTAAAGAAATGCTAGGTATTGTAGATTTTGCTGCGTGAAACCTAATGGTGACTGAGAGTCACCTCACGAGTGCAAAGGGTTAGTACGTCTCTTTAATACGGTAATTGTGAAAATACAAAGCTTAATAAATATAGTAACTATGCGTATAAAGGTATGATTCTCGAGTATTATACGAATTTCAATTGTGAGTATGAGTAAAAATGAAGGTAGGAATCGATCGAAAGACTGTCGTGCAATTTGTAAGAAGGTAGAACACCTTGTGCCTGAGATCGAATCGCTGTCAGTCTTGTACATTTTTTCAACCTCGAGAAGCCAGTAGAAAGCAGGGCTTTGAATATACAGGGTGTATGTTCTACTCATATGTGGGAAAAGAGCGGATATACCACGAGGCTTCGCGTAGAAGGGACACTCAAGTGCTTCTCTTAATATATTTACTGTTCAAAAGGATAAGAAAACTTATCTCCGAAAAAGGGCCTGTTTTGTAATTTAATAAACCTCCTAATTTTATACGAAATTTAATGTCTAATAATATAAATATATTGGCCGAATTACATGGAAAAGTAGAATTTTGCATCGAATACGTAGTCTGTTAGTATTATTTAATAAAATACAAATTACAATTAATGAAAGATGACGGGCGGATTTTGTTATTAAGAGAAGATCTTAAAGCCCCTCCGACGCCATCGAGTGTTGTCAAAAGTGAAAATCCAGCGAGCCTAAGTCCGTGGAACGAGTACGTCAGACAATAGGCCTGCAGGACCTATCCATCTGTTAGAAAATCGTTCGTTTAAGAATCCGCGTGGCTACTCGTCTGAAATAGAACGATGCACCGTCATGCATAAATCACACGCCACGTAAAACATCTTAATGGGGATTCTTTCAAGAATTCATGCTGTTCGTTACTCGAGACATTGATATTACATTAACTTGTTAATCCTCCATTTAGGAAATTAAACTTTTATCCGTGTATATGTATATGGAATCGTTGAACATTAACATCGCTGAACATGAATAGTAGTTTAGTGAAATATGGTAGCTTAGTTTACGATTAATCGGGCGTTAATGTAACTCAAGAAGCTAATGTAACTTTAAATTCTATAGGATGAGCATTTAAACATTTCTTTTTTTTGAATGGTACATTGATTATGAACAACGCATGTGCTTACTTGTGTAACGTGAATAAATTCATACTTTTTTTTGTGTTATGTGTGACATGTGTTAAATAAATCAGACATTATTTTCAATCGTGATATATTATTATTTTGCATTCCTCCTTACCTGAAAGTTGACTCACAGAAAATAAAATTTTGACACTGATCTAAATTGACCACGGTTACATTGTCTTTTTCATTCTTTCCTTTCCGCAAAAGTTAGTAGACGAATCGTCACCGATAAAAATGATTGACACCCCTCGACGCTCGACATCTCCTACGCGATCGTCATTCTCATTACATAAATCTCAAAGAGAACATACCATAAACCCCTTCAACACTCGAAACCGACCAGGAACGATCAGTTTCACACAAAAATTGATAAAAAAAGAAATCCAAACGATATTCCCAAAAGCGGGACGGTATCGTGTCATCGAAGCTCTTTAAAAGCTCTATCCAGAACGAGATTTAGCTCTCAGATAAAGATGTCCTTTCTTGGAATAAATTCCGATAAATAACAATAAAGCGTTTAATCACTTTTATGAGTTACATTCATCATCCTCCCTCGGTTCTTTATCCGTATATCATCCACTGGTTACACGTAGTCATCACGCGCGTTGTGCTGACTTACCCGTCTCGAGAAATCCATGGTCTGTATCGTTCCTCGTTGCTTTAAGTCATTTAAAAGAAAAGTACGAACGGTTCCGTGGCGATATGCGCGAAGGAGCAGGAGAAGGCGTTTGCCACGAAGTAACACCGTCTAACTGTACGCGAACACAACTGGTACCATGCGTTCCTGACTAAAAAGAAACCGTACCGGTGCGGGACTCGTCCGGAAGTGGGCCCCGGAACCCCGTGCGGCCACCCGTGACCGACGGGTACCCGGTGAATAAAACGTCGAGCCATGCGGGCATCGGTTCCATGGTTGCAAGAGCATCTCGCTCGAACGCACCTGTTCTGCACCTTTCTAACGTTATCCTGCGTCACGAAGGCTCGCTGTTCAATTTTACTCTTTTTTATTCCCGGCTCCGTCGGTTGTCTTCGTTCGAATAACGGATGCCGATCTAATGATCGCGATTACGGCCTTTCTACCGTACCGTGAAAGATTAGGAGCATCGACTCGGGAACGTGTTCGTCACGCTTCTTTTTTTTTTTTTTTTACGCGTTAGATTATTTATTTATTACGGAGATAATGGTAGAAATGTAGGTACATAGATGCTTAACTAACTCTAATGTAATATAATCGATTTATTGTTACACTAGTATGCTTACGCCTCTCGAGAAGAACACGATCAATTATTTCTTGGATTTATATGTTTTTTTATTAGTCGACTGGCCTCCTTTTATAAAACTTTTAAACTATCGCAATTTCTCTTGCGAGTTCCCGCTAATTTCGCTCGAATCAATAGCCATCTAGCGGTGAACAGGCCGAACTAACTTCGGAGTATGGTCAGCCCCTCTAACGGGAAGACGCTCAAGTTTGTCCTCGAATAGTTCCCCTGTCAACGGTAGACGGAGCCATTTGTTTTTTTTAATTATAAAATTAAGAGTACATGGCTGAAAAATGATTCTCATTCATATTTTAATATTGCAATGATTGTCCACATATTAGTTTTTAAATATATATAAAAAAAATACAAATACCTCGAATGCCCAAGTTTGTTGCCGATTAGTTTGGTTTGTTCACTGCTGGATGGCGATATAGGTATTCTCAAGTTTTTTTTTTTTATATATTCAAAAACAAATAGGTGAACAACTATTGTAATATTAAAATATGAATGAGAATCATTTTTGAGCCTTGAATTCTTAATTTTTTATTTAAAAAAAACAAATGGCTCCATCTACCATTGCCAGGGAAACTATTCGAGGAGAAACTTGAGCGTTTTCCCGATAGAGGCGTTGACCATACTTCGAAGTTAGTTCAGTTGTTCACCGCTAGACGGCGACACTAATTTCACGCGGGAAATTTGAATTTCTTTTTATTTAATTAAAGTTTATTAGAGTATATAATGTATTAAATGATTAATTAAGATACCTTGCATTTTTTTTTATCTTAAATATAAGCTGTTGAATTCCTCTAGTGAACATATTGTAGATTATAATCCAAGATATGATAGGATGTTGTTTCTTCGTATACGTCGAACAAATTAGTATCTGTCAATCAACTCTGACGGATACGGGAAATTTTTTATGTAACTTTTATATGGCATAGAGGGAAGCCGATGGACTGGAGAAATGACGAGTCCGACCATTCAAGTGGTTTGTTCCCCATGCATTTTATACTCTTTCATTTCATTAATATCAATTTATATCTATTTTTATGACAGTGGAAAATTTTACATGGGACGAGAAAAACCTCTTGACGAAGACCAAAAGCGATGTAAGTGTAACTGGTGCGGTTGGATGTAACGTCTGTTGTCAAGGAGTACAGGTTAAAAATATCTTCTAATAAACATTTTTTTAATGTCAAGAACATATAAATTGTAACTTCTTAGTAAAAATATAAAAAACAGGCGAACTTCGGTATTTGTAAAGAATCAAGAAGCTTTACGTCGGCCTTCGAACGCTTGGAACTGGAGGCGGAAATTGAATGTAGAAACGAGACGATACCGCTTCGACGAACGAGCGACGCTCAGACTGAACCACTTGATGATATCAAACAAGAATTATATGATTTTGATGCTAGAGATATTTTACCTTGTCGACAAGCTCTTCAACATTCGGATATTTTGAATTTCCAAGTACGATTTGCGTGATTTCAAATCACTTAAAAAATCACTAATAAATTTAAATATTTCAGGGCGTTAGATACCCGTCCGAAGATATAGCTCGTTACTGGAAGAAAGACTCGCGAATGTGGCTTTGGAAATCTGTTAGACTGATGCGCAGACAAAACGAATGTAAATCTTCGAGTAACGCGTGCGCGACAGATAATGAAAATGAAGAAAAAGATTAATCTGAATGTCAACAAAAATTTCGGGCGTAAATTTTTTTTAACGTTTAGATTGTTGTATTTATTGTTCATAGCGCTACTTTAAATAGATTCTATTTTTCGATATATGTACAATGTATTAGATAATAAGTAAAATCAATCAACAAGATATTCTGTATTTCATAGTATTTCTCGATTGTAATATACTTTAACGCGTCTAATAACGAAGGCAGCATTCTCAGTATTTGACCTGCAGCAAAGTAGGTAGTAAACAAAATAAAATGATTATATATTCTTTTATCGTGCTAAAGTGACAATAATTGTTCAGAATACGAACAAAGGTGATACATAATAAATTGTATATACAACATTATCCTAAATTGAAAATGATTAGTTATCCTAACCACAAGTTTCAATGGCATCCAATGTTTCATCTCTTTCAATAGGTTCACCTATTTCAAAGCGCGCAAAATCGACAATTTCAATTTGTTCAGTTTCTAATAGTTGTTGTATAGATATAGTATGATCGAGCAAAAATTCTTGATACAGCATAACCTGTTCATCTTCGATATCATCATGAGGTTCATCAACTTTTGGATCACCAATTTTGATTGGATTCATACCTAATATTGAAATACACATTATTAAACATTTTTTTTTAAAACTATCGTAATATGTGGAATAAATGAATATAATTTACCAATAACATGTTGACATAGTTGCAGTCCTACCATGGGATTTTTTACTTTAGATCTTATAGCCACCAATGCTCCGTATCGCCCAAAAGATGATGGGACTGGATTTACAGGATTGGGGTGGGTACAACCATACAATTGCACACCAGGTTGCACACTCATACACAGAGCACGTTTTATATTAATGTTTTCTCCGATACTTCCAATAGTTAAAGCAGAGTGATCAGCTAAAGTTTTACCATCGCCTGCAGGCAAGGAATTTAAAAATTCCGTATATAACATGCTTTTAGCAACCAGTGCTTTCGATTCCATTGTCATTCCATGCTTCAACACGCTGGAGACTACAGTTTCTGTTAGGTCATGAAATTTTTTGTTTCTAGCAACAAAGTCTGTTTCACAATTAACTTCCACAAGAGCTCCATGATTTTCATTTGTGATCATCGCTATTAATCCCTGAGTAGTCACCCTGGATTGTAATTTTGTTGCTTGTGTCCAACCTTGGGCTTGAGCTTGTTCTTTCAGCCATAGCTCTGCCTAAAATATATAAACATTAATAATACTTTTATAGAGACTATAAGCTCACGAGTTCCTTACTTTCTCTATATCGTTGTCATGCAGCTCCAATGCCTTTTTACAGTTTACAAATGTGTATCCAGTCTTCCTGCGCAACTTGCCTAATAACGTCTTCTTTGAAGAATAACAAAGTAAGTAATTTGCGTGTAGGGAACGAAATAGCTGGCGTGGAATCATCTGAAATATGTCACTGGTTGTGTCACTTTGTGTGAAAACAACTTGAAAGAGTTGCTTTATAATACTAAAGAGACTTAACCTCAAAATATCCAAACATCATTTCGACTCGTATGGCATTTCGACGTAATTAGATTAGCACGACATTATTTTATAAGAATCTTTTCATTAAAAAATCCCACGAATCTTATGGAAATTGATCAATTTCGTTGCCTAGAAACTACAGTCAATTGCAGTTGCTAGTGTCATTCTACTCGCGACTCGATAGTGGTAACCGCGTAGAAATGACATACCTTAGACATCGTCTTTCAAATATACTGTACAACAATATTTTAGGCAATACTTACAGTACAGTAAAAAAAGGTATCTAGCGTGTTTCACTCACCTTGTACAGAGTTCAAAAAACGGAGACTCGTAACAATTGGTGAACCAGACCTATGGACCAACTCCGAAAGTGGCGCCGTCTGTGACGATACAAAAATTCGCAAGGTAGTCGAAACACCGATACTTTTCAACCATATATTCGCACATTGTATTTCATAAAAACCGTGACTTGTAAACGATTTTTGATATACATGATCCTTTGAATTTCCTGTTGATACCTAAACTGTATATTTATGCGACACGTAAACCTTATTTTATCAAGTGTATGATAGCTTCTTCGAGATCTCGTCAAGATACGTAGATTCAACATGAAATGCGACTGCGAGGAAGTGACGTCATGCGAGGGCATCCCTCGTTCGAAATTTCAAAACGAGGGAGCCAAGGATGTTCCACAAATATCTAAAGTGATAGAAACGAAGATCGAACCGTTATTTAGCTTGCCACCGGAATTAATGGAATGTCCTAGGACTAAAAAAAAGCAGGAGAAACGAAAGCAACGAAAACACGAGGAGACATATACTGGAAAACGATTAAAAACTGAATACTTTCGCAGGTTAGCAAATCGCGCCATTTTTTTTTTACCTTGTTTCGCTTAAGTTTGAATTAAATTCGATGTTATAAGAATGTAACTGAAGTATAATTGCTAGAAGGTAATGATCGACGACATTATTTAAAGATTTTTAGCCAGTTTAGTCATCAAACCGGAGTTGTCACAGGCAGATATAGATTTGAACAAAGACCAAGACGTGAATCGTTATTACAATTATATTACCAATGGGGCCGACACTTTTCACACGGTTCAGATTCAGGACGACGTTGTACAGAAGATATTAAATTTAGTCCCGTACAATTTAAGAGATCGATTCAACTACTGCACGGAGGATTTGCTGATGGAGATCAAAGACACGTTCAAGAAGAATATTAAAAAAGCAATATTGGAATTCGCGTTGCAAGATCGTTTGCAGGAGCGTTCGGTCGAGGTCGAATACAAAATAATTTCCAATACCGAGTGTTTCGTTTATCTTTGTACCCTTTTTCGATCACGGATATTTTTATATTCGATGTTATTTGAAGATCAACACACGACTATCCGAATATGACTGTGTAAAAAATGGTGGTTAATTATAATATCTG
Organism: Hylaeus anthracinus; assembly: GCF_026225885.1. Classification (NCBI taxonomy): domain Eukaryota; kingdom Metazoa; phylum Arthropoda; class Insecta; order Hymenoptera; family Colletidae; genus Hylaeus; species Hylaeus anthracinus. The sequence continues at coordinate 4,974,108 of NW_026534333.1, read as the reverse complement.
TACCTTCGAAGCAAACGATTTCATAGATTTGTAGTTCCTGTCGATAAAAATAAACGAAACACCCTGTACATTCAATATGAAATCGATCGTTGGTGGTTTCTTGTATGGTTTGCGCCAGTATCGGAATTTTTATCCCAAGCGTTTTCAATTCCTCCAGGAGCAAGAAATTAAACTGCTGCCTGCTTTAGCGGGTCAGGTCCGGGAGCACCGTGAAACTTTGCGGAACAATTTGCACCTGATAAACCCATGCATGAAGATGACGTTGGAACAATGGTTTTGCAAATTCCGGTACGAAATCGGTCGTTCGCAGCGCGATGGTCTCATCTCGATCGATCGACGGGCTTTCTTTCAGAAATTTCCGGCTTATCGACCTGGAGCATATCGTCGAGTACGCCGATAGTTGGGATCTGGCTCTGTTCGAAAGCACTCTCCGTCGTCAAATTGACAGGGAGAGGAACACGCTAAGGAAGTCTTGGTACAGTGGAATACAGGATGTATTTCTCGTGGTAAAAGATTCACGTTCAATTTCCACGTTTCCGTTCGCTGTGACAATTTATTTTACGCAACGTGACTTTTGTTATGTATTTTTCTTTATTTAATCTTTCACTTCCATTTTTTTCTTCTTAAACTTTTCTTAAGATAACAGTACAATTACAGTGGTTGTAGAATGTATTCGTAGTTTCTTAACTTCTTTTTTTATAATCAATGATATTTTACATATTCTCAGAAGTCTCTAAAATAGATGCAGTCCAAACAACATTTATCAGTTAATATAATTTGTGAAATTAACAAAAAAATGTGAAAAGTGGGTAAAAGTATTATAGGAGCAATAAGTATTTGTACGATTCTTATGACGAACCATTGAAAACTTGTTATCCTGTTTCAAGCACGAGAACTTATTCTTTTGCAGAACAACAGGAAAAATTTGGTTCCTAGCCCGTTGGAACGTGGCCGGTTCAAAAGATTCTTCGAGTGCATCGCCAAGATAATGGAGGCGCAGCTTCTATCTGCGTGTGAAGATAGCTTGAAAGATTTGATGGATTTTATCATTCGCGGCCAGGTGAACTATTTCGAGCTGTCGTATAAGAGCGAATCCATTCGGTAATTATTCGTCAATTTCAGCCTGTCAAATGCGAGTTCAACGTGAGCATAATCGTCAGCGGCGAGCAGCTCATCTTCGATCCGTCCTTTGATCAATTCAAGGATGTACTTTGCGGCATCTTGGACCGCATATGCGCGGCTGTTAAAAATTTCAATAAATTAGAGACGCAGCTGTACCTGGATTGGTCTGAGCCGTTGGACACTCTGAAAGTATCGTGGAGAATTCTTTTCTTTTTTTACAGTTGACTTTTCTTCTTGAGATTTACGAACGGAGGATTAATGATTAATTGGCTCACAAATTTCTCGCCTACAGCCTAAAATAGACGAGTCCGTGGTGAACGCCTACAAACAGGAAATCGTCGATTTGATCGATCGAGAAAAGCAGATTCCCGAGAAGCTGTTGGTCGCGTTGCAAATGTAACCATCAATCGTCAGCCTGATTACAATTTTCCCTCGATCACGGGTCTCTTCGTTACAGACACGAGCGTTTGTACAACAACGAAGAGTACCGAACGATGGAACGGTTTGTAAAGGACGAGAGCAAAACTCTCAAAGAATACGACGAAACGATAAAGCATTATCACGATCTCATGACGAATATTCCGGTGGACATTGAAAAGACGGAGTTCGCTGGCCTCTTCAAAGTGTCTAGAAAGATCTTTCTGGAGACGATCGTCGACAATGTCGCTGTTGTAAAGTGTCTTCTCACCGACACCCTCGTGAATAGGTACCAGCACGCAGCGAGAAAGTGAGTCTCTTGTTACCTTAAACGGGTATCGATAAAGTTATCCAAGGGAAAATTGATCAGGTAGCAGAAAGGTTGTTTCAGAGTCGCGGAGGAATACCAGGCTATAACTGATCGTGCTTTGGGCACGCCTGCCGACACAGCCGCCCTGATGGATCTGATAAGTTTCGTTAAAAGAGCCATAGACGGCTCTCTGAAGGACCTGGAGCAACGGCTTTACGAAATAATCGAGCACATCCTCCTCTTATCCGACTATCGCGTTCTTGCCGAAAGCGAGATAAACGTCACCAACACAGCGTTCCAGTGGTACCACAGGATACCTCAAGTCCTGGACGAGAACGAAGTCATCGTCGCCAACAAGACCATAGAGTTCCAGGAGGCACTTAGAGGTGTCGTTATAACTAAAGAAAAATATTGTTAAAAATTGTTAAATATTGGGAGAAAGGGAGACGTTCATATTTTAATCGAAATGGGTTGGAGATAGTTTTCGTATAAACGTGTTAAAGGATACAAATGTAAGAAAAGTAGCTGTAGAGAACATAGTCATGGTTGTCGAGGTATTCAGAAAAGTAAGGGTTGGTCGCTTGGTAGTAGCTGAGATTGAAAAATGTCTGCTTAAGTTTCAGGATAATTTCTTTTAAGATTAATACATTAGTAAGCAACGGTAGAATATACATTTGTGATTTATGCTCTTTTGATCGTTTCTGTGGTTCGTGAAAGATATTGTACAGTTTTTGGTTACATCGAACTGGCAACTCGAATCCATTCGTTTACTCGTAACGAGTCGACTTACCAGACCAAAAAATTAATGCCTTTCGCTCAACAATGCCCCAGCGTCGTTTTGCTCCCTTTATAATCCCATTCGTCGAGATCCGCGAAATAGCCTTCAGGTACATCCGTCACTTTTTTGTTCCATGAAAATTTACGCCCAGTTTAGAATTTTTTTGTAATCCAGGCCACCGGTTTCCAAACTATTCAAAAGTGCTCTCCGCCGAAAAAGAAAGAATTTCCGCGCAGAAGATGCGCGGACGAATATTTTCGTTACATTTATTTTGGAGTACCGTTGAACATTGACAGAAAAATGTTCGGTTTAAATTTCTTCCTTACGAATTCACCCTTTAACAATAATAATAACGTAAACTTCAATGTTCTCTCGTCAACAGTTAGGTACCGTAGGTTCGAGGACGAGCTGGACTCCTACGCGAAGCAAGTCGACGAAATCCAGTACTGGGGCGATATCGCGGAGGTGTTCAAGTACCAGAAGAGGGCCCAGAATCTGGAGAGCAGATTGATCGCAGCCATGGAGAAGATCGACAAGTTCAACGAAGAGGAGGCATCGTTCGACTGGGAGATCACGCAATATCCGCGGCGCAAGCAGATCGCAGATCAGCTGAAACCTTTCAAGCAGCTTTTCGACGCGATCTGCGACTTCTTGACCAAATACGACAAGTGGATGAACTCGATGGTCGGTACCTACGATCCCGAGGATATCGATAACGACGTGGGACTCGCGTACAGGTGGTCTCTTTTTCTCCTTTCGACGCAGGATTTTTATATGCGACTTGACCTTCTCTAAGAAATTAAAGCAATTAGTTCGAATCCTTTTGATACGTATTATTATATTTTTGGGAGGCTGATCTTTGAACGAGTAATACACGTATCATCTTCGATGTTTGGTAAAATGGGCTCAAGTGGGTTCGAAGAAATACGATATAAACATTGAATATTAAACACAAGCTTTCGTCAGAGAAATTTCAAAATATTCTTGTCTTATTCCAAGGAGTACTTCTCAAAGACGTTTCATAAATTAAGAACACGAAACTGACCATGAACTGACTGCGATAATTAATTCCGAATACATAATAACTATAATATAGTTATCCTAGCTCTATCGTAAGAGGTCAGAATTCTCAGTTAAAGTATAAATGGGTTCAATGATTAATAAGACACCTTGATCCGATCAGAACGATCTACAAACTGGAGAAGACCTTCCAAGAGCCAGACCTGAAGAACCTGGCGATCAGCGTGCGCGAGAAGATCGAGGAGTTCCGTGATCACATGCCGATCGTGAGCACGTTGGGCAATCCAGGGTTAAAGGCTCGCCATTGGGAGCAAATTTCGGAGATCATTGGCATTCCCATGAAAGTGGACGCCGATTTAACGCTGGCCAAGGTCCTGGATATGGGTCTGGGCGCGCTCGTCGAGAAGTTCGTGGGCATTTCGGATAACGCGTCGAAGGAAAACACTTTGGAGAAGGCTATCAATAAGATGCAAGAAGACTGGGCCAATTTATGCTTCACGGTGAACCCTTTCAAGGACACTGGCACCCACGTCATTGCGGGGGTTGACGACATACAGCTGCTTTTGGACGACCACATCATCAAGACGGTCACTATAAAGAACTCGCCCAACATAAAGCCGTTTGAAAATAGAATACTGTAAGCAGAAATGAAACCACTTCGGGGAATGGTGACTTACGAGCTTCGTTCTGTTCATTTTTACGTTCAGTTTCATTTTTAAGGGTGCAAAGATGCAAAGGATTCTCTATAAGGGGTTTTTAGGATTTTGTTTTTTAATTAGGTCATCTTTCACATTTAATTGTAACGCGTACTTTCATCGAACGAATAGGGTATGGGAGTTCAAGCTGCACTTGCTGCAAGACATTCTGGATCAATGGTTGCGGGTGCAGGCGATCTGGATGTACCTGGAGCCGATATTCACGTCTCCGGATATCCAGCAGCAAATGCCAGACGAGGGGAGGAAGTTCTCCGCGGTGGACAAAGCTTGGCGCGACATCATGAAGATCGTTCACTCGGATCCTCGAGTTCTCTCGGTCATCGAGATCGATAAAATGCTGGAGAAGCTGAAGAAGAGTTTCGGTCTGCTAGAGGACATTCAGAAGGGCCTGAACGACTACCTGGAAAAGAAACGGCTATTTTTCCCCAGGTTCTTCTTCCTCTCCAACGACGAGCTGCTGGAAATTCTGTCGGAGACCAAGGATCCCACACGGTGATTTAAACTCGAATCGTTTCACTCGATCGCTTCGACGACTCTGGGTCATTAATGACTCGGCTATTGGAAATGTTTCATAAAATAACGATTCGTGTTCTTGTTGGACTCCTTATTACAATAATTACTTTTAATAATTCCCTCGAGTCACAATATATCGAGAACCATGAAACGTTACGATTATACAAATATTATTTTTTCCACGGGTCAGAATCGATCCCAGAGTCCGCTACCCTCGCGACCGTCGCCCAATCCATGATTCGAGAGTTCGTACGATCGCGAGATCGCAATTTACCGGGATCGCGACGCTGCGTTACAGAGTTCAACCGCATCTGAAGAAGTGTTTCGAGGGTATACACAGGCTGAAGTTCAACGAGGATCTCGAAGTGCTCGCGATGACGTCCACAGAGGACGAAGAGGTGGACCTGGTGGACATAATATCCACTTCAGCCGCCAGAGGACAAGTGGAGAAGTGGCTCATCGAACTGGAAGCAATTATGCGGCGGAGTGTGCGGCATGTGGTGGACCAGGCGATACGGGCGTATCCTACCAAACCGAGGAAAGTCTGGGTGCTGGAGTGGCCTGGACAAACGATCCTTTGCGTTGGCAAGACGTATTGGACTTTGGGCATAGAGGAGGCGATGTTGCACGGTGTTCAGGGCATGAACAAGTACTTGGACCAGTGTCAGACGGAGCTGAACGAGATTATATTGATCATCAGAGGGAAACTGTCTAAGCAGAATCGCATCACCCTGGGTAACTATTGAACTTACTCTCGTCGAGGATCGTTACATACGTGTTACATATTTCAGAGGCTCTCGTCACGCTGGACGTGCACGGCAAGGATGTGCTCGCAGACCTCTGCGAGGAGAAGGTCATTAAGAACACCGACTTCAGATGGCTTTGTCACTTGCGATACTACTGGCTGGTTAGAATCATCCTTCGAGTAGAACAATCTTCTATCAACGTTTGGTCGTTCCATAAGTCTATGCTTCCTATCTATGCCTGCGATAGAGAGTTCGTTCCCTGGTGTCGTTGAACCCAAGAGCAACCTTCCTTGCAATTGCTTGAAACTAGAGTTTTACGGGGACTCCAAGTACTTGCCTCGATGAAACGTAAAAATGGAGAGGGCTTATCTTTCTATTCTCTCTCTTGGTCGGCTTATGGTGGGTTCGTTAGAACAAGAACCCTCCTGCTGGTATTAAGAATCAGTCATCAGGCGTCCTCTTGTCGTTTTACAAACATTGATAATAGGCTAACGCCTGGCACCATGGGGCGAGCCCTTCTGACTCTCGATAACCTTGGACACTAGACTATGCCTGCGGCAATCGAGGCTTTTCCTGCAGCCAGACGTTTACGAGTGTTTTTTTTTTCTAGGAAGAGAACATGTGGGCCTACATGATCAACTCCTACCAGCGGTACGGCTACGAATACCTCGGCAATTCCTCGAGACTGGTGATCACTCCACTGACGGACCGTTGCTACCGAACCCTCTTCGGCGCTCTCAGTCTCCACCTGGGCGGTGCTCCGGAGGGTCCAGCCGGCACCGGAAAGACGGAAACGACCAAGGATTTGGCGAAGGCGGTAGCCAAGCAATGCGTCGTGTTCAACTGCTCCGAGGGACTGGACTACATGGCTCTAGGGAAGTTCTTCAAAGGTCTGGCATCCTGCGGTGCCTGGTCCTGCTTCGACGAGTTCAACCGAATAGACCTGGAGGTCCTGTCTGTAGTCGCGCAGCAGATCTTGACTATCCAACGGGCGATCAACAGTGGCGCGGAAAAAATGATCTTCGAGGGAACGGAGATCTTCTTGGACCCAACCTGCGCTATCTTCATCACGATGAACCCTGGCTACGCTGGCAGGTCCGAGCTACCGGACAATCTGAAAGCGTTGTTCCGTCCCGTCGCCATGATGGTGCCCGATTACGCGCTGATCGCCGAGAACACCCTCTACTCGTACGGCTTCTATAACGGCAGACCCCTCGCCGTGAAGATCGTCACAGCTTACAAGCTCTGCTCGGAGCAGCTGAGCAGCCAGCCCCATTACGACTACGGCATGAGGGCCGTCAAATCGGTCCTGGTAGCCGCTGGCAACCTGAAACTCAGGTATCCGGACGAGTCGGAGGACATTCTGATGCTGAGGAGTATCCTGGACGTAAACCTGCCCAAATTTCTCGTCCACGATCTACCCTTGTTCGAGGGCATCGCCTCGGATCTTTTCCCCGGGGTTGTTCTTCCTGCTCCCGATTACACCCACCTGAACGCCTGCACGTTCGATGCATGCGCCGAGGCGAACATTCAATGCACGGACTTCTTTCTGGAGAAGATACAGCAGATATACGAAATGATGATCGTGAGGCACGGATTCATGATCGTCGGGCTCCCGTTCAGTGGCAAGACCTCCGCGTACAGGATGCTGGCCGATTGCCTCGGCCTCCTGGAGGACCGCAAATTGATGGACGAACACCGGGTGGAGATAACGGTTATTAATCCTAAGGCGATCACCATGGGCCAATTATACGGGCAATTCGATCCGGCGTCGCACGAATGGAGCGACGGTATACTAGCTGTCAGCTACAGAGCGTTCGCGACCTCCACCAATCCGAACAGGAAGTGGCTGGTCTTCGACGGGCCGGTCGACGCCCTGTGGATCGAGAACATGAACACCGTGCTGGACGACAACAAAAAGCTCTGCCTGACCTCGGGCGAGATCATCCAGCTGGCGCCCACGACCAATCTGATCTACGAGCCCATGGATCTCGAAGTAAAGAATCCAGATTTCGGAAATATTTTCTGAATATTGTTTGTTTTCTTCACGACCAATCTGATCTACGAGCCCATGGATCTGGAAGTAAAGAATCTAGATTTCGGAAATATTTTCTGGACATTGTTTATTTTCTTGAGGAAAGAGAATGTAGATTCTTTGGGTACTTGGATCGGTATAGAGTTTATCAGGAAGTGGACGTGTCGATCTATAATATTGGGAAGATCTATGGTTCCTTTACAAGACTTTAAAGTCACTCTCATGTTAAAGTTAATCTCGTGGGCTTTTCTTACTTTTCTTTTTGTATTCGAGGAATAACTGATTCGAAGACAACAACGACCTTGAATACTAGGATTTTGAGATAGCCTCGATCTACTTATTATATAAAGTAATCATCGAGCGTTCATATCGCGTAGTTATCGATATATCTTCTTCATTTTATGAATGTTAGTTATTTGAGATGTCGAACCGCAATAAAGATAACGATATTTAGTTTGTTTACTTCCAGTGAAGTTTAGCACGAACTCCTTTTATTCTAAACGCTCAGGATCTCCAGAAAAATTGAACGAAACTTATCAACATTATTCTCGTATATTCGAGTAATACCAGAAGGAGTTATTTAAGGCGATAAGGCCACAGTGACTCACACTTTACGTGTCGACTTTGGGAACTATCGATTTTCTTTTGTACAAAAAAAAATGGGCCACCCGAGTAACTCTCATATCGTTAAAGATGAAAAGAAGCCTATCGCACAAAGTGAACGTAAAAATATAACGTTTTGTTAAAAACGACGCGACCTTGACATTTTTTACCACTTCAACTAACGAGCAAGCTCGCCGTTACATGTTCCATTGACGTTAAACGAATTTTACCTTAAGCGAATTCTCGTTTTAAGCAACGTTACGATCGCTTGGGTTGCTTTAATTGCAAGGTGACTGATATCTGACGTAATAACAGGTTGCATCGCCGGCCACGGTTTCGAGATGTGGCATGATTTATATGGAACCAGTCAGCTTGGGCTGGACACCTCTGTTGACCTCCTGGTTGAACACGTTGCCAGACACTTTTACGGATCACATCAAACATCACTTGGACAGCATGTACACGAGATTCTGCCCACCTTTGCTGCATCTAGTTCGGAGAGCGGGAATTAAGGTTCGAAAGATTCTAGCTTTCGTAGACCAATCTAGGATTTAGCGTTAAAATATATATCTATCTCTTTAGGACTTGATAACAATGCCCGACGCCAACCTAGTAAGATCCGTGATGTATCTGTTCGACTGTTTCCTCGACGACTTCCACGACGAGAAGTATCTCCAAACGTTATCCGATTTGGACATGAGAGCGCAAGTGGAGGTAGTTCAAAATCAACATCATTACTAACCGATAAGTAACTAGTTCGTGATTTCAATCGGCAACTAATTACGTTTCTTTCGAGTAGCTTCGTGTGCTTATAATTTCCGAGATATTGGACCATATAAGTTTATCTCGGCTCGTATTTCAGGGTTGCTTCTTCTTCTCCTGCATTTGGGCGATAGGTGGCACCTTGATGGTGGACTCTCGCGACTCTTTCAGCGAGCTCTTCAGAGCCCTGACGCAGAGGGAGTTCCCCGAGGACGTCAGGGAACGTTTCGACATTTCCGAGGACACCGCAGACCCGCCGAAACCGTACGTGGTGAACTTGCCGTTAACAGGGAGCGTATTCGATTACAAGTACATCAAAGAGGGCAGAGGCAGATGGAGGCCGTGGACGGAGGATCTGGCAGACGTTCCGTCGATCCCTAGCGACATGCCCGTGAATCAGATCATCGTCCCAACGATCGAGACCGCTCGTTACTTTCACCTGTTCAAGCTCCTCATTTGCCATCGCAAACCAGTGCTGGTGGTTGGTCCAACGGGGACCGGAAAGTCCGTGTACATCATGGAGTTTCTGCTGAAGAACGATCCGGAGACGTTCAAGCCGATGTTCGTGATATTTTCGGCGCAGACCTCGGCCAATCAGACCCAGGAGATCATCATGAGTAAACTGGATAGGAGGAAGAAGGGACTATACGGAGCTCCGCCAGGGAAACATTGGGTGGTGTTCGTGGACGACCTTTCCATGCCACAGAAAGAGGAATTCGGGGCACAGCCCCCTATAGAGTTGCTGAGGCAGTGGTTGGACCACTGGACGTGGTACGACTTAAAGGAAATGGCGCCGATAGAGCTGGTGGACGTTCAGTTGGTATGCGCGATGAATCCACCGTCCGGTGGCCTCGATGTTACACCGAGGTTCAAGAGGCACTTCTTCACTCTGGGCATCTCAGAATTTTCCGACGAAGTTCTGACCGTTATATTCAGCACCATAGTGTCCTGGCATCTCAACAGGAGAGAGTTCCCAGACTATTTCTTGCCTTGCATCGAGTACATCGTCTCGGGCACACTGGACGTATACAAGGAAACCAGGAAGCATCTTTTGCCCACTCCAGCCAAGTGTCATTACTTATTCAACTTGAGGGATTTCTCGAGGGTGATCCAGGGCGTGCTGCTGTCCACGCCTGAAACTGTCAGCGACACCGTAAGCATGAAATTACAATACAGGGTGTCCCAAAAGTCGTGGAGGAGCCGGAAATGGGAGGTAGCTGAGACGATTCTGAACAACAATTTCCTTTGCAAAAATGTCGGATGGGGCTTCGTTAAGGAGATATTAAGCGAAAACCCCGACCAATCAGAGCGCGCGTAGACCGTTGGAGCGGCCGCGGTAGCGAAGGCTACGCGCTAGGCGGCAGCGTCAATGTCCTTCGATGCACGTCGAGTCGCTTGTTCGCGTACAAGCGCGGCCGTCAGCGCGTAGCCTTCGCTACCGCGGCCGCTCCAACGGTCTACGCGCGCTCTGATTGGTCGGGGTTTTCGCTTAATATCTCCTTAACGAAGCCCCATCCGACATTTTTGCAAAGGAAATTGTTGTTCAGAATCGTCTCAGCTACCCCCCATTTCCGGCTCCTCCACGACTTTTGGGACACCCTGTATATACGCGTTGATAGCATCCTTATCATTGGATGCTTCTGTATCATCGCGTTAGTCTACTTCGGGTTTGTTCGATCTTTTTACCAAGAGATTGTTCGAAGATTAGCACCATTAAACGACAAAATATTTTTGACCATTCAATAATAAATAATTTATTTCAGAGGCCATCTCATCGCATTTCTTAACTTTTTGTTTCATTGAAGTTAATCGATTTATCCAACGAACGGCACATTTATGCGTCTATTTCCTCTGACTTTAAATGAAATAAACGAAAATATTAAGCTTCTATGTCAAGGTGGGCATGTCGCGTTTATGGGTGCACGAGGTCCTACGCGTGTACGGGGACCGCCTGGTGGACGATATGGACATAAAATGGCTCGTTAAACAGATACGATCGACCGTGTCCTCGTACATGGACGACGACTTGGATCGGATGTTTGAAGATTTGATCACAGAGCCGGAGGGTTCGGTACGCGTTCTCCTCGATTTGGATTCGTCCAAGTTAACAATGTCTTCAATGTTCTTCGGATTTCCATCAGAGTTTCGATTGTCATTAGGTGACGTACATGGAGCTACGAAATCTGATCTACTGCGACTTCCAGGACCCTCTGGCAGACAGGAAACTGTACACAGAGGTGGAGAATTTGGATGACCTTACCGCCACGGTAGAAGAATATCTCGCGGAGTACAACTCTATTTCAAGGACGCCCATGAACCTTGTTCTCTTCAGGTCTCACCTCTTGGAATTCTCTGTAGCAATTCGTTACTTGGTTTCGTCAATAGTAAACAAACGAGAGAAATAATATCGATTACTACTCCTCATTCCATTCATGTAGCTTTATTATTTAACTAAACGTCATCACCTGGTTCTCTTCAAGTTATACAATCTTCTGCTTGAATACTACGAAGACAAGGAATGAAACGAATGACCTAATACATTTTTTAAAATAAAAACCAGACCGTAATTTCATCAGACAACTTTACTTCCACTAGATTCGCCATAGAGCACCTCTCGCGGATCTGTCGGGTGATGATGCAGCCGCGCAGTCACGTGCTGCTGATAGGCGTGGGTGGTTCGGGACGTCAATCTTTAACGAAACTGGCAGCCCACATCGCGGATTACGAGCTCTTCCAGGTGGAGATGTCCCAGCAATACGGCGCGTACGAGTGGCACGAGGACGTGAAGAGTATCCTGAGGAAGAGCGCCGCCAGCGACCTGCACACCGTGTTCTTGTTCATGGACACACAGATCAAGGAGGAGACGTTCCTAGAGGACATCAGTAACCTGCTGAACTCGGGCGAGGTCCCAAACATATTCGCCGCCGACGAGCTGTCCGACATCTGCGAAAAGATGAGAGTGATCGATCGTCAAAGAGACAGATCCGTGCAGACGGATGGCAGTCCGGTGGCTCTGTTCAATTTCTTCGTGCAGACGGTTCGCGAGCATCTGCACGTAGTCGTGACGATGTCGCCGATCGGTGACAATTTTCGCGTCAGAATTCGAAAGTTTCCCGCTCTGGTGAACTGTTGCACGATCGACTGGCTCCAGTCATGGCCGGAGGACGCTCTACTGGCCGTGGCGACCAAATTCCTAGGCGAGATCGACCTGACGAAGAAGGAACGCGACGCCTGCATCGAGATGTGCCAGTATTTCCACACGTCCACCCAGGACCTGTCGCAGGAGTTTTTCAGACGAGCGAAGAGATACAGCTACGTCACTCCCACGTCGTACCTCGAGCTCATCAACACGTTCAAGGATCTCCTCGAGAAGAAGAGGAAGGAGGCGCTCGACGGGAAGGGACGGTACGAGGCGGGCCTGGAAAGGTTGGACAGTACTCACAAGCAAGTGGAGAAGATGCAAGAGATTTTAGTCGCCTTGCAACCGAAGCTCCTCGTCGCCGCCAAAGACGTCGAGGCAATGTTCCTCGACGTTCAAAGACAGAACGACGAGGCCGTCGCTATCGAGCAAGTCGTCAAGAGCGACGAGGAGGCCGCCTTGGTAAGGTGTTGCCGGTTTCGTGATCAAAGTCGATCTTATTCGGGGCAGTCCCCGCTTCGTAAATGCCACTCGTCGCTGTCTTTTTTGCGTTTTCTAATTTCTTTTCCGGGTATAGTTGGCTGGCCTCGCGCCGAGTTGCGTTGACGTTAATGAGATTCGGACGTTATGCGTTTGCTTGGGCGTGTTTGCCCCAAGGAGCTGGCATTCAAATCCCGAAAAAGGGAACAAAGTGAAACGCTGCTTTTGAGAGAGACAAACTTGCCATGAATGGAAGTGTACTGAGTAGCATAAAAGTAACGGGTTACCTACAGAAGAGGTACCAATCACCGAGATGCCACCGTAGAGGTTTAAGTACTCAGGGGGCATCCTTATTCATAAATCAATTTTCTTTTAATTTTTTCAGAACGAAAGAGCTTCGTACTCGGCATTGATTTTTGGTCTTTGATATATTAAACTTCAACCCCTGTAAATTCACACTGTTAGGCGACGTCCAAAGACTACTCGACATTGCCCTTGTGTCCTCAGGTCGTTGCAGGAGAAGCCGATGCCATTCGCGCGGAATGCGACGCCGACTTGCAAGAAGTGATGCCGATACTGAATGCAGCCAACGCAGCATTAAACACTTTAACGCCTCAAGACATCCAGATAGTGAGGTCCATGAAGAGACCACCGGCTGGTGTTCGACTAGTCATGGAAGCTGTTTGCATCCTCAAGGTACTCTAATTGAACCCCTAGCATCGAGTTTCAAACAATGAAATATAGAACCTCGTTCAGTTTTTTTTTCGACGATTTGATGGCGTCGACGTTTTGTACATGGAACTTACCATGTCGAGACTCGTGGTTTTCTAGTAATCCACAGAGGTCAACATACTGAAACACACTCGTTCAAACATATAGAAATTATTCAAAAGTTAAGTGACATCGATGTCCAGTACCTGAAATACCTGAAATTTCACGATTTCTGATTGAATTACTCCTCGAATACGAATACAAACCATAACCGAGACACAATCCTACGTAGGACGTGAAACCAGAGAAGGTCCAAACCCCGACAGGAGCCGTGGACGACTACTGGAAGGCTTCGCTCCGCGTATTAAGCGACATGAGGTTCCTGGAATCTCTATTGACGTTCGACAAGGACAACATCCCGGAGCGAATCATGACGAAAATTCGCACTACGATCCTAACGAACCCTGACTTCGATCCAGAGAGGATCCGACACGTGTCCACGGCCTGCGAGGGTCTCTGTCGATGGGTGTTCGCGTTGTCGGAGTACGACGTCGTGGCGAAGATCGTGGCGCCTAAGAAGCAGGCCCTAGCTAAGGCCGAGGCCGATTACTCGCAGGCGATGGAGCAACTGAACCTGAAGAGGCTCCAGTTGCAGGAGGTTCGGGACCGTCTGGCGAAGCTGGAAGAGCTGCTGGCTGAGAGGAGGGCGGAGTACCAAGCGATGACCGACGAGGTGACGGAGTGCGAGGAGAAGCTGAGAAGGGCTAGAGAGCTGATCGGCGGCCTCGGCGGGGAGTACACCAGATGGTCGGACACGGCCAAGATGCTAGGCGAACGTTATTACAAGCTGACAGGAGACATACTGATCGGGTCTGGCGTCGTGGCCTACCTAGGAGTGTTCACCGCGCAGTACAGGCAGCAGCAGATCGAAAACTGGGTGGAAATCTGTTCGGAATTGGACGTGTACTGCACGCAGGACTTCCAGCTCACCCAGGTCCTCGGCGATCCTGTGTTGATCAGGTCCTGGAACATTTTTGGGTTACCCAGCGACCTCTTCTCCGTGGACAACGGCATCATCGTCACGAGCTCGAGACGATGGCCACTGATGATCGACCCTCAGGGACAGGCCAACAAATGGGTGAAAAACATGGAAAAGGAGGCCAACATCAACGTGATCAGGTTGTCCCAGAGCGATTATATGAGGGTTCTGGAGAATGCTGTCCAGTTTGGACAGCCAGTTTTACTGGAGAATGTCGGCGAAGAGCTGGACGCTGCTCTGGAGCCTCTCTTGATGAAACAGACGTTCAGGTCTGGCGGTACCGTGTGCATCAAGATCGGGGATTCTATTATTCAGTACTCCGACAACTTTCGGTGCGTTAGGGGGTACGTGCTAACCGTTTCGAGAAGGATCGTTGCGACCTTTTTGTTTTTAGGTTCTATATCACGACCAAGTTACGCAATCCTCATTATTTACCTGAAGTCGCGGTGAAGGTTACCTTGCTGAATTTCATGATCACGCCCATCGGCCTCGAGGATCAGCTTCTGGGGATTGTCGTGGCGAAGGAGAGGCCGGATCTCGAGTCTGAGAAGAATCAGCTGATCGTTCAGGGGGCTGCTAATAAAAAGTGGGTGATGTTTCTGAAGAGTCTAAGAATAACAGTATTTTCCATTCGAGGCATTCGTAATTATTTGAGCCTTTGCATTCGAGGTTTTTTTTTCGACTATCTACTCGAGATGCTTTCTTGGCATTCTATTGTCACGAATGCTAAGCTTAGATCGACTTCGAAAATGAGATCTCTAGTTTGAGATTTGAGAATCAGACCTAAAGAAATGAAACCTAAATAAACATTATTGCTGGCTGATTTGCTTAATGGCGACCTAGAGTCACCTCCAAAGGGTGAATTGACGATGTTTCTCCGTAGGATGCTGAAGGAGATAGAGGATCGGATCCTGGAGGTTCTGTCGACCTCCGAGAAGAACATCCTCGAAGACGAGACCGCGATCAGTGTTCTGAGCTCGTCGAAGCTTCTTTCAGACGAGATCGTCGCGAAGCAAACCGCTGCTGAGATCACGGAAATGTCCATCGACGAAGCGAGATTAAAATACACTCCCATAGCCGTCTACAGCACTGTCCTCTTCTTCACGATCGGTACAAATTTTATAGATAAAAGACCACGATTAGAATTCAGGAAATACTCTCTTTCAATTTTGCACATTCGTAGATCCATCCTCAATCTTCCTGTAAGTTTACAAGCGCGACGAAGCGTGGTAGTAAAATTTCAACGTTGACCGTTATTTTCCACGATCCCATAAACCACGTTTTCTATTCTGTCGATTTTGAACAAGGTCTCGTAAAGTACCTTTCGAATAGAGCGTAGCAATTTTCAACAGCTGTTCTGGCGAACATCGATCCCATGTACCAGTACTCGTTGGTCTGGTTCGTGAATCTCTTCAGGAACACCATCGACAACACGGATCCCGTCGAGGACATACAGCAACGACTGAAGGATCTCACGAGAGAATTTACCCGCTCGTTGTACGTGAACATATGTCGCTCGCTGTTCGAGAAGGACAAGCTTTTGTTCTCGCTGCTGCTTTCGGTGAACCTGCTGAACAAGAAGGGGGAAATATCGATGCCCCAATGGATGTTTCTGTTGACTGGCGGCGTAGGCCTCGAGAATCCTTTCGCAAATCCCACGAATTGGCTACCCTCGAAATCCTGGGACGAGCTGTGTCGCTTGGACAGCGTGCCTGGGTTTCAGGTACGATATACAGTACCGTAAGTATTCGTACCTTCGATATCTATCGAAGAAATTCGCCCAAATTAAATTTTAGGTTCAATGTTTCCGAATAAACTTTATTCGTATACATATTTACAAGATTTATTTGGAAAGATCAAATCTAACGTAGACAAATTTCTTTAATAAACATAGGAGGTACGAATATTTATGGAGCTGACTGTATATAAACTTCATAGCATTGATTTCATAATAAATGATTTTTCAACTTTTCATTCTTCCAGTCGTGTATTTTCATGAAAGTCTCGTCTCCTATTTTTTTTACAGTTTCCTGTGAAAAATGCTTCGATTTCTACAAATAATTTCTCAATTTCGTAAAATTTCGTCGGGCGTACAGAAATAACAAACTTTGAATTTCATAGTCACGTTTCACAGCATATGTTTTTTTTTCCTCTGCGAATACTTTATGAACAACCCGCGCAAAGTTCGTTGGCTTTGATTTCTGTGTTTAGGGCTTCAAAGATTCTTTCGCGAGAAACATAGACGCTTGGAAGGTCGTCTTTGATCATATGGAGCCTCACACTTTACATTTCCCAGCGCCTTACGACGCAGCTACCCCTTTTGAGAGAATGCTCGTGTTGCGTTGTATCCGCCCTGACAAAGTCTTGCCTGGCGCTCAGCAATTTGTGGAAGGTAGGAGACCTCCGTAAAGGTAGACCGTTTCTTGTTGATCGACGTGGTAATTGAACGTCGCGTTTACAAGTTAATACCAAACAAATACCACGGAAACTCGGTCGACGTACAATATCGGAGTTGTTGCATTTCAGTGTCTGCAATTTATTTGGTCCGAAATCAAAGCTTAACTGGGAATTTTATAATCGATCCTTTTCTTATTTCTTTTCGTTTCAACCGTCTCTGTTATGTCAACATTTGGTTACCTTTGAAGGAGATTGTAATATTAAGCAACGTATTCCGAGTCCTTTTCTATGTATTCATTATTTATATTTCCATTCTCCTTTTCCATCTTTCGTGAAATCAACGTATACGCGATTAATTAAAAGTAACGTAGAATAACAAAGGGAATTTCAAGGCCCTAGTTCAACCTAGGAGAATGAGAGAAATGCCAGTGCTTTTCGAAACAACGAATGGTTCCGTGTATATAGCATTAAGATGCGCCCAAGCTTCGTTGCACGCCAATTTTCACTCCCCGTTTCGACAGAACAATTGGGTCGCCGCTACATCGAGGTGCCGCCCTTCGATTTGCTGTCTTCCTTCTCGGACTCTTACTCCTGCATCCCTCTCATATTCGTCCTGACGCCCGGCGCCGACCCCATGGCGATTCTACTGAAATTCGCCGACGACCAAGGCTTCGGCACCAACAGATTGTTCTCCCTGTCTTTGGGTCAAGGACAGGGCGTTATCGCCACGCAACTGATCGACGAGGGAGTGAAGAACGGCACCTGGGTGGTCCTGCAGAATTGTCACCTCGCCAAGAGCTTCATGCCAGAGCTGGAAAAGGTGAAAAAGCAAATTTTTAATTCCAGTCTCTGCGAGGATTAAACTTTCGTGCTCCATATAAATAGCTTTCCTTGCATCCACAACTGTCTCGATTATCCATCGTTTTCTTCCTTCTTCTTGCGAAGTGAAATCTGTGATTTCTTTTTTTACAGATTTGCGAGACTTTCACTCCAGAGACGGTGCACCCAGATTTTCGATTATGGCTGACCAGTTATCCCGTGGACCACTTCCCAGTCAGCGTTCTCCAGAACGGCGTTAAAATGACCAACGAGCCACCGAAAGGGTTGCGCGCAAACATAATCAGATCTTTCTTGCAGGTAACGATCAAACGCGAATATATACACCTGCAAATAAATAAGAGATACAGCCAAGAAAGAACGAGCAAAGGCGTAAAATAATTTTAAATGAAACGTCAGGACCCGATATGCGACGAGGAGTTCTTCGAAACGTCGAAGCAGAGCGAGACTTTCAAGAAACTTCTCTTCGCTCTGTGCTTTTTCCACGCGATCATCCAGGAACGGAGACAGTTCGGTCCGATTGGTTGGAACAATCAGTACGAGTTCAACGAGACCGATCTGCGTATCAGTGCGTTGCAGCTGAAGATCTTCTTGGATCAGTACGACGATGTGCAGTTCACTGCCTTGAAGTACTTGACAGGTATGAATGCGCGAGTACAGGTCCTGAAAATCACTGCAATTATTCAAAGAATTTTCAAAAAACAGATTCCTAAAATTTACTTCGAAACTGAATGTAAATACCGTATTCGTCATTTCCTTTTCATTTGTTTACCTCGAGTTCTACATCTACCTCCTATCAACATAAAGTGTTCAATAATGTAAAGCAAACGTAGAACTTTCGATAACTTCGACCTCCAAAATGAACGCATTATAATTACAACGTCCATACTTTTCCTTTTCACCTGCTCGGCCTCGAGACCTTTTTATAAATCTCTAGCACAGCGTCGAATTCGAATCAGTGTCGCTTGGTATCTGTTCGAATCACGGTAACGCGTCAACGTGATATGGCGTCTCCGATGATTCGGGGACAAGTTTAGGGCACTCGATGGCTCGATTCGTAATTAATTTGTCCCAGGCGAATGCAATTACGGCGGACGCGTGACAGACGAATGGGACAGGAGAACTTTGATCACCATCCTGGCGAGATTCTACTGTCCGGAGCTCATCGCGCAGGAGAGATACTTGTTCGATCCGAGCGGCGTGTACTATGTGCCCCCAGTCAAGGATCACAGCGAGTTTCTGGATTACGTTAAGTCTTTTCCGATGGCCACTGCGCCCAGTGTCTTCGGGATGAACGAGAACGCTGACATCATCAAGGATCAGCAGGAGACCACGCTGATGTTGTCGTCGATATTGCTCACCCAGGTGAGGATTGCACGAAAATAACGTTCGACTTTACTTTCACACGAATAATCACGTTTCTTTATTCAATAGTCTGTTCAGGGTATCAAAGTAAGTAATTTTAACAATGATTTCGAAGATACGGTAAGAGATTTTCCGATACTTTTTACTATTTTATGCGTATCGTAGCTGAGGAAGTCGAGGAGAAAGGTGAGAGAATGTTTTCTATGTTAATTCTGCGAATAAATAATAGACGTGATACGTTCAAGAAGGAAATAGCACCCTGGAAGTGATAATATTGACGCTAAACCTACACGACGTTGATTTGTAACTATTTCTATCGTGAATTCATATACATACATGTAACATATAAGAACTGTATACAAATATTTGAAAACGGTCATTCGACCGATCGTGGTATGTTTAGTGTTAAAATACGTATTATTATAAATTGACAGGATATACGTAAGACGATACGGGTCCAATTAGAATACTTTTTTATAAAGAGTTACTTTTCATGTCCGGTACATCTTATCCTCTCTTTTCCGCGGAGGTACGCTTCTTCGCCCCCCGGCCAGGGCTCCATTAATTTTTCAACAGTATTTTCCGTCGTACATTTCTTTTTCACAACCATCGGGGCGACAATTATTCCGCGGATAAAAGGCAATTCCGTTCGCTGGCCGCGTTCCAAAACGCGACAAGGAGGAATCGCGGTCCAGGGGTGCACGTCGTTCGGCCGGCGTACAAAAATATTATCAATTCCAGTCGAACAAAAATTTCCCAGCGGGATCGACGATGTCGGGCGTTATCATTATCTTCGTTCATTAATTTCGAGACAATTAAGGCGCGCTCTGGGCCGCCCACAGGACGGTTTCGTGTTTCGCAAATATAATAGCGTTCCTTAAATGTATTCTGCGTGACGAATTGTGCGGATTACTAACGAGGCACCGTGTTGCTCCGTCCTCCAATTAGGACACCGGTGGAACGGAAACAGACACAGGGAAATCGCCCGACGAGACCGTCTACGGGGTGGCGTCTGATATTCTGTCAAAGTTGCCGAAGGACTTCGATCTCGTCGCGGCACTCGAGAAGTATCCGACGTTATATAATCAAAGCATGAACACGGTGCTGGTCCAGGAAATGGGAAGATTCAACAAGCTTCTGCAAACGATCAGGAATAGCCTCATAAATGTTCAAAGAGCGATCAAAGGTAAACGACTAAGCGATAACCACCCTCCCCCGGGCTGCTCGATCGATTTTTCACGCGCTGACGAACGCCGATCTAAGGTCTGGTGATCATGAACTCGGACCTCGAGGAAGTCTACGTATCGATAATTACCGGGAGGATACCGAAGATGTGGATGAGGAACTCCTATCCCTCCATGAAGCCGTTGGGTAGCTACGTTCAGGATTTCTTGAAGAGGCTGGCGTTCCTTCAGGTATCCTCAATTAACGAGAAAGTTGCTCTATCTATGTCGGTACCGCGGCAAAAATATTGCTTGTTAGTATTGACACGACGATGAAGCTAATTATAGCTCGACTTGTGGATAGTCTTCAGTATTTAATCGTACAATTTTAACCCTTTAACTTGTAACAACGCGCGAGACTCGCGGCACAGAATTTGAGTAAAACACGAACAAAAATGGAATATTATACTCGATTATGGCATTCACGATCCTGCAGTAAACGGTAGGTTAAAGGGCTAATAAGAACGTACTCGCGACAGCGCATAGCGTTTATTCGCGCTAGAAAGTCCAATAATTGCGTCAACGATATCAAACAGAACAAAGAAAAGTTTCATCTTACTTGGGCAGATGTTATCAAACAGATTAATTTTGATCACCCCTCCTATTTTCATTGTTGTTCGAATTCGTTTAATCTTCTCGCAGTTGTGGTACGACGAGGGACCACCAACGTCCTTCTGGATCTCTGGTTTCTACTTCACCCAGGCGTTTCTCACCGGGGCGCGTCAGAATTATGCGAGGAAATACTCGATCCCCATAGATCTCCTCATCTACGATTTCATGCCTCTGAAACAAACTGTATTCCCCGAGCCGCCAGCCGACGGTGTTTACATTTACGGTCTCTTCCTAGACGGTGCCCGTTTCAACATGAAAACGATGAAGCTCGACGAGTCCCTGCCAAAGATTCTGTACGATGACGTTCCCTACGTGAGTCTTTTTCTTGCATCCTACTTCGTAAGTACGCAAAAGTGCGCGAGGATTCGCGTAAATACAACGATATTTATGTTATTATTCGAGTTTCAACTCCTACAAAGTTACTCGCGTTGAAAATTTATTTTCCTATTCTCTATATTAAATGACGAGGTTCAAAGAAAGGGTGTTTGAGCTCGTGAAAAATGTAGCGTGCTAGCCATTTTCTTCTTGTTCGCGTGTATGTACACTGACAAGAAGAGACCCAGAAGTGGAAAAGCTCACTTTTAATGAGACATGTACCAAATTGTAGGTCTTGACATGGGTTACGAAACTTGTTAAGGAGCGCCCACTTTTCAGCCGTATATGACCACATATGTTTGAGATAAACGGAATTACGCGTCAAAATATTGACAAAAACGATGACGTTGGCTCGGGGAAAGTGCCGATATATAATTAATATTTGTAGCAGAAACCAAACGATACTGAACGCATACGAGTAACAAGATGGCGACGTGCATAGTAGATGTGCAACCCCTAAGAGAAGGATTGCGTTATCAGTTACAAATATTCATCAAAAAAGAGAGATATCAGAGCTTCCTGTTCCTTTCACGAAGATATACAAATCAACGCCATTCTATCCATAATATTTTTTAATTTCAACCCCTTTTATCTTCAAAGCGAGCGGTCACATACGTTCTTGTACTTCAGAGGCTCGAGATGTTATATTTTCATAGTTGGTCAGATCTAACATAGTTATATAGCTAATAATAATATTCTCGAACCGTTAATCCGAATCTACAATGTTTCTAAATTTTACATTCTTATATTTCTAATCTTTTGCTCTCGTTCCGCGATCTATTCCGATCGCTCTGCAATTTATTTCTTCAGATCTGGCTGATACCGGCGAAAAGGGACGAAGTACCGGAGAAGCACACGTACACTTGTCCCGTGTACAAAACCGCGGAGAGGAAGGGCGTTCTGTCGACGACTGGCCACTCGACGAACTTCGTAATCGCCATATGGCTCCCGACGGAGCATCCGCCGGAGCACTGGATTCTGCGAGGCGTAGCTATGCTCTGTCAATTGTCCGATTAAACCAATTATTACGTACATCGCGAGCTGCGATTACTCTACGTGGATCGTTCTGGTCAGGATAGTTCGAAAAGATTCATTCTATCTCTGTCTCAATCTTGACCTTCCGCGAATTAGGTATTATCGAAATATCGAGTGGATAAAGGAGTATACGTTGTGAAATGAATAGTATTCTCGTGAAAACGTATAAATTTGGAAAGTTCAGTCTGATCCATATAGTTTAAACTGAGTCCAGTGTGAGTTTTCTAAATTATTGCCCTTTTTATCTAAGTATATTATGGTGAACGGTGAACAATCAAGAAGAACGAACTAATTTCTCTGTGTTCGTTTTGCCATACTGATTTTTGGAATGCTCCTCCTCGTGGCAGGTCGAAAAGTAAAAATCGATTTTCCGTCCACGTTGAACCGTAAACCACCCTTAACTCTTTGCAACACGGTAGCCCGGGCACGGGTGACCAATTAAGATAATGTTCATTCGAGCACCCCGGTAAGCATCAGTGACCACTTGGTTCGGCAACCCCCGCACATGCACACCGGCTCGCAAGGTTACCACATTTTCATGTGTTCCGTCACTTTCGTTTTCCATCGATCTCCCTCGCCCCGAATCCCCTCTGTGCAGACTGCACTCAAACCCGCTAAAATTCCCTTCGGCCACAAAGAGGAGATCTCATCCACGATCACCCAGAACTCCGCCCTCGAAACATCTTCGCCGTCGACTTTCCGTAAAGTCACTCCGGAGGTGGAAACCCCTGCCCTGGAATATTCCTGGGAAGCCCCGTCGCCTGAAATCGCCATGGAATCCCGCCCGTAGACTCGGGGGCCCCCCCCCCCCCCACAACAGGTGGCGGTACATCCGGGTCAGAGGCTTGGCCCCCCCACGTGTCCAAAATCAATCGAGCGTCGAACGTTTCGCCGTGAAAACTGTTCGATGGGACCGCACCGTGTAAAAGTCATCGATCGTGGACGATGGGTCGACGTTTGAGCGACCCGACGAGCCAAAGGAAAACGTGGAAATCGGTCCGCTGGTACGCGGCTAACCTCTGGTCGCCTTTCGACGCGAACGTCGACGTCCCCGCGGCGACACGGAGATTGGGGGCGAGAGGAGTCGGGATCGAGGCTGTATCCGTACGCGAAATCGAGATTCCTATGCAAACGGTTATCGTAAATATTGCAACTCGTGGTATCAAGAGCCTCGCAGCCAGGTGTACGAGAGAAATTTCGAAGGCGGCGTGCGTCCGCCGGAGATAGCGCGATTCCGTCGGCCTAGGACCCAGCCGACGGGGTGGGACGTTGGAGGAGGACGAGGGAACGGGGAGGATGAAACAGCGGGATGAAAAACAGTAGGATGAGAGAGGAGCCAGAGGAACGGGTGGGAGAGGTGAGCCACGGTGTATATTCAGAGGCAGGTCGATTTGGGAGGTGGAGAGTGACGGGGGTGGCTAGTGGGTGGCTTTAGGGGTTGGTGGCGGCACCCTGTCTACCCGGACCGAGATCGCCGGAGGCTCGTTGCCTAGCGACCTCGTATTGATCTCTCCCCGTATCTCGGCTTTTCCCCTTTCCCACGTGATATTCACCCCCCTTTCACCCTCGCCGTTCTAACTCCCCCTCGGCCGTGGGTTCCCTCATCCAGGAGCCCCATCCCCCTTCATCTCTGGTTACCGTCTTCGTTCGCTTCCTCTCTTCCACTTCTCTCCTCTCCTATCGCTCTTTCTCCCTTTCTTTCTTCCCTTCTCGCCTGGCTCGCGAGAGAGATCCCTCCTTCTCGTTCCACGGTTTTCTTCTTCGCTTCTTCTATTAGGTTTTCCTTCTGTTTGCGCGTTTCGAGTGCCCTCGGCCCGTGCCAGAGAAAGAGAGAGAGAGAGAGAGAGAGAGAGAGAGAGAGAGAGAGAGAGAGAGAAAAATGGTGTCGCGAGGGCGGGGTAAGGCGACGGGATTAGGATCGAAGGATTTCTTGATGGAAATCCCGGCGTGCCGGGCTGAGCATCGATGTTAGAGGTCTTCGGGAGTTTACCGCCCCCGCGGCTCGCTCGATGCGCGAAACTTTCGCGTTCGGGGCACGAATGCGTGTTTTATTTTAGATATTCTGGCTTCCCTTGGATCGAGCAATCGCATGGAATTTGTGGAAGAGCTTAAGATGTCGAGATAACGACGGTGGAATTTTATTGTCGAGATCGAGGACTTTTAACGCGTTGACCGATACTCTTGGAAATTTCTAACGTGATTAAACTTTTGTTTATTGATTATTAGAAACTATATAAACAAGCATTTATTACGGTTTTTGTGTTTGTATCTTCATCGCCATTCAAGTATTTCGTTCAAATTCATTTTCTTTGACATTCAACTCCCAGAAGTAATTTCTTTAGTTCTTCAGTGAAAAGCACCGTCACCCATTTATGAGTGACGTGGGCGATCAACGTGTTAAGGGTTGACCTGGCATCGATACAATCTCGAGGAGTAATCGAAGGATTGACCTGAAATTGTGCAAACCTGTTCGAAACACACCTCTCTACGATCGGTATTGACATTACTGCTATACCTATTACTATTCTCGTTTTGGTAAACAAAACGTTGCTTCAACTTTTAGACAAACATTCAAACGTTTTTCTTTCTAAGATTCCAACCAATTCCCTTGCCAAACGTTGCTTTAGCCATTTAAAAACAATCAAAGTGATCAAAGTGATGAAAGCAGTCTTTGGACCGCTAGAATTTAGTCAAAGTAATCCATAGGTGTATGCGAAACGTAAGTTTTGAAGAGCAATTACTGTGGCTCCAACATCCAAAGGGCAACGTCGGAGCTCCGCGATTCTCGTGCAGGCTTTAATTACATCCTTTCGAGCCGTTACATCGCCCTGCCGTCGAGATAAATGAATATTTATCATCCTCTTCCCCTAAACACATTCGAAATCTAATCCTTCTTCCCTGTCTGCCATTAGTCGGTGACGCACTGCCATCAATGTTTACCAACTCCTTCCGGAGGTCCTTCAACTTTCTTAATCGCGTCCTTCCATGGTGCCGCGAATTACGCAAATTATCAACGTAACCGCGTTTCCCCGTCCCGTCTCATCTCCACAGTCGACTATTTTAGTCGCTTTTAATCGAGGGAAGACGAGAATAGTCGCGAAATTGACACACGGCATCATAGAACCAATATATCCTATCATTCGGGGGATTAAGCAACAATTTCCGTCTACTCGTACAAAATAGGCAGAGTTCGGATCTGTCAGAAAAGATTCCTGATTTATAAATTTCTCACTTGAAAACGTTTTCTTATTTTTTAGCAAAGTGTCTCCTGAAATATTTAAAAGCTACTGCATCAAATGACCGAATCCACTTATGCAATAATTCGTAATAATAATAGCCGATTATTATTTAATTAGAACATGTTTAACGGACACCAGGCCATTAATGGTCTTTTTCTATGAGTCTAAAACGTCAGTTCTTTTGCGAAGCTTCCCGTGTACACAGTTACACGAAAAGAAACTCGAGAGATTCTGTTTGCTTCGGCGTAATGCATCGTTCACTCCTCGTGAAGTTCCCAGAGTAACGTTACTTAGGAGGAGCAAATGCGATAGTTGCATCCGTATCTCTTCCGCCACGTTGCTTCGATCGAACGTCTTTACACTCTGCAACCCTGCACGGCGTTAGTGCTTCCAGCTGAATCTCGGAACTTACATCCTACATCACGGGGAAAAAATCTCTCAACTGTACGAAGTGATTTGCGATGAATAGGGTAACTTTACAGATTTTTTTTTTTTTTAATTTTTCATTCACTTTACATTATCTCGAAAATATAAATAAAACAAAGAATTCTCCGAAAGAGGTGTTAGGATTTTGTGTTTTAACGACAATGTACATTTAATTGTAGTGTCTACTTTTACTTGAAGCAGAGTTTTATCAACAATAAAATTCTGAAGCTACTTTCGGAAAACTCTTTCGCAAATAAAGTAACAAAAACGAGTATCGAAAGATTAGAAAGCGTGCAGGAGTGGTTCACCTTGACACCTTCCGTTGGGGTGAACTGGAGAAAAACTGAATTAATAAAAGTTGGATGGTTTCAAGGGACACACGCGGGGTAACAAAAAGTTTTGTTCGATAGTTATCTCTTCCAAGTTGCCGGGGTCGTTGTTTTGATACTACGATTCATTGGTACGGTGACCTGAGGTACAGTTTATTGCTTAACTATGCAGTGTAGCTCTATCATCGTGTAATATTTATGAAATAAGATTTAATGTTGATACTTAACTATTCAAAATTAATTGTTTCGTTGTTTGTTACTTAACAAAATTAATTTAATCTTCAAATACTTCTCATCTAAGTAAATAACTTTATTACTCATTATGTTTCGTTACTTTCGCCACTTAATAAGCCAGTTTAATTATTTATTTATCGACAAAACAGAGGTTGGAACATAATTTTGCCGAATAACGAGAATTATTATGAGATTGTCACCCTCGCAAAACGATGCTCAGAAAACGTAACACAACCGAGGCTAAACGCTGAGCGAATAAATTGCACAGCGAAACGCGTATATTTCATCCCTCCTTTTGAACAGGAAACAACCCCCGATCGCGCCTCACTGTTCCATAAAATCAGCTAATTTACGATCAAGGTGTACCCGAGCGCATCATCCGCGAGTCGCACATCACCTGAATGAAATTTATTCCTTGATTCTAGGGACGCTGCGAGGGATTGACAAACCACCCACACCCGCTCACCCCCTGCAACGTCTCTTGTTTCGCTGGGTGACCCCCTTCACCTCTTTTCGTCCACGGTTTCCCTCTAGGCTGTTCCTACCGGTAAAGTGACCTTCATCTGAATCTCTTTGTCGCGAGACGAGAGAATTTTCGGGGGTTGGAGCGAACGGGTGTGGCGTTTCAAAAAGGAATACCTTCCACTTTTACCTTCCGGGGCGGCCTTTGCCGCCGCGTCGTTTGTTCTCGTCCTGCACGCGTTACCATGGGGGTGTGCTCGCGCTTGACTAGGCACGCCGATGATGCCGTTGCTCTCCGCACGAGATAATGACCACGATTTCACGAGATAATGACCTGCGAGCACCGGGGGATTGAAAGAGCGATTCGATCGGCGAGGGACGCTGGTAGGGTAGCTGAATTTTCGCGAACGCTCGTTAGCGTGGAATCTGCGACCGGGGTGTATTTTATTAGCGAACTGAATTTATTTTGAATGTTACAGCTGAGTGATTATCCGTTGATTTATGCTTCATTATTTTGGTTGTTACTTTTTCGTGTTCTTTGTGTAGCGTTTCTTGGGTACTAGTTTTAGATTATTTGGGTGTTATGACATCAACTCTGCGGTCTTTTGGTACGGACTATTGTTTATTCGATCAAGTTAACAGACAGTTGGTTAACATAAAATGTCTGATAGAGTGAATTCATATATTTTTTTTTATAATCTCTTTGTATTATTCTGCAATATTTAAGGTTGAAACACTACTTTTAATTGCAACGAGAAACCTGTCTGCGTTATATTTTATTTTCTAATTTGACGTAATACCTTCGCGTTAGCGAAAATGCACGTAATATTACGTCACCGAGTCACGTACTCGATCGATTTCAGAGTTGGAATAACCGATTTTAACATACTTCAATGAAAATACACAGTACCGTGATATTCAACGTAAACCTTGATCAATACAGTTTAGACGAGGACACGATCGATTGAAAAATTCTACGCAGCTTACTTACGCAAGCATTTTTATTCGTAGGCGTGGCAAAAAGATACGCGAAAGGTTTGCTAGACTTGCGACATCTCCGAATACTGGACATCCGGAGTCCCGAGGGTTAATTCTATCCGAAAGAAAGCACGATACGTTTAATTCTATTCGAAAAAAAACTATCCCCCCGTTGTTAACGATCAACATCCCCCACCTTCAGAGAACACGAAGTAGGAAACAAACCTTCCCTTACCACCGAGTCGCTAATACTCCCTACCCCCGATCGTCAATAATCCACGGTCGCTGGCGAGCGTCTAATTCGCGTTCTCAGACTTCCATTATTCCGGAGAGTTCTCCGCAGCCGAGCGGTGAAAGCTGGAATGAAGAAGAAGAAAAAACGCGTATCCGGCAGCCTGGGAGACGGAAGCTGGCGAAAAGGGACAGTGGTTGAGCATCGGCCCTGAATAATGGAGGAGAGGCTGCGTGGAGTGTCGGACGCTCCGCTGAGAGAGAGAGAGAAAGAGGGGAAATAGGGATGAAGAGAGAGAGAGAGAGAGAGAGGAAGAGAGATGTATGTACCGTCGGAGGAGAGAGATAGAGACATCGGGAGAGAGATTCGCTTCCGAGAAGGAGGCAGAACGGGGAGCAGAGCCCCGGTGGTTGCTGGGTAGAAGCGGAAGCGACGTCATCTGGGGTGTGGGGGTGGCGGTGGTATTGGTAGCTCGCGTCGTCGGTGGATGCGAGTAGTCGACGGTTCCAGAGGGGGTTGGGATGCTGCGAGAAGGGATGGGTTGCCAGGCAACGTACGTCCACCCTTAAACCTCCGTCCATCCCTCTCCCCCGCGGCAGCCGCCCTCGCCCCTTCGTCGTCCCTGTGTTTGCCCATTCCGCGGATGAGGACTCGGTCGATACAACCAGCCGTTTTCGTCGTACGCCCGTGGATTCTCCAATTTCCATTACGGGGGGCGGCGGTTCCGACTTTAAGCTCGACCTGTCTCCCCACACCCTCGGCCCCGGCCAACCTCGTGCCACGCTGGGACACTTAAAACGATTGCCAACCTCTGCTACCCCGTCCGCTGCTCGCCGATGCCGCTGCGAATCGCCACTTGGACTCGAGCTACGAGGTTATCTTCCAGGGAATACGCGATACTGGCGTTCGGGGATGAAATTTTATTCGTGCGACGATTGACGAACGAGTGCAACGACGGCGACGATGCGTTTTTCGGAAACGTTGAACATCGTGCCTTCGTCGACGGGGTGGTTGGACTTTGATTCGTCGAGTTTACGTATCGATTTCTTTCTTCTCGAGGCTCAATGGGTGATTACGAATGAAATTAGGTATTCGGTGAAAAATAGTTCAAGGTTCCTTACCTGCCACTGGTAGACTGGAGGAGAGAAGAGTATCGCGATGGAGGGATGATTGAGAAATGCAGACACATCGTACGGGGGACGATTTTTTTTTATTACAAAAAATGTATGTACAGGGTTTGAAGTTAGCGTATAGATACTACGTTGTTAGTAAATACTACGATTAGGGTGGCATGGTACGAGGGGGGTTGAAAAGAGGATTCTTCCAGACTATTTTATCGAAATCGTACTACTTATCAATGGGAACCAGAATCAACAACAAAATTGTAAAAATCATCAATATTCTTAGATAATTTTCTGCATAGCATGATAATTGAGATTCTAATGCGGTAAGAAAAAAGTAGTAAGACTATATAGATTAAGGCCTTCTTCAATAATCCAAAGACAATAATCTTTAACATAAAAGTAAGTAAAAAGCAATACAGCATCAGCTACGTGTTTCATTCTTCAAAGATTCTTTATCGAGCTTTGCATACCACTTGTTACAATCCATGTCCACATTCCATACGATAATAAAACAATTTAAATGAAATTTACAAACGCATTCTGTTATTTGATTTGCGACAGATCAGACTGCTACGCACGAAAGGGTTAAATAAATACTTCGATCTACAAATACTGATTTATGCCGCCCCATTCACGAGGTACGATTCGTACTACTTGTTGCGGTACTTCCACAAATGAGTATCTACAGAAGGAGATCGTTGGAGGGGAGGGAGTCGTTGAGTTCCGTAAGAAATGAGATTTGCTTTTTCTACTGACCTGTCGTGTCTAAGATAACGAGCGGTTAAACTATCCTGAAGCGTCCAGGACTCGAGCTGGGCTTTTAACGTGGAACGTTGAATTTGGTCCGCTCTTGGCATTCACCGCGTGCCTTATGAATTTTGAAAAGTTGGCACATGGAAGCCCGCAGTGAACGCAAGGAGCACAGACTCACGCATCTTCCTTCTTCGATGGTGGTACCCGTATCGATTCTCGCTTCTCCGAAGTCTCCGTAATCCCACTCTTGCATCCCTGAAAGACACACTGCGGTTCTCAATACCTTCGTTCCGTGCATCGGAAACTCGTCGAAATATTTTCCACGAGTTTCCTTTAACGTTCATCGTCAATTCAACGAAGTGTTGAGCGATTAACCTTTAGGGATGATTTTTCTTCGCGCTTTCGTTATATTTAACTGTACATAGAAAATAACATTACCAGCGCAGCCAGACCAGAAAATTTGTGCTCCTCTTGTTGAGGGATTCCGTAGCGAATAGGTTGTTATCAAATTTTTGTTCTCTTTATTATCGACAGTAATTATGTCATACGGTCCACATAAGGGCGTGAAGAGATTAAAAGTTTGTTTTAATTCTCTGTGGAAGGGCGTGGCAAACGAGCCAGGTGTGCCCAAGCATCGAAAATCTGGTAAAGATAAATGTATTGTTTTAGTTTCAGCTATAGACACACGATGTAGAAATTGCACGTTGGACAATAAAATTTTTCAATTTCACAATATGCCATTACACACTTGGGGATGTATACTGATTCGACAGGTAAGATTAGTCCTCTCCTTCGATTAGAGTCTCTCGAAGTTCGGAATTGAGAAAATAAGAAAATTACGGAGATCGAGAAAACAGAGCTGTTAGACACGGCGCGTCATCCTACGCTCGATGCGCGTCCGCCCTAGGGGATTAACGCGTCGAACGCTGGAGCATTTCGATGAAGAGTAAACTCGAACGCTGCTGGCAGTGTTAACGTTTTCGGTTTCGTTTATATAACTTTTCATTGCACACGTGTTTTAGTAAAGGGTAATCGTTGTACCATGGAACGTATGACACTGAAGATATAATTATCGATTGAACTGGACCAGCGATGTTGATGTAAACCACCCCTTGCGGAGAGAGTTCAGTGAATCGCCATTACACGTACCATCATCGATTCGACCGAACGTACCAAATACACTGTGCGTGAATCAATTAATTAGAAATGCACATTCCTACAATCTCAGAAGAACGTAATTACATATCTCTATTTTAATAACTCGCACTCGGAATATTGACGTAAGTTTCAAAATACACTTGTCGGCTCAGCGATGGACACTGGAACATTATCTTTCACATTTAATTCCAATGATACACTTAACCCTTCCTACGGTGGCTTCTGATCACACGTATACTGCGGTTATATTCCACCTAAAAACGCATTTATCGCGTACAAATAGAGGCATTACTCACTATGAAGAAAAAAAAACTTCATTTTTCAACACCAAATTAATTTTTACTGATAATCTTCAGGTGATGTCAGTCTTACCGAATTCAGTCTTCACAGTTGCGCGAACGATACAAAAGCGTAACGATGGAACTAATACGTCGGTCGCTTTCGACCCGATCGTAAAAGAGGAGGGTTGAACGCGATCCTTCGCGTATCATCGTTTCGTTAAAAATCCAAAAAAGGCCTTGAATTAAAATACCATCCATCGGGGAACCATTCGTGCGGCGTTGCAAAGAAGGCGTGACCTCGCGCGACGACCAAAGCGTTAAAAAAAAAAAAAAAAAAAAAGAAAAAAACAATTAACGTCCAAGCAAGGGGTTCAATTTAAACAATCCCAGTCGAACTGTTTCGATGTGCACGTCTCGTATCACCGGCGCGTCGCAACGAGTGAAACAATAACCGAGGCAAAGTCTCGAAAAACGTTTCCCAGCGTGACCCCCACCGTTGTATCCGGCGCGTCGCGCGATTCGATTGCATTCGATGCACGTCCCCGTCTCTCGACACCGGGGTTTTCGATTCTCCCGCTCGGTTGAACGTTCGATAATCGCTGGAGCACCGAACGGGGCTGGAGGCGTGGTGAAAAAGAGCGCGAGGACACGGCGCGATGCACGTCGCAATGCGAACTGAGCTTGATGAGCGTCGAAACTGTACTATGGAACGATACCGCCAGAACCTATGGACCCACGATCAGGGGGGTGGCTGAACTGGGTGGCGCGGGGCGTCCGAGCCGTAAAGGGGGGGTTTCGTCAGTTCCACCATAACTTATTGTTTATTTCGCGCAGGGGTGCACGACCCCGTGATATCCAGGGCCGGGGGAGCAGCTGACGCTGGGGTTCCATTGTCTGTAGATATTCGCATAATCAAGAAAGCCACCCCATTCCCGTGCTTTTTCGTGGCGTGGAAAGGGACATATGGGATGCCCCCGACCAATATCGACGTCGATTTTGATGGATGCCGAGCCAGCGCCGCCACGGACCGTGGCTCGCGTTAAGCTCCGCTTCGACACGGACCGACGTTCGATTCGACAGAGGTTTTACGGTTTATGGACCGACATCGATTAGG
This sequence comes from Hylaeus anthracinus, assembly GCF_026225885.1. NCBI lineage: Eukaryota > Metazoa > Arthropoda > Insecta > Hymenoptera > Colletidae > Hylaeus > Hylaeus anthracinus. Next base: position 4,941,543 of record NW_026534333.1, on the reverse strand, counting down.
GACTCGATCGCCGGCTGATTCGGGTTCTGAATTAACCGTTTCGTTGGGACCGTGGCGAATTTTGAAAGAAGAAAACGTAAGGGGGTGGTTTTCGAAACATTACTTTTCCCGTTTACCCTTTCAACGATGACGCTGTGATAATAGACCAAGTACAATTTGCACACGTTTATTAAAAGCGACAAGTTTCGATAGATCGGTGTTTGGATCTTTTCGGATTAATAGTATTTTAGACAGGTAAGCTCTTGTCTCATTCGTCTTTAACAGTTTACCATTTTTCAAATATTTTATAGTAGGTTGTCCCAAAAGTTTCTTTCGTGACTTGCACTCGGTTATTTCGTGTGCTAATGTTTACGTAAATAGACAACCTGATTTCTTAGATGTTAATGTTGTAACAGCAGTGGAACAAAATGAATCGTAAGCAATTCAATGCCGTAATATTAGACATAAAATATTGTGAATGCATTACTTATTAATGAAATGGAAGAAACTTTTGGGACAACCTAATATTCATTCAAAATATCGTTAACCCGAAGAGGATCGCGTATCGATCGATCAAAGTCATCTTTGTTTTAATTATAGTGTATAATTTGCACTTACCCATTAGAAGTTCAAGTACGTTGCTCGTGTAATAAAAAAACATGAATTCAGTGAATCCCCGTTACAGCACGATAAAGAAGATTATTGGAACCTTCGTCACAGGATACAATAACGAATGAAAGGTAAGCAATCCTTCGTTCGTTCCACGTCGAATAAAATTTAGGATTCGAATAACAGAATAGAATGGTTCATAACGCATACATAAAAATTCAACAGTTTGATAGTTTCATTCCGTGTCTATTACTCGATCGGAATCTTACCCCATCTCTGTCCGATACGTCGTTTCTTCCATACGAAAAATCGTTACGTTCGTGGCCCCCATAACACGCGATGCGTGATACACACAAAGAGCTATTACACACACCGACAGATGAAAATGCCAGACGCGATGCAGAAATGGGTTAAATTTGACTCGAACAGTTGAATCTTAAATTTCTAATACGTTAGTCTGTGACTGGGACCTTTTCGTACGTTTTAAAATTGCATAGAATATATGAAGTCAACATTCGGAAATATTTCGTTCCATAATTAACAACCGAATGCGGTATGCTTTGAGAGTAGAGATGAAAATACATAATCCTGACGAGTAAAATACCATTTCGAAGGTGATCGACCGGATGGTCGAACCAGAACACCGAGAACGAATCTAAATTCCAAACTTTCTTCATTGCTCTACAATAAAGGGCAGTTGCATCCATCTGGTGAACGAACGGCAGCGATGCTACGATTTTCATCGTCGCAAAAGGTGACTGGGCGACCGTATCGCTGGCCGAGTGTCCCAGAAAAGGGCGAAGGGGTCCTGGTAGACTGAGACGCGGCCGAAAACCTCGGCGAAAAAAAGAAGGGTGTTGCTCGTTTTAAAGGGCGCGTGCCTCGACGCGGCGAGGGGGTCCAGCGCGTGCTCGAAAGCTACAATCGCCCTAAAGGCCAATTCACATCCGTCGAGCGAGGAAGAACCCGATAGAGGAGGGGGTGTGACGGGGGGGGGGGAGAGGGTTCCCCGCGACACAATGGGGCATTCCCTCGAAGGGCTGGGACCTCGTCTGCCAGAACTGTGGGTCAGGGTTACCACGGGGGTAGGGGGTGGAGGGTGGGAGGGAGGGAGGGAGGGAGGGAGGAAAGGGGGTTCTCATCCATCGATTTAAACCTTCCTCGTGCTACACCCTTCTCCTCCGCTTCCTCTACCCGATCTCAGCCTATTAACCCTCGCGAGAGACACCCTTGGAGACCAGGAATTTAATACGGAGTTATTTAAATGCTGGCCTCGTCCCCGATGTCCGCGATGGAACGTCGAATTTCTAAGTTAATATTCTTCCTAGGAACGTTTGGACAAGTATCGTAATAATTGGAAAATGACTGGAAAGGATATCGAAGTAGATAACGCTGATTTCGATCGAACTTGTGTTGTCGAAGGATCGCGAAACAATGTTCGTATTTTCTTTTTTTTTTTCGGCGATAGGCGAATGGGGTGGAAAGAGCCCTTACGGTGCAGGCTGGAAAATGCATTTCAAAGAAAGAATTCCACGAGAATATTAAATACGTATTATACGAAACACCCTTTGTAGATGAATATTATAATTATGGTACGTTATCGTCGATTCTATCGAGATAACAAATTAACACGTTCACTCCCGGGTTAATATTCTCGAAAATTTCTACTTCGATTAAATTTTGTTTACAGATTATTGGAAATCGCGCAATGAAACGTTTATTGCGGTATTTAGTTTCGTAACTTCGTCAAAGTTCAAATATTTCGTTTGAATTCATTTTCTGCGATACTTTTTTCCAGTGAAAAACACCGTCGCCCATACATGGGCGACCACGTTTAATGACTTTAAGCTGAGATGTCGCTACACACAGACTTTATATAACTTTGTTTCGCTCGAGGTAGAAAAAAACAAATGTAGACGCGGGTTTCGACGAAGCTACCCCCGATCTGCATCGAATCGGTCCTATTTCGGAGATTCCGTGAAACGTTGCGACGAAAGGGGCCGGGCGGATTGATCCGATCCTGGGGGACATTGTGTAACGTGTTCGAGCAAGGATTGTGGACGTTTCGGAGGGAGGGGTGGATTTTCGTTATTTCGGTGGCACTTTGAGAATGGACGAAAGTGCTGTTTCGGGGAGAAGGTCACCGAAGCGCGAAGAACAAGGGCGTGTAATCGGGCGTGGCGATACGAGACTAATTATACGACCGATAAAATCTCAAGGACGCGAATGACATTTACAGAGTTTCGGTGTCGAGCGCAAAAATACTATAGCGGGCGAAAGTTATCGCCTTTTGGCACTTGCGGTGGGAGATCAATTTAGATCAGGAATAAACTGTTTATTCCCGTGACGAAGTCAACGTATAACATTTTACAACACATAGTGAGTTGAATGGTTCAACTTTAGTTAGTTGTGGAATATAGTTCTAGTCTAGACTGTAATTTTTGACGAACAGGAAATTAACAGTTGTCCATTTTTATTCGTTACTTGAAATTTGTACACAGATATTGGAAGTATATTCTTGTGTCTTTGGATTCTACAACACTTATTATCTCTGATCCAGATGTTCGATAGCTGAATAACTAAGAACTCTGTTTAAAGAAAAAAAAAATGCTACGTGTACTCTTGTAAACTTTTGATCTTTGTTTTCAAAGAAACTAACGATTCCAAAGCAAAGATTAACATGGACTCAGTAGAGACTCTCAGAAACTGTTTCAACGTTTGTCATATTTAAAGCATTCAAGCATTCTAAGAATAGTAAGAGATACAAAAACAGAGCTACCAAAATCCTTACCACGGGCATTCTCTGTTCCTCGTGGCGACAGGAAGACTCCGAGGATCGTCGGACAGGATCGCTGAATGGCTTCGCTCTCCCGGTCCGTGTGTCCTCGTGACGTAATCGAGCACGTGCACTCCGTTTGCGCCCTTCTCAGGTGGGGTTGAAAACGTCACGGATCACCAATCCTCCCCCGAAGGCACGCCCTCTTCATCGATCCTGGTGAACCCTTCTTCATTCATGAGAGCCCTGGTACCGAGCCGACGAACCGCATAGTTGTACCTGGTATCTAGAACAAATTAACAGTTATCGTGAGCGAAACGGAGATAGGACCTCGAGGAGAAGGGAGAAAGATGAGGCCTGCGACAGAAGGGACGCGTCCGTTGGCCCTAGGCAGCTGTATGTGGTCGTAGGTCAGCAACAGCTTTTCATTGTTACTATAAGTTCTCCGTTCCCTGACGCCTCGTCGACCAACTCAGGAGTCGAAGGGGTGACGGCCATAGTGTTTCAAGCTAGGTCTTTTCGAATATTCACTTCTGCGCGTCGATGCGATCTATAGATGCGCGATCGCCAAACGTAATTGTGGAAGTATTCTACAGATGAGACAGGAGACCAGTTGCCTTAATCTTCTCAACCATGTTACAGGAAGAGAACTGATCTTTCCTGTCCTTCGAGTCGAGATAATAATTTGAAAGTGGTAACTTGAAAGCTTGTGTATACATAGATATCTAAATAGTCTCTATATAGATCCTAACAATGGGGAGGACGAAGAATTCCCTTCCTTTCCTTCAGGACCTGTCCCTCGAGTCGATATTGTGACTCGATAGCGGCGCAGCTTGTAACGGAGAGTGCGTTCCAAGGAGTGGTTGAATTCCTGATTCGAGACGCTGACAGAGTTTATTGCGACGAAGGCCGAGTTTAAGACCTCGCTCGACAATTGAATTTTTCTAGCGTAATCGAGCCGGGGCATGGTCGTGCTCGTGGTTATAAATAGGAGGTCGCTGCGAAACCCTCCGGCGAGTTCGTCAGCTGATCACATATTGACAGTTCGATAAGTTGCTTCGTCAGCGTCGTTCAATTCTCGAAACTGCCCTAACCGCAATTAGACTATCGACTCGAACATCGCATCTTCGTACTCTTCTCAATTTCGACTATTCCTAGAATCGATGACGATTTCATATTAAAACTGTCACTGATTAAAAATCCTGGAGCGTTTCTACCATAAACTTAATAATTTCCTACGGTTACAAGGATTTTGTTCCTTTCCGGCAACAGACGAGTATCTATTCCACGTACATTTAGAAAAGAGTTTTTGACGACTCATTCAATTTTTGTATAATCCTCCCCCGTTTTAGTTCTATTAGGTTTTGATGTTACAGATAGCACTAGGATTTTCGAATTTTTTGAGCCAAAGTGTCGAACAGAGGGACGCGCAACCACAGTACGAAGAGGCGGCGGTCTATGGTTAGGTCCAAGGTGGCGGTCAGTTCGGATGGCGGCTGAAAGTCAGTTTCGTGACAGAAAATTACGAAAATGGTAATTAGGCAGCCAGCGGCGACGTGCCGGCAACGGCTTATTCATACTTCGTAGCCATGGCGATCCTGCACTACTGATAAAACAACAGTACACACCATAATGTACTTACGCGGAATAGGGGAACACCTTGTCTACCGGGTGTCACGGAAATCAGGACATTTCGCGTGCGTATGGTGGAAGAATGTTAATCGGGCCCGCGGGGAAGTACTTCGTTAGTATCGGTCATCCGATTCTGTTTAAAATTATGCTTCCCAAGGTATAGATAAAGATTTTTAACATACACGAAAGCGTATACATATTGCATTTTTCTGCTAAATCCATTTAAATAATGATCGATGCAAAAATTGAGAAGGAAGTAAATAAGACAATCGAACTGACGGAAAATGAATAATTATTAATTAGTTTCAGCGATCATCTACGATACTTTAATTATTTTTGTTCTGGAGGTAATCCTAGAGACTGGTTGAAAATCGCAGACTACCGTCGAGGACACGATGAGCATGCAGCGACGCGCATTTTGCTTAGGGTGTCACAGTGAATTTTTCTATTTAGCAGGGTGTGCCTTTTTCGGAAGCAATTACACGCGTTAAGAAAGCATTAAGCATATGGTAACATATGGTGATCCCCGTAACGTGGATGCTGTACTTCTTTGTCGAAATTTATAGTTGGCCATATGTTACGGCGTTCGTCGTCTCGGATGGTGCAACTTTGCGTAAGCGAAGATGAGCTGGGGTCGATCGTTTCGAGGGAGGCGGGACTCCGAATCCTGAATTTTCTAGTAGAACCAATCCAAATACTTGACGAGGATTCTTTTACGACGGATTAGCGACGATAGAAAAATATCTTCAAAATTCATTCGGTATTTGAATGATTTCCTATTCGTTCAAGCGCGACTTGCGTAATTCAGTAAACTTTATCGAACGTCAGAACACGTCGGAATTTGTTCATCTCTGAAAATACAGGTTTGAAATATACCACCATGGTTACAAATAAAGAAAGTCTTCTAGGGTTTCGAGATCCTTTACGAAGAAGATTCTAAATGACAGTTAAAACGTCGAGGGTAATTATTAAAATAACATAAAACAAATAATAGTTTCATTTGCTACGTCATGTGTCATACTTCGTATCTGGATGAAAATTTTACCGAAATTTTTGGAGAAGGATAACAGAACGACTAGATTACAAACGTTCACTAACTTTCACTAGAGAGTCTCGAAAAGCCGCGAGAACCTATCGTCGCTGACCCTGAAGCTCCATGAACGTCACTACTCCATAACCTTGAGCTACCAGACACAGACTCGAGAAAACTACGTCCCGCGGAGGACCTCGGCAGCCTATCGCGACTAAGAGACCACTCCACAACCGGAGCATCACCCAGACCCCTGACATCCAAAGCTACGTCACTCGCCAGCGCGTAAAACAAAAATTGGAATCCGTCTCGTAGAGACTGACCTCGAGGAAGAATCCTGAAACGAATTACCTGTGAACTCCGTGTCCTGGAGGGTGGCCGGTTCGCGGCGGGATCGTCGATCTTGCGGTCCTCTTGATCCTCCAGCCACGGTCACCGGTCGCGGAGAACCGTATCGCGACCCGATCCGTCGCAGATCCGGGGTAGTTAGGAACTTGCGAGGCCGAAAAACCATGGGGAATCCTTAGGCGGGAAGCGTGCCGGTACCTTTCGAGCCGACAAGTAAAGGACGTGGACGAGGCCGATGCCGTCGCGGCCGACTACGGCGGAGGCAGGACGTGTCAACGAAGAAGACGAAAGCAGCGGCAGAGAAGAAGAAGAAAGGGGCGCAGCAGAATGCGCCGTTTTGTGTCGGGACGGTGTTGTTGGTTTGATGGTCGCGGGACCACTGCGCCCTCTCCGTCTTCGCCCACGTAGCCCTGCCCCTCGATATCAACCCCCAATCCCCCTGGAAATGCCCCAGGGATCGACTGTTCGCCCTCCAACCAAGCCGCCTCTCGTTGTAGCCGTCTCTGGATCCCCCACTAGCCCTCGGTTGTGCCGGTGGTTTCCACCCTAGAACGAGGATGTCGGCTCCGGAGCCACCACCACCGAACCACCCACCCCTAACCCTCTCACCCACACGCGAGTCGGACCCCCACCAGGAGAGCATTCCCTCGCCGTGAACAGGCTGCTGTGTCGTCGTCCGCCGAAAACCAGGCAGGGTACGATTCAACGTCGGCCCTTTTCCACCCCTGCCGCGCATTTTCCGCGACGAGACGGGGTTGGCGATGCTCGTGATCGTACTGATGGTAGGTGCCGTTTCTCTGCCGGCGCGGTCTCGTTACCCGCTTGCCGCTGGCCAGCACCGTCGCGCCTGCTCTGCTGGAGGTGGTCGTCGACGTTGGGTGGTGGTGACGACGACGCTGGTGGTGGTGGTCGGTACTGATGGCGCGAGCGCGCCGCGGCGTCCGTCGCGCACGCGTCACCCAGAAAATCGAGCCCTCGTACCTACCCGCGTTTCTTCTAGCTCCCGATCTCTGTCTCTCTCGCTCCTAGGTCCGCCGAGCCCAGTCGCTGCTAGGCCAGGCTAGGCCAGGCCACCCACTACTCGTTTCCCGTTGCGTTCGTCTCTGTTCAAACGGATGCACGTCGCGGGGTCCTGTTGCCCGTCTTCGTTCAAGGGCGTGCAACCTCCTTCCCAACGAGAGCAAACTTCAGGGGCGAGTCAGGGGGATCGAGGACTCCGTCTCGCTTCTCTTTATCTCTATTTCTCTCCATCGGCAGCACGTCGTTAGTTCGCGCGTTCCTTCCTTCCTGCCTGCCTTCCTTCCTTCCTAGAATTCTTTATCTCTCTTCGGCTACTCGCCCCCCTCCCACCCTCCGCCAAACGTTCCTCCGCCCCCGTAATGTGTTTCTGTACCCTGCGTTTCCGCGCCTCGCTCTCTCCCTTTGTCCCGCGAATTCTGCCTCGTACGTTCTTCTTCCAGCCACGAGTCACCCAGAAACGAGATTCTCTCTCAACCCCCGCGGTGTTTTCGTACCGGGGATCCCTCTCGCGGACTTCCAATTCTGACCGCGTAAGGGGGTTGAATTTCGGGTGCAAGGTCCCACGAGCGAGCTCTTTGCGCGTCTCGGGAGGACTCGATTCTTGGGAAAGGACCAGTGGTCTCCCGTGAATGGCTCGAGTCTTAACCGAAACCTTTACCTAAGGGGTTGCAACGAGAATTTACGAACTTTTTAGAAAATCGACAACAGCGAGTGCTTGGAATGAATTGAAAATAGGGTAACGAGTAAATGGTATAAGAAAAGAAGACATTTACATCGATGATGTGAAACATCAGATGTCAACAATCTTTAGCCTGACGCAATCTTGCGCTATCGTTCGATATGGTCTTAACCATGCATACGTTGTGTGACATTCTCGGATACGATAGAGACATGTACACAATAGTAGTTAGATACCGAGCAACAATAAGAATAATATAGTATTGTCTAACAGTCAATGGAACTACGCCGTGCATCTCGTCCCCTTGCGCCCTGCTCGAACGCATTCACCGATGTGCAACTCGAGCAGACTGTCTCTCTAAAAGAAAAAAATACTCTGAAACTTTGTAAGACAGTTGCTCTCTTCTTGAAGATGATCCTTTAATAAATCACCATTCTTAACACCCTATATATGAATAATTAAAACAAAAAAAGAAATTATCTCACTCTTCAAGATATCAAGAATCTCTAAAAAATGGTTTCTTATAAACATATTCAAATAAAATTTTTCTTAGTTTTCTCGCATTCGTTCCCTTGGAATTAATTTTTAAAGAGGATTCCCCGTCCTGTAGCAATTTGCCTAGTTTGGAGAGACATCCCTTAACGATATCGAAACGTTCTGCTCGTTATTAAGCTGTATTGTGTTTGGGGCGACAAAGAGGTTCATCGATTGATTTTCCTTCTGCTACGATTCCAAAGAATAGCTTTTACACTCGGCAAGGCGGGTTCCTTTGTCCAAGATTTTGGTTAACGCGACCAGACTCCGCGTCTTGGGGTTTTCCTCGCAAAAGTAACGGAGGAGTGGAGGCCTTTTACCGGATTATTTCTCCATCGGGCTCGAGGCGAAAAAAAAAAGTTGACTTTGATCTTTCCACCCCTTCACCTCCTCTCGCTGTCCCAGCTTTTACCTGCGGAAACGCGAAACGACTCGTTTACGTCGTTGCCGTTTCCGTTTCTTCCTCTCGGGCGTCCGCGCGCGAGCGTATTATTAGCGGCCCCGGCGAGCTTCTTTTTGTTCTCGGTGAAACTCGAGCGCGGGAACGCGGGGAACAAACGGAAACGAGGGAAAATTAAAATCCGTTTCTTTACCTGTTACGCTTAACTAGCGCGCGATAGGTTAGAAATTTGTTCCGCGAACGGGAAAATAAAACTCCGAGTGGGAGCCATTCGGTCGACTTGATTTTAGGAATTATTTGAACATTAGTCGAGAAACTCGTCTTGAATGCAAATAAGTGTGAGAATAATAATAGTCTCGCGCGCAACGTTTTTAACGTTTCGTTTCATCGGGTTAGTCGTTTTCCGAATTAAACAAAACTATGCAACCTGTGTAAGCAATTTACGCAACAGTATTGCGATTTGATCTACGAATACAATAGAATAGGAATTAAAATATTGATATTCATCACCTGTTGAAGATTCATCTTGAATTTGGAATTTTAATTATATATGCGTATGTGATATAATTTTAGTAGCTGGTATAATTAAAATTAATATGGTGTAAGAGCAACGATCAAATCCCGAAAAGCTCGAGGAACTATAAGAATAATTCATTTACCCAAAGAGAGCAGAATTCTGAGTTCAGGTACACGAAACCGAACGAACACGACCCCCTTTCTTCTAACCGGGTCGTCGTTACACGAAACTCGGGCCAATTAATAACCCAGGGCGATTCTCATCGAGAGCAAACGAGAAACCGTCCGAAGTTTACACGTTCGTTACATTTTTAACGCCATCGCCCGTTTCCCTCGTCTTTCCTCAACTTGCTAATATCAATTAAGGGGGCACACGCTCGCGAGCACCGCGCGTTCCGCGGATATCAGCGGAGCGTGGAGAAAATCTAAGTTTTATCCGTCGCTCCGTCTCGTTTCCTCCGTATCGTCGATTACCCCTCCGTTCCTCTAATAATCATCTCCAGCCAGCCACTCTCCCCTCGCCGTGCCTCCGCCATCTTTCGAGTTCGAAAGTTCTTTTCCTGTTGGAGATGAAGTTGTCGAGGAGGGAAAGAGTGGCCTCTGGAGGCTTCCCTTCTCTGGGTGCCTGGGGTTCCTTCGTCGTCTTTTTTTTTTCTTTTTTTTTTTCTTTTTTTACTTTTTTAGCTCGATCGGTCCTCCAGCGTAAGCATGCGAACCGACGTAAACTTTTGCTCCGACGTAATACGTCCGCTCGAAGGCTGGACCGGGCGTTTCTTTTTCCATCTTCTGGTCGCGCGACGACGCCGCGGAAATTGGAATATTGATCGGCAATTAGTGGAACGGGGCGATTGCTCGCGAGACTCGGTCGTTCGACTCTGAACGCTGTAATGAAATTAATCCTGCGTCGTGTGTCGCTCGTGGATTCCTCTGACTCGCGAAATGAACGTTTCGTGCGCGAGCAGATTTAAATTAAGAGGAATGCTTCGCTTTGTGGAATCGAGAAAAACTCGGTAATCGACGGAAAGCTGATGGCGATAGGAGGAGAGGTGCCTGGAAAAAAGAGATTAACCGAAGATGGAGAAACTGTGACTTTGCTGGGAATTTAATTCTCTTTTGCCATCTAGTGCGTAAATTTTGAATACCAGATGGATAAAAATCAATGAGCTGACGAGCGATAAACAAGTATCTAAAATTGATATAGACGTATCAACTTCAAAGTTCTATGGTCCTCTTCGTTGATACGAAAATGTCAGGTTCCATAGTAGGTCCTCAATTATTACAGGAAATTGAGGCTGTGAATGCCTGCAACAATCAAGGTTCGTGCAATAATCAAGGTAACCAATCCATTGAGTGGTGGCTCTGCGTAGCACAACCCCACCATAACTCCCAACTTTACTTGTTGCTTAGCGACCAGGTAATCTCACGATTGAAACGTTTATAATACAGGTGAATAAAGTGCTTGAAGTTATATTAGTGATTAATAATTTTATACCAACCACTCGAGTCATTTACAAGTTGAGGTCAAATATAAATTCTTCGCGACATCGGGAGGACTTCTAACAGGATCCAAATTGTGTCCGACAGAACGTAGGAGTGACGTCAGGTGCCACCTACGCGTCATGTAAATTTCAACGTGTATTTACGATCACGCATGAATAAACCTTTAAACCGACAAGCATTCGCTGGGCGCGATAAACCACTGACCTTAGCTGCCCGGGACTAGCTACTGAATCACGATCACTGGGATTATCTCGACCTAGCCGGCGTCGATTGGAGAAAATCGAATCGCGGCAAGAGGGACCTAGGGAACCATAAAATTGCGAGTCGGAGGTCACCGTGGACAAGTGTCGTGGGTGGGACGTCTAATGGCCACCTACTGTTACGATCCTCGCGACTCCCGCGGAGAGCCAACGGGTTTCGTGTTGTAGACAATCGAGGACGACCTACGCGTTGATGCTGTGTCAACAAACGTTCGAACGTCAACCTGGCTTCGGCGGAACACTCAGCCGATCGACTGTTGCGAAACAGAGGGAAGTTGTTATCCTCTTCGCTCCTGCTGTGCGTTGGACGTGGATTTTAACACTTTACCTATCGGAAGGCTATTTATTTCTACTGTTTACTTTCTGGAATTCATTAACCGCGATGTTAGTTGTCTATTTGCAATGCTCAGGTTTTGGTAACAGCTTACGGTATATTTAGTAACAGCATAGATTCGTATACAGGCAGTCCTGTAAATATTCGTACCCTCCGTGTTTATTAAAGAAGTTTGTCTAAATTAAATAATAGGTTCGATGTTTTCAAATAAATGTTTCATTATAAATATAATGAAAACATGAAACGTATCATTTAATTTAGACAAATTCCTTCAAAAAGCACAGAGGGTACGAGGATTTGTGGGACCGACTGTAGACGAAACTCTTTCTAAACAGTTCAACGATTGAGGTGTCGAAAGATTAATTTTCTCGTCTAAAATCACTCAATCAAAAATAGAAAAACTTTTTCGTAATAAGCGAATCTACGAATGTACCAAGCTTTCGAGACCCCCGAGGTTCGTTCAGGTGAAGTACCGTTTCAATCGGAAAGTATCGGGCACAGGTTCGGTTTTGTATCGCGTTTCAGCAGGAAACGGTGCCTCGTTCCCTTTGGAATTCGTGTTTTCCAACGGTGGTCGCCGCGAAACGTCGGAACGCAATCGGGGAAACAAATTTTTGCGCAAAACGGAGATTGGTCACCGACCTGGGCTCACCGTGACCGCTGGCTACGTTCCAGCCGACCTCCGGCTATCATCAAAGGGATTATTTTTTATGTTTGAATTAAATTGCCCGAAGCGACGAGCGTTATCGACGTTGGCAGAGGTGATGATCGCCACTCTAAAAGGGAATTGGCCGACGTTTCGGGCCAATTTCGAACTTCGATGGCTCCTGTTGGCTCCCGTGTTTTGTTTAGTAATCATCCACGTTTTCTCTGTGTTCTTTTTTTTTTTTTTGTTTTATTATTTCGTTTCCTCCGTTTTGTTAAACATATTTTCGCGAGTGCTCGAGACGCGCAAATTGGCTCGTTTGACGAAATTCCGCGGGGGGCTAATATTCGATGCGGCGATTCATTATTTAAAGGGCCCGCCCGATGTTTCACGCGTGCACGGTTGAATAAAATTTCGGCAGAGCGATGAAATATGAATCGAATCTGTTTTAACCGGACCGCGGTTAATTCTAGCGGAATTGGAAAGTACTGGGCGCGTTTAAAGCGAACGTGCTTGTAGAGGGTGCATTGTGGATTGGCTTTTGTCGACTTCTCTATTTTTCTAGAAAATATTAAGCTCGCTACGCGAGTTGCGTTCGGCGGGCCTGCTTTTGCTGCTTTAGAGATTTCCCCAATTGTGTATGCAGTTCCAATAGTCCCTCGTTGTCGTGCTAAAGCAAAAATAAATACCGAAACACTTTACGTCTTACGCAAAATAAAAGTTTCTAAGCTGTTGCTGCGATGTAAAGGGTTCTTCAAAAGTTTTTGATTAGTTGTAATCGATCGTGCTCTTATTTAAAACAGACAAATAGAATCTATTTCATTTTTGTGTTATTAGAAAATAAACTCATCAACCCCCTTTCGGAGTACCCTTTATTAACCAAACACAAGCTCTATTAAACACATATATCAATTGCTGTATTAAATATATCTCAACTATAAACTCAATATCACGTAAATATCAACTTGTTAACGTCCACCTGAGGCACCTGACTGTGGTGTGCCGGTATTTCCACGTCGAAACAGCTGCTTTCGATCGCAAAAATCGACGGGGTAACCGGGACTCCGTCGCGGAAGTCTGCCAGCGGCCACGGAGAAACAAAAACACGTGCCGGTCTTCTGTGTGCGTACGCAATCTCTTAACCGGATCTTTTCGGCGGGTGAATGAAGTTGAAGGCTGTTGATAGTGGATACACACACCAGCCGGGTCGATAGAATTCGGGCCACGGCCTCTTTGCGAGAGCACCAGGGCTAGTTTCCAGCGACGGAGCAAAGGGGTTCCCTCGTGGAACGAAGGACGGGGGTGAACCGAGACGAGGAGAAGGAGATAGAAGCAGATGGGGGAGAAAGAGAGACAGATAGATGGATAGAGAGAGAGAGAGAGGGAGAGGGAGAGAGGCAGAGGGGGTACGTTGAGCGAGATAGATATCGCGTAGGAGGAGGTAGATAGAAGACAGAAAAACATAGATCTCTGTATCCATCCTCAACTATCTCTAGCTTCAGTATTATTTTTATTCATTATTACATAAAAAGAGATAGATAGTTACAAAGATAGAGAAACACGGATCTCTGTCCCAGTCTTTAACTACCCCTATCAATCTCTATCTGTATCTATCCACATTTCCTCCAATATCAATCTCCAATTTCTTGCTGCACGAAAACGGGCAACGACAAATATTGCTACGTATACACGCGCATAATCTAACGGATACGCGAACAGTTGAATCGACGGATAGACGAGACCGCCCGATGGATAGAAAAAATACACATCCGCGTAATACGGAGGTAGAAAGAGGGAAGCGGAACACGCGAGGAGACGCGAGAGGAGCGGGAGAGGTGGAAGCTATCCGTTCCCGGTTTTCCCGCGGAGCGAAAAGACACGGAAAAACCGACGAGGAAGGTGGCGTTCGTCGGAAGGAAGGGGCGGTGATGGGGAGGCGGGGAAGAGAGGGCGCGGAAAAAAGAAAAAGAAAGGGAAACGGTCTCCGGGGTTGCGGAGAGCGAGAAACGCAAGCGGACGATCGTCCCGCGTAAAATGGAAGGGGGTGGGGGGAGGGGTGGGGAGGGCAGGAAGGGTAGGAGGTTGGGGACGGAGGAGGGCGCGGAAGAGTACTACCGTCGAATGGAAAAGAGATCAGGGAGAAAAAGAAACAACGGGAGAGAGAAAAAAGGGGTGTACGCGGTAACGGCGGTGTTGGTGGTGGAAAACAGCGTAACGGAGGACGGAAGACGGCGGGGGCTGGGCGGGAGGGAGGGAGGGAGGGAGGGAGGGCATCGGTATTTCGAGAGACGGACACGCGAACGCGAAGGTGCAGGGGGTTGAAAGAGGAGGAAAGACGAACGAAAGGATCGAGCCTGGGGATTTCCAGCGAGAGCGACGAGGACAAACGACTGGGGGATGAAAACGTGGGTGGCGGCGAAGGGGGAGGGGAGCACCACCCAGTAAATAGGGGGATTGGTAGGGAAAGAGAGAGTCAGGGGGTTGACTAGAACGGAGGAAAGAGAACGGGATGCTGGGGTCGCTAGGCAACCCCCATGAGCAGCTCGAGGTGCACCCTCGGTACACCCTTATTGCCTTTCCAATTTTGGTGGTTCCCATGCACCTATTTCCCCACTCTGTACCCCGTCCACCCCGTCGCCCATTCCCGTTGGCGTGGACAACCGATACCGACTGTCAAGGCTGCATTCGGAGCCCGTTGTTTTGGGGGAATCGATAAAATTCTGGAGTGAAAAATCTGGGGTCCTCGATCCGCGATTCTCGGACCAGCGGGCGGGAACGCCGGGTACCTCGCGTGGTAATGAACCTGACGATCCGAGTAACCGCTGGATTGTTCCCTCGTTTATACGTAAATGCACAGGTAGAAAGAATTTCTAGCTGTATACATTGCAATTTTTACGTATATGTGTAGGTTCTAGGAAACTGTAGGTAGGTTTTAAACTTTCTCTCTCGTTATTCTGCAGCGACAGATATAATTGCACATGTATTCTCGCTACATTTATTTTGGTAGTAAAATAAAAGGTCGAGTTGTAGTAAATATTCCAACAGTAGTAAATTATTTCTGTATCGTTGAGGAAGCTATGAGACTGCATACGTTTAAGCCAGGCAATGATTAGTATTATCTGACAACATCGCGAACGCTGAAGAGAGAGGCATAAACTAGAGGCCGTGATGTCTCTTTGTCAAACAAGGGAAACTATTCGGATTGCTATCTAGAGGGAACGAATTTAAACCGTTCATAGTCGCTGTGTACTTAGCTCGTCACAGAAATTACTGGGAATGATTTCCCTCCGCAACAACCCATACCTTGTTCCGTCTCTACCCCTAATACGGTTTACCACCGCAATTGGACCGTCTTCTGCGCGTCTACAATTTAT
Organism: Hylaeus anthracinus; assembly: GCF_026225885.1. Taxonomy (NCBI): domain Eukaryota; kingdom Metazoa; phylum Arthropoda; class Insecta; order Hymenoptera; family Colletidae; genus Hylaeus; species Hylaeus anthracinus. The sequence continues at coordinate 4,925,906 of NW_026534333.1, read as the reverse complement.
GTCATAAACGCCGCCGAAACATGTGTCGCTAGGTAACCGTGCTTTGTGATCGTACGCGACGGCTTCACCTCCACCGAGTCGTGACATTCGGAGATTCGCTTCATTGTACAGTTGCTCTTTAGAGCAAGAAATTGCGATTCGAACATTTTTAACTGTTGAGGGTTATTGTTCACTTTGGTGAAAATGTCGATCAGGCCAAAGGATTAAACGGGAGTCACTGTTGTAAATTCTCCTCCACTTTTACCTGGGTCTCTATTATATTTACCTTCGTTACCTTTATATCTGCCTCTACTATCTCTACAACCCCTTACGTTACTACCTCTACTATGTACCTCTAACTTTATTATTTCTATCTTTAATTTTACCTCACCCTCTATCTGTACTTCCCCTATGACCTCTAACTTTACGTAAACTACCCCTGCTATGTAAATTTTAATTCACTTTTACTTGGACCTCTATTAAGTCTACCTTCGTTACCTTTATCTCTAGTGCTACTATCTCTGCAACCTCTTCCGTTACTACCTCTACCATGTACCTCTAACTCCACTATTTCTATTTCTACATTTACCTCCGCCTCTATCTCCATCTCCTCTGTCCTTACCTCTACTTCTAGGCTAGAAGTTCCAGCTTCGGATCGTTCGTTGCCGCGGACGCTTCTCGGTCACGTCACGTAGCCCCGCGACCAGTGATCCCAGGAGCGTGGCGATGCTGGAGGGACGAAGAGGAGAGCTCGCGAAAGAAGAACGCTGCCGGCAGTGGTGGAAGAGGGGTTGCGCGAGTCGTGTTCGTTCCGAGGGTGAGAATCCGTCGAGACTGCCGGCGTCACACTGTCTAGCTCGATCGTGTGCGGGACGCCGACCTCCTGATTGGTCACGGGGGGTGATAAAATTTGGGATCAGCTGTAGGTCCGTCGGAGGCATGCAAGCCCCTCGACGGGATCGACAGAAACGACCTCTGCCGTATCGTTCCCGGCCCTGTGTGGCAAAGAAAAACACTCGAGGAAATGACGTTTCGCGGTGTTTCCTTTTCCGCCTGAACGAACGCAAGCGTCGCGTGGACAACGTTCCCGACGTCCCTATCCACGGCGTCGGTAAACTCCTTCCGTTGCGATCGTATGCGAGAACAGGTGCGCCTCTGTGGGTCCTGTGGACAGGACAACTTCAACCCCTTGTGCTCGGATGCCCCCTCCTAAGGGACATTGTAACCCTGACGCACTCTGTTAGTTGACGAAGAGGATACACGTTACTGTGTAGTTTTCAAAAATGTATTGAAATCCACATGTTAGTGGAAATGAAATTTCAGGGTATAATTTTGTAATTTTCTAAGCTACACATTTTTTTTAACCCTGTTCTCCAGCGGTCGAGTCAGAAACGACCGACATATTAGTTCTATCGAAACCACCCAAAAGTTATGAATAAAAATTAATTTGGTTCCAAAAAGGAAGTTTTCTTTTTAGTGAATAACATCCCTATTTGTACGTGATAAATTCATTTTTAGGTGGAAAATAACCCAAAAATGTGGCAAGGTCGGATCCGACCCAACCGCAGTAAACGTGTGATCAGAAACCACCATAGAAGAGAAGGGTTAATGGACAGAACCATGGCTTGAGAAAGAAACGAGATGTAATTCGAAGAACGGACGAGATTAAAACAGAATCGAGACTATATCGGTCATTTATGAATTTTGGGTCAATCCGATGTAATTGTGACGCCAATAACTAACATGTGCTTCTGTCAAGTGACAGAATCGGGACCGCCAATTTACTCGAACGTGGGGTAGGTAGCGATTTTTATCTCGAGCCGAGACCAATAAAGACGGCTCTTGCCTGCGGCCACCGATCACGAGAGTCGATGGGTCGCTTGTACCACGTAAATACAAACAGAGGAGGGAACGATTCCTTTATTCGAATCCTACTTAAAAACTCGGGCTTGAAATTTCAATACATTGTTGATCCTCCGCTTCGATTTTATATTCTATCGGACTGTCTGGAAAGTCCATGGCGATTTTTAGCAGGCGGTACAGGTCTGAATATATCGGAATGGATGAAAACAAATAACATGTGTATATTCCTTAACATAATTCAATAAATATACATTTATTGACATTTGGTTTCGGCTTTGCGAAGATAATCACAGGTGAAGGGGTTTGGGGGACTATGTAAATAGTGTCTGCTCGAAAAGTAGAAAAACTGTAGGACGCGGAGGGGTTCGGTGGCAGGGATATTTATTGGTTGTTTCGCCATGAGGTCCCTCGGGATCGCGACATAAGAGGAAGAGAAAAAATGGAACGTAGGAAAAGGAGTTGCGCCGTGCTCCATATAAATTGCGCTCTTTACCGAGGATTCGATTAGCGAGCTATATGCGGCGCGTAACGACGGATGAAGATGCCAACGATTTTTAACGTCGAACGGAAACAGATTTCTCGAACACGAAATCTGTTTCCGTTCGACGTTGAAGTCTAACGTCTTTCGAAACATTTATAGCTCGCTCCAAAGTGACGAGACCGTTCCGATACCTCGCCGGTTCATTGCCTAAAAAAGGATTAAACATTCCCGTCCTCTCCATCCACCGTAGTCCCGATAAACTCGACGCGTTACACGTCGCGTGATCCCTTTGTAAGTGGCGCCGCCGCCATTGCTGATCCAGCCTCTGCGGAGCGGGATTTAATTAAACTGTCCAGGTAATAGGAAAAAGCGAAGGGAACAATTTCGCGGAGAAGACCCCGACAGGGCCTGGAAGAAACGAAGTCTAGGAAGCGACGGAAGTAAAGGAGTCATCGATGATATATAAAGCCGGGAAAAAGAGGAAGACGAAATGGCGCGGGGTTTCCGCGACCGGTGGAGGGTTGGGGGGTGGTTGCGTCGAAGCCCTTTGCCCCTTTCGCGCCCATCCATCGATCGATAATGCGATCCGGCGAAGGGTGCACCGGACGAATCGCAGAAATAAGGGCTGCTTCCCCGGTCGCTTCCTCTGCGCCGCGCGTTCATCTTCGCGGCTCCACCCTCACCTGGCCGCGCTGGGAACGAAAGTAGATGGAAAGGTGTACCAGCCAGCCAGCCTGGCAAGGTTACTCACTTTCCCCGTGCGTACTATCGCGGCTGGCTGCGTGAGTATCGCCCGTACACGCTCGCGCTGGCGTACCCTCTCGCCCAGTGACGTACCCAGAGCCTCGTTTTCGCCAGGACCATGATTTCGGATGCTGTGAAACCGTTCCGATGAGAACGCGACAGGTCTCGCAAAGATGCGTACGCTGGGTTAAAGAGGGTTTTTGGACGAGATATTTTTGATAGGATCGTTGTAGATCATCTCTACGTTCGATATCGTACAAATTACAAAGGAGAATTTGTAAGAAGCAGGTCCCTGTAAGAGGCCCGCTTTTCGAGATACTCGAGTTTCAAGGTGTTCGGGGCAAGAGGAATTGCTCGTGTCTGAAAGTTCATTTATTAATTAGAAATCTTATTCGGTAAAATCGAAACAATCTTGGTACAACCATCGCAGGACTTCTCTGTGTTTAATATTTACCATAGAATGTTTGTAGGGGGTAGTAAAAGTATGACGAAGTGAAGAGCACTCCGCGTTGCAGTTTTATATTAAAATGGGGCCCAGAAAGGGCGAGTTACGCCACTGATATCCGCGACTATGTGCACGTCGCGGGTCTGTGCGTACACCCTCATCCACGTGCGATCACGAGAGCCACGGCAATGTGGACGTCGCAGGAGAAGAGTGCAAAGAGCCCGGCTCACGGATGGGACGTGCCCGTGGAGGAGATTGGCGTTGCTCGGTGTTGGTGATGGTATCGGGGATGGTTGGCGGTGGTGGCGGTGGTGGTGGTGGTGGGTGCCGACTACACTGGTGGCGATAACCATAGAGGGGTTGCAGATCGATGGAGCAGTGACGTCACTGGGAGCGGGAAGCTGCGTCTCCATGGTGACCGCCAACGGACCCGGCAACTCTCTGTGTACGGTCCGACCAGCGGGCTTGAAATTTTATTAAATTTCATTTGTACCCGTTCCTCCTCCTTCTCCGCCATCCACCACGTTTCCCACCCTACGCGTCTTGTCCCTTTCCGTCCGTCGCTTTTGTCCTCGTTCCGTCCGCGAACGGCCACCGTGTTGCCCAACCTCCCCCCCTCTCGCTTCCTTGTCCCCCTCTCGGACTTCTTTCGTTTTTATTTTCGACACTTCTCGCCGCTTTTACGCGGCGGAAGGTAAAACGACGCGGGCCTTGTGAAAAGGGCCAGAAAAAATGACACACCGGCCGGCCATCGACGGGAACGAAGAATTGGTTCGGGGGAAAAGGAATCCGGGGGTTCCTCTTTTCCGCGAAGGGGTGGCTTCGCCGGGGGTAAACGGGAACGCGGTTTGGCGAGGTTTCATCGAGAATCGGCGGGAATTTTTACCCTTTAGGATGTCGTTAAGCGAGGGTGGAGGGGTGATGATGGTATCGGTCAAGATTTAATAATCTTTTGTGGGATTCTGTTATTCTTATGAGAGGAGGTTATGGAATTCTATGTAGCAGGAATGTATCGCCCTTCGATTTGTTTTACATCTCGTGAACGATTTACCAAAAAATCACGAAATTCTTTCATCGTTAAAATAAAATTTTCTCTGTCCCACGAAGGACGGTCCTCGACAACCTACTATAGCCTAACTCCAAGGCTATAGTTATACTGTAAGCGTATTTCAGGATTCGAACAAACCCAGTGAAAGTAACGCTTTGGTGGCCGATGTCGCGTATATGTGACTTCGCCAGCCAGCCGTTATGGGACGCTATCACGAATGTGTGATTGTACTATTTCAGGTTGTGACGAGAATAATACCGAATCGATGACATCGATACCAGCGGTTGTCGACTGTTGTCGCGTGTGCGTGATTTTATAATTTCCAGCCGACGATGGAAATGGTACCGAAATCGTGTTATAGATAGCGATCGTTAAATTATTTGCGCGGCATCGAGCAAAATTAGACACCGCAGGAACTAGATAACAATGGCACGTCGCTTGACGTTTATACAAAAATATTTGTATCCAACATTCATTGGACAACATTCGTTGTTACAATTATGAACAGTCTTGAAAACTATATAGTCTTGTACGACATTGGTATTAATCAAGGAGGTATTCGAATACTCGAAATTTCGATATCCTTCGATGCTGCCTGCAGAGTAATTCGGTATCTAGTTGCTCGAGTATCATCGATACCTAATCGTATTAGTCCTATCATTAGCGACGTGATCAACCCATTGGCGCGCTCGTTAATAACCGTACGTATCAATTCCCAATTGCACCGAGATGCGTGCATAGATGGCTGTCATACTTCGTTGTTTTAATTAAAACATAATGCATGCATATAAGCATGCAATTATAAGTACAAATTAAATAAACTCTGTCGGGACAGAAAGTATATAAAATATAACATTCAATTTAAACAGCTCCTTAATTACCCCTTAACAAAAAATTAATTCAAGAAAAGAAGCTAGCTCGATTTATGGATGCTTGTTAAACGCATGTACAAGGACGTAACTTGGGACAAAATCGCCTAACTGGGCCACGAGCACCTGAAGCCTTCGCTGTGTTCGACCATATAATGGAAGCTGGAATTATGAAACGAGCTATAGTTACCTATTCTTCCAATTTTCGTTCCTCCGTTGTTTCCCATCAGTTTTCCCATCCATTCCTCTTCTTCCTCGTCCGAAACACCCCGGACGGAATCGGAACAATACAAGGAATTCCGATTAGCCTTTGATCCCTAGTGCCCGGCGCCATTATTTCTCCCGATGACACGATCCTCGAGACGCGGGCAAGAAAAGGACGAAGAGACGGAGCGGTGGGGGCGTCAGTTAATCTTCCTCCTCTTCGTTAATCTTCGAGCCGAGCGAGAAGTTCTTTTTTGGCACCCGGAGTGAGCGAGTCCTCTTTCACCCCCTTATCCCGTTGAATTTACGAGCGAAATGATGGAGAGGGTGTCTCCTTGTGTTTTCCATGGCAAACTCGCGGAGAAGTTCTGTCGGTTACCACCGCGGAAGTTTATCCTTTTCCCAAACCTCCACGATCTGTTCTGTGTACCCAGGGGTCAGAGGGGGTGATCGTTGCTCGCGATCAAGCACCTCCTCGAGTATGCGATTTAATCGGCCATTGATGTTCGTGTTATCCGATCGCTTCGAGGAAAGACACGAGATTAATCGGGAAAAGTTGTGGGAACAAAAACTGATCGAAATGACTAAAAAGCGATTATATACGTCGCTGATAGATTACAACTGGGGTTGACGAAAATTCTGAGAGGGCTCCAGGATGGTAAACCGTTAACATTGTTCGGTAATTTCTTGTTTTGCTCGATGCAGAATTCCCTGGACAGTTTTACTTCGATTCCATGAGTAATTGCATGAATTATTGGAAAAAGTTCCATTAGACGTTTTACGTCGCATGTGATTTATGTCTAGCGGTGCACCGTTTCCTTTCAGCCGAGTAGCCAGACAGTTGAGCGAAGGATTCCCTAACGGATGGATAGGTCCTGCAGGTCCTTGTTGCACGGTCTGCTCGTTCGCTCGATTTTTGTTTCTGTGGGTAAAAACGTTTGTCTATTTGCGATACTTCAGCAACAAAATACCTAAAGTATCAAAGAAATATGAAGAAACTTTATTATCTTATGTATGCGAGTTCACTTACGAATTGGGTGATTTCCATAGTGAACAAGATTTTTTTTTTTATTAAAAATGACCAATATAAAGAAAAAAAAATTCGTGCCTGGGTTAAAATACGATACATCGGAAATTATTGGAGTGTATTGATATTAGGGGTTTTTAAAGCTTAGAGATGAGGAACAATCCTTTTGATAAGAGATGCAGAGGGATGGAATAATATTTCTATTGCTTCGAAAAATGCAATTACTACTCAAGATGAAGACTCACGAGGCACCTTGTACACGACTGCTCGTTACCTCTTGCATTCATTAGTACTCGAGTACAGTCGAGCTGGTTTTCGTAAGTTGCTAACTCTCGTACGATGAATTCGTGTTTAGAAACAATCTCTCGGCCGTAACTTTACGTAAGCAAATTAAACAAAATTCGTAACAGGGTTGAACGAAATTGACGTATCCATCTATACACTTTTCCGAACAAAAATAAACTTAGTCGAAGAGACGATTTAATCGAAACCTGCGTATTCTCCGTTTTTTTGCCAAGGGTGCAGCTTAGTACACCGACTTCGCGCAGTTATGATCTCGTCTAAGTTTCCGTGGGAAAGTGGGGCTTGCGCGACGAAGAGCGTGGGGGTTGGAGGGGACAGCTTCGGCATGGAGTCATCAATTAAGCCGCTCCACGTTCACGATGATCTTTTCTCGCTGCACGATGGCCAGCTCTCCGCGTCCTCGTCTCCTATCGTTCCACTTCTTCTTCTTCATTCTTTTTTCCTTCTCTCCTTCCACCATTCATCGTCGTTTTAATTACTCTCGCGTATTTGCACCATCGCCTGTCGCGGTCGCGTCGTGGAAATCGTCGATCTCCCGCGTGTTCGGCGCGACGAAACCTCGAGATTCTTCCGTAATTAATTTCAGGAAACAAGGTAAGAACGCCCGCGAAATCGTCGGACGGAAGAAAGTGAAAATCGACCCTCTTCCGGCTGTCTCGTTACCGCACCCGCACCCCCCTTGCCCCTCTTGTTTCCATTCACCGGTGACGTCACTTTAATTAAGTTCGAAACTCAACCACCACCCCCCCTTCCCACCCTCCCCCCCCCCGCCGCCGCCGTGGAGCCTGTCCGTTCGCGGCTCGAGTGAGAAATAAAATTGCGGCGGGAGTTTCGCGAATCGCCGCGGTTTTCCTTCCCGGTTCGCCATTGTTCGCCTTTTAATTCGTCCGCGAGCAAGATGGAACGCCTCTCCCGATCCCTCGCACTGACGAAACGGTAGCTAACGGGGATTTACAGAATTTCGAACAACCGTGTACAATTGGAGAATTGATTGCTAGCCGCTGTTTTCATTTGGGAACGTTTTAAGGTGTTTAAAGAGAAGTTTTGCCGGTGTTGGTAGCTGCCAGGAGTTACTTTGAATTTTTAATGAATATTCAGATGTAACTAAACCTTAGATTTTTAGACTATTACGTATAAGAAGTACTATTATGCATAGGTCGACCTTGTACGAAGAACGTTTAATAATTGCAGACATGTAGTATGCATATAAAAAATAATAAGTATAAAATACAAATGTAGAATGATCGATAATATATACCACGTTACGACGCAATGATATCGTTAAATAAATTTCAAACAAAATGTGGCAACACATTAATGGATCGTTAACACCGGTTGTTCCCTTTCCTTTTCCTTGATCGTGTTTAATTGTTATCCAGCAAAAGTCGGTCGAGTATTTCCAGCAATTATATCGGGTCGGTATTAAAAGTGACGCGCAGACGAAAGAATCGGATGAAGACGTAGCGAGGGCCGCGATTGGCCAAATTCCAACCGTTACGTTCTCGGATACTGGCTCGGAAACTCGATCGAACCGTTCCACCTTCCCATGGTTAGGAAAGAAAATTCGGCAAGGTGTGCGAATAGGGATGGACGCGCAGCGTATGAATTTTCTAGAGAGGAAATCTCCACGGAAGAGATAGCACGTGCTCTTCTTTACTGTCCTGTCCGAGGCACGAACCACTTTGTACCAGATTCGTGGTAGGAGATGAAAAGTGGACATTATATCGTGACATTAAGTGCGGAAAATGGCGGCTAAATCCGAGGCAACCCTCTAGATCACGAGAGAAACCGAGTTCGCACCCGAGGCAGGCTTTGCTGAGCGTTTGGCGGTCTGCGCAAGAATTTATTATAATTAGACCATGAAAGCACTATGCGTTCGTGACGTATGCTAACGTGGAAAGTATGTGGACTTTGTACGCGGAACGCTTGATTCTTTATTTAACAAATTTATATGCACACCGCGTTTATCGAACGCATGATTCATGTTTTATACATATATTTCATTGTGTGCGAATATCTCGTTTCGTCACATTTATAAATACGTTTATATTTTACACGTATATGTTACTATATATTCTGAATTTTATTGTGTACGAAAAACACAAGTCTTGCGTTCGATGATCGTAATTACCAGAATGTTCGTTTTGCGTCTCCTTACTAAAACCCATTAAAAGATACCCTTTAATAATTCACACCCTTTACGATCTAACGAAGGGATCAAATAAAAATCAGCGAACGCTGGAACTGGCGTGCGAAACTGCACAGGGTCACGTCTTTGCGTTTGATGAATGTGGTTAGGGAGATGTTCAATTTATCGCCACGGTGACGAGGTTAATTCGTAACGAAGGTGTGCGAGACGGTTTCAAAATTCGAGAATCATCGCCACGGGTTTCTGGCGACCGCGATGGCAACGATTTATGCGCGTCGACGTTTACCGCGACGAGGAACGTTAAGGGGAAAGATATTCCCCGAGACGATTGGGAAAACTGTCGACGGCCGCCGTGGGATGGATGATCGTTGGGTGTCGATGGTATATGCCCAAATTCGGCCTCGAGTTCCTCGTGAAACGGCATCGACCCGTCCCCGTGCCAGCTGCCCGAAAAGAATACTCTCCCTACCGTTCGAATAGCTGCGCTAATATTCCACAACTGTCGAAAGAGATGCTGCGAGGATTGATTAATGTATTTCTGGTAGCTGGACTCGATTCGGAAAAGGAAATCAATTTTGCGTTTAATATTAACGGAGGATATTTCAACACGTTCATTGGTCCGTATACACCGTCGCTCATAAATATGTGGGCACTTACTATTTTCAACGAACAATTAATGTACACAGTGAATTATCGCTATACAACTTTTATTTCTAAATTCTATATCGGATGTGTATTTAACAACATTTAATAATATTAAATGTTTTGACTGCCGTATTTAATTTTATAGTGGACATCCGGAAGAATGTTCAATATATCAAACACATTTATAGTGAAATATTAGAAAATAAATGAGATGATTAATTCGGATAGAATGAAGAAATTAATAGTATCCAAGTTTGGTAAAAGAAATTTTAACATTATCTAGTTATTTCTATTGTTTTTATCATTACTAATGTTATATTAGAAAAAGCTATTAATAAAATATGTTCGCTAATACAACATAAACGTATCGAAAGATAATAATATAATAATATAATTAATAATAATAATAGATTCGCAACTTTTATCGCAAATAATCCCAAGAGCACTTTTTGTTTAACGTTTTTACTTTTATTCGATTTGAGAAAATAACTGCGATAATTACAAGTTTATTAATGATAATCTGATTTCGTAAAGGAATCGAACGAAATTAAAAGCTCATTAGATTGAATAAATGACACAATCGGTGATTTATGAATGCACACGAAATTGATGCACTTATGAATTTATGAATGCACTCGTGAATTTCTTATGAATAATACACAACGATATCACACAAGTTGTGCACTTATAAATCGTACCTACAAACTGTATCGATTTTACGTCAGATGTGCAATGATAATTGTACTAGACGTGTAGATTTCGTAAATTTATGAACGGATTGTATTCTTACAAAGTTATAATGTTCATTTAAAATTTGGAGCGAAAGTATTACGTGTTTAATCGTTCGTTGGAAAGTCCCTGCGCTACGTATTTGTTAATCTAGATTAAAATGTACCGAGCACTGAAACCGTATTAAGCATTCTGTATTTGCTCCGTTATCAAATATGAATCGCTAATACATGGATTCGGCACGCGTTCACCAGGCAATTAAAACAGCGATCGTTTTATCCCCGGATTTTTTGATTTTTCGGGTTCGAGAATTTCTGAATTCCTTTCGCATCCCTACACACGAGAGTACAATTGAAAAATTTGCGAGCATCTCGGGAACGTTCGGAATAAAATAACCTTGCTGTTGGTAAAATGTAAAATTGACGATGGAACAGTTTACATTTACCGAGCCAGTTAATTCGAACGCATGCATTCTTAAAATTACTCGGTTATTGGTAACAACGCATCCATTTATAATAGATAGACGTTGACTGTATCAATATTTAACTTCGCCGATATTTTCGTACCACAGCGAGGGATGATTACGTCCCCATCTACTAACCGTTGCACAAAGAGAATAGAAGTACACCTGGAGTCATACGAAAGATAATCCCACGTAGTCCGAACGAGCATGTCTTTGTCGCTTGAAACTTTCCTCGAACAATATAATCGAGACAAGCGTCGCGTAATATTCGAAATAGAACCAGAAATTACGCGTAAGGTCCCTCGTCGACACACCCCAAAAATGTCGAGATCGAAGTGTTCGAAAGGTAAAACGGCGTCCACCAGAAAAAGAACAGCGTCCGATTCGTTGGTGCCAATTAAAAACTGGAAGCTTCTTCTCCCGGTCATTAAATCCGTAAATTAACCAAACGGCGCGGTGGACGATTGTTTTCGAGGATGACCCAGCGAAAACGGGCGCGATAATTTTTGCGATCGCTGTACCGAGAGAGCCACCCCACGGCCGGACAGAGCCGCGGGGTGGTACGAGGGCGCGAGCGAGACGGGACGAGTCGCAACCCCCTCGGCCCTAGAAAGGGAGAGAGCGCGTGTATATTCACGGGATAAAGGAGAAAAGAAAGAGTGAAAGGAGCAGAGACGAGCGGGACGAGGACCAGCTAGACGGCGAAACAAAGAGGAGAAGAGCCGGAGGGTAATCGAGAAACGTGCCAGGAGGAAGGGAGACGGACCGTCGGAGGGGTCGCGAGAAACGTTCGCCAGAGAAGGACGAGAACAGAAACAGGGACGAAGGGAGGTAAAGGGGGTGGCTGGTGGGGGTGGCCGGGTGTCGAGGGGGTGTGTTTGGTCCAGGAACTCACGGTGATGCTGTATTGATCCGAGTGCACGAGCGGAGCTAAAGTAAGCCGAGGCTGGCAGAGCGTTGCCTTGGCAACCTCCTCCCTCATCCCTCAGGACTTTCCATCGGTCGGACCAGCCCCTCGCACCGAAAACCACCCCCCGATGCCGACTCCCTCGCAACCCGCGCGTTCCTCGCCCCGTCCAACTCCTCTGTCCTCACCAGGTCGATCTATAGGTGTTAAACGAACCACCCGGTTTCTCCCGGTGTGTCCTCTCGCTGCACGCTGGATTTCGACGAGGACGCTGGTAGGTTCGCAGCTTCCGACGTTTCTACGCGAAGTCGCGATGCGAAAGCTCGTTTTACCAACCCCGCAGCCCGGGTGGGCGGATGGAATCCTTCCTCGGTTCTTCCCGACGCGACGGGTTTTCCTTTGGCACCTCAACAGGGGATATAATCTCGCGCGTGTATCGCTCGAGACGCGGCGAAATTGTGCTGCGAATAATAGACGACGACCGGGGACGTTGGGTTTGTGTACCTTTTTTTTTATTTTTTTATTTTTATTTTTTTTTTTTTGAGAAGCCAGACTCGATTTAATTTGTTTCGTATCGACGAGAAAAAGTCTGCGATTTAATCCCTTGTACGTACAGCGAAACGTACGAAGGATTATCTCGGATGGTTTAGACAGGCATCTTTTGTGTAACACTGTTCGTTTGTTATACTTGGAATAGATACACGGATTATATGAAAGACGAGAAAGGGGGAGAGTATATCGCGATATGTAGGTTTATATTATTAGTACAGGTAACGTAATTTTCCAGGTAGTTTCAATTAAATTACTAACGTAAAATCGAAATCGAGTTAGCAGTAAATTTAGGATTCTAATTTAAAGTGTAGATCACGCTTTAGCTGCAGCCTGGAACAATGGCTATTAGATCTGAGTACACCGATCGTAACGTAATCCACGGCAATCGGGTCGAACTTTAATTACCACTCGGCTAAAATCTCGAATCAATTTGTCGAATGACTTTATTACGATATGTATCGCTCGAAGTGATTCTGCGATCGGTTAACTAAACTTAACGCAGTAAAATTTGTTTATGATATACAATATCACGTGGTAAGCATAGTACCTTTATTGGATATTATGTGTAACGCTTATCTTACATATAATAAAAAAAGAAAAGCGGAAAGAGGAGAAACGTTTCACCAGAGAAAAGTGCAATCTTATTAGAAATCTCACGGCATGATAAATGACGTCTACCACTTGCCGACTGGCCGAAATTCGAGAGACTCCCAGCGTCGAACGAATCGTTTACGACGGAGGGTACTCGACCTAGAAAGATTCTGTATTTATTTAGCCGCAAATAGGAATACACGGGCGTGTATGCGGGCGTACATGTGTATTTACACATATCTACGTAAAATAATACATTTGTAAAACCGTTCTAAATCAAATATATTAGTAAATATGTACGCATTTTAAATACACATTAATAATTATAAATCTATACACATCTACTACTTTCAAACATTCGTTTCAACCGATTTTTCAAGCCAAAAGGGAAAAACTTATCCAAACATTTCCCCGAACAAGGAGACCGAACACGTGAAAAAAAAAAAAAAAGAAGGACCGAAAGATTCATCGATTTCCGATGCTATTTCTAACGTGAAAGTTGAACCCGGCGTAACACGCGAAAATACGTCGAAAATGTTGCGCCGATTCTACGGGCTTGCCTCGTTTCCCGGGGCATTAATTAAAACCGAAAATGCGAAAAAATATTTTTTCGCCGTGCCGAAAAATTCCCCATTGTTCCCCAAACCCCTTCCCTGGTGCACCCGCCCTTCCCATCCTCGGCGTTAAAGGCGGCTCGAACGCACGAGCGATACTGAATTTTCGTCGAACGGCGTTCGTTGCGAATGACAACCCCCTGCGTCGTGCACACGACAGATGTAGCGAACAATATGGCCCCCGACGTGCGCGCGGCATAGTCGGTTTTGATTTCGGCGTTATTATGCCCACGGTCAGGTATAACGCACGCCTGAAACGTGTCAGCCGTCGATCCGTCGTTATTTCGTTCTCCATCGCGACGCATCGTTCGCCGTTCGCAAAATTGATCCGCAAACATTACTCGCGAACGCGAGGGGGGTCCTCCGCCGATCCCCCTCGCGGCCAGCTTTTCCGCCCCTCGACCATTTATGAAATCTTTCGTATCTCCGCGCCTATTTTCCATCTTTCGACGTTCTTACTCCAACCGACGTTACCGAATTTCGCTGCTGGAATTCGAGATGCGCTTTCCCGGAGTTCACGCACACGCTTGTTGTGTCCCCTTTGTTAACACGTTGTCTGCCGAAAATGTCGTAGAAATAAATACTACAACGATTGGTGGATTATATCGTTTCTGATTGTATGGAAAGATAATTTTAGGCTCGCAGAAACGTTCACGATTATTAGTTCGGCAGTCAACGTGTTAAGGGTCGCGGTCCATATCAAATCATGAAGCATCTTTATTTCAGTCAGACAGCCGCTAAATGGATTCAATTGCTCGAAATAATTAGAGGACCATTTATTCAATAACTTTATGGTTTAGCGAGGTAATCAATTTTCGAATACTCCTACGTGGCGTGAAAGTTAGATGTTTGGGATAAAAATTACTGTATTCAGTGGCAAAGCTCGTCTTTCATCTCAAATTCCCCGGAAACACGAACCCTTAATTGGCGTCGAGCATTAACTTTTTTGACGTTATTCGTACTAACTACGTTGTAATAATTCGCGATCATTATGAAACTGCTTACAGTCAGCGAGATGATGCGTCTACTCTGAACGATTAAGTAAGAAGAGGTGTAAAGAGAAACTGATTTATCGATAAAATTAATTAAACATTACAGGTAAAATTGTCAATCATTGAGTTGCTCTAGAAATAAGTTTGAGGCACTCGGGTCACGTATTCCATTTCAATAGTATTTTATTAAATTACTAAAACCCCTTTCGGACAACCCTTTACATGCAATGTTGCAAAAGTAAAAATGTAGTTACCATCAGGTTACAAAACGAAAACTCAGCGAACCTCGCCCTTTCACCTCGCTCTCTCTACAATATATGTCATAGTTACACGTACATACTTGAACTTGCGTCATTGTTCGTCGTGACGAATGAAAAATTGAAACAAATATTCAGATAAAATAAAAGCCTCGCTCGGAGTGTCTGGATGTAAAAAACGTATCCGTGTCCCTTTGGGCCCGCAGTTTCGCGAAGACAATGCTGCACGGTATCAACCAAAAGCCGAGGAGTATTGTGCAGCCGCAATGTCACGAAATTAAAGCCACCCCTGACAAAAAAAAAAAAAAAAGAAGAAAGAATTGGGGGAGCATCCGACTGTCGAAAGGGCAAAAGCACCCCGTCTCGCATGGAGCCCTTCCGTCCGGGCATCGACCTATCCAGATGGTAAGAAGCAGATGCATCATCCCCTGGAACTTGGCCGGACGTTCGCCAGGGTTCGCCAGCCGTTGGTCCAGCCCAGCATCCCTTCGACGACGCTCACTCGTCCTGTCGGAGACCGCCGGAACTACGCACGAGGTCGCAGGCGATGCACCCTCTGCGCAGGGCGTCTGCAAACAATAGACGCGTGCGTGCTCCGCGCGAGGGTGTCCCGTCTGTGCGCGATAATTTCATTAAAGTACAAATGCACCGACTCCAGTGACGAGGAAAAATAAACGTTGACCAACGACCGCGAGCCGATGGAACAGTCTCAAATAAAAAACACCCGAGGAAACTGACGCTGGAACGACGAAACCCGCGACGAACGGCTGGGGAGCCCCCGGGGGGACGTATCGGTCGAGGAAAACGTAACATGGCTGTAATCGGCGTCGTCCACGCTCGTAAACAGTGATTTCTATACATCGGACGAAATCGGTGGCGAGACCCATCGATTCAGGAAAGAGTCACGCTGGATAATCACTGATAACTGTGCCGTTTGCGTGGAGCTGGCTTATCAGGAGGGATGACACGTCACGCGGTGGTGCGCAAAAAATATTGCTGATCCTCGGTGCGCTCGGGGGGGGGGATCCTGCGCCGTGCATGACCGGCGACGGAAAGAAATTTGTCGGTAAGTGTTGCGGTTACTATTGATTATATTATGGTCGTCGATGGTGCCATTCGCTCTTCCGCGGCGTTGGTCACGCGTGAACGATGACGAACCGGCCACGGGACGCTTCTATGCTCATACGGGGTCGCTTATGTCGAAAGGGGCCGATTCGCAGTGACTGCGGGAGCGCGGAGGAATATATTTGAAATCTACGCACGGGAATCCTCGAGGAAATGAGATCCTACGACGGCGAGAGCAGCTCGACGGAGGACGACGACAGAAGAGAGGGACTCCCCGAGGCGCATCTTCAGCAAGGATCCTGGCAGCGCTCGGCATCGCATCCCACATGGGCCTGGGAGCATCGCGCCACTGTGTGTATCTGTAATTAAAGATACTAACATGATTAAAGTTACATTTTTGTCGTTAACAGAGAATCCGATTGTTATTATCGGTATGTCGAGTAAACCGGTCGTTTCGGCCTCGAGAACTTTAGTTGCTCGAACTGAAATGTTTCGTGACGCACGCCACGTGATGACGGGACACGTAACGGCTTAGAGGGGATGAAGCGGGAGTATGAAGAATTTTCATAAGGGTACATGGTTGTTTTTTGTATGACGAGAAGTTGATACTTTGTTGACGAGATCAATGAAAAGACGCGAAGAAAAATTAATTTTTCCTCGTGGGATTAGGTCAAGCAGAATTAAATTACCAACCTTCCACGAGCTTAACCCGATCATAATGAATGTAGAAACCCAAGTCTTCGACCTGTTGGCCATTTCAATTTAGCTATATGCTCGAAGTTCAGTAGCCAACGAATGCTTATCGTTGTTCTTTTATCAGACTGCGAGTGTGTTCGATCACTGTCAGATGTAGAAATTAATTCTTTGCTTTCACATTCAATTAACTATGACACCAATTGCGTCGACATTTGGTTTTACAACTATACGCATTCTTAAAAAGGCACAGAATTGATTTCTACATCTACCGATAAAACACCGTACCAAAGAAATGAAACGACTCTACCTAATTGTTATAATTATTTTGCTCCGTTCATATACGCAACGAACGTAATTGTCGTCCACAGCATCCTCTGCCACCGCAATCTGCGGCGTCGTTGGAGTCCATGTACTCGGTGCCAGGAGCGTCTCACCCTAGCGTTTCCGCTCCTCCAGCTGGCTACTCATCGGAGCTCCCTCAGAGTGCACCTGGTAGGAGGACTCCTCTGGGTGCCGTCGGTCTCGGTGGATTCTATTTTCAGCAGCAACCGCAACCGCACGCCTCTTCGAGTGCTTTGTCCGATGAGAACAGACCGGGCCACGAAAGGTACCAGGAAGTCTCCCCAATGAGTCCGCTTTAATCCTCCTCCGGAACCTGATGCTCGATTAAATGAGAAAGGATACGCAGGAAACGAAAGTTGGTCGCGAATTCACCTCGGGAAGCGACGTTCCGCTCGGTCACCGAACTTCGAACCGGTGCAGCAAATGCATCGGCGTGGCAGATAGTAATGCTCGTTGCAAATTTCTATATTGTTTTTCCGGGAGGATATTTGCCAATGAATTGGGGAATTTTTCCAGGTAAAGATAAATTCAAGTAGATCAAGGTTGGTCTTGTCTTGAGAGGAAAAACCTCGCTTATCCGTTGGTATTAGTAGCTCGTTTGTAAAAATATATTTGATACTATAACCTTGACAGGCTTCGTACAATGTTTTTATATCATGTGCGTCTTCGTGTAATGTTCGAGGAAGCAATTTTCCAAACATTTTTTTCTACTCTTTGCCAGCAACATGTGTCCATTGTATAGAATTTTTCTTTGTTTTATGAGAAGTCGGACACAATTTTGTTCGCAAAAATTCAAAGAACTTGCCGATTGAAAGATTGTAAACATCAACAACACTGTTTAAAATTTCCACAATATTAGAACGTGTCTCTGGAGAAGCTGGTACTTCATCAGAGTTATCTTGAAAAGATCTGACAATTCAATCTAAAGCAATATATATGTATACCTTGTCAAGACTCGATCAATTCTTAGTTTGCATTACTGTCGCATAGACGAACGTGCTGCACCTGTTCGAAGTGCACCCAGCTACAGGGTTGAAATTTTCTCAATTAACCGAGCTCCCGGTGCGGATCATCCGGTTCTTCCATCGGATGTACACCTCGAAACCACGCGAAATCGCAATGAAATGTTTTAAATCGCAGACCTAGTGCGTCCAGACTGAACTGCCCGCCAAAGTCGAAGAGCACGCGCCAAGGTAAAAGCATGCGACTGAACATAAACGCGCGAGAGCGCAGAAGGATGCACGACCTGAACGATGCCCTCGACGAGCTTCGATCTGTCATTCCCTACGCCCACAGTCCGTCCGTGAGAAAGCTGTCCAAGATAGCCACTCTTCTGCTGGCGAAGAACTATATTCTCATGCAAGGTAACGCGCAAAACGTGCTGAAAAGCACGCTTCCCGTGAGACCTTTCGACCTTGCTAGATTTCACCCGTTCTTACCCAATTACACGTTGACAAATTATACGCCTCGCGCAGGAAACGCTCTGGAGGAACTGAGACGAGTGATAGCGGTGCTTCAGTCGCCCCACGCTCACACCACCGCTCTGCCACCCACGCCTGTTTCCTACGATCTCCTACACGGATTTCCAGGCAAGTTGTTCCAAGGCGTCCAGGACATGCCTGGGCTTCCTGCCACCGATCCTCAGGGTGTCACCGCTGGAGGACCCCCGACTGACGGCGCTGTGACAAGTGGGGAGTCGAATTAAAGATTTCGCTAAGATGTAGAATCGAAAGGAGCAATCAATTGAGAGGAATAGGGTTGGAATTTTAGTAGAACGAAAGTGTTCGATTCAGAGCCACTGCCTCTGTACGTTGAGTACGGTTTTTATCGAATTTTAGCCCTGTTGGCTTCTTCTTCTGTTTGAAATGTACGGAGAAGGGATGAAGTATGGAATAACTTGTATGACAGGGGTGGCGGCCTTGAGTGGAGTATAGTAGAGACATCGAGAGTATCAAAGGATTCTTTACTGATCAGGGTGTCTCATTAGGAACAGGCCAGCCTAGGATCGTCGCTATTTTAAGGAGTCAGAAGGATTGTTTGTGAAAGTAGACGATTTTTAAAATGGTCACGATGGAAATGGTTCTACTAGCTCTTTTTAACGAACTGTCCAGTTTCGAAGATATTCAGCTTTCAAAGTAGCGTTAACCGTTTGGATACGTTTTAGCATCCAATTGAGAGAATACCTACGATCGGATGAGCAAACTGATTAACTCTTTGCGATAGCATGGACAAGGTATTTTCCAGAAACTTTGCATTGTCTCGTATTTTATTTAATCGACGACCAAATCGGGGCAACCTGTCCCGAATGGAACATCCTGTACAGCGTGGTGAAGGGAGAACGATAGAAAATATTACTTCGAACATCGACGATTTCTTTTTCACAGAGAGTACTTGGCTATAATGTAACACGTTTAATCTTCCAAGATCTAACGATCGACTTAACGTAAATGGGCTAGACTAGTGCGACAATGTTTAGCTTGTAAGTTTCGAATGCTGCTCGTTGACGAACCACGAAAGTATTAGCGAAGTATTATTCCAATGGCGGGCGTCCTCTAACGAGTTCGATAAACATTAAGTCAATATTACGGTTGACGCTCCTAAGATGAAAGTTTTATGAAAGTATTAGAAATTAACGACGAAAGAAGTAATAAAAACTCAAGATCTACAATTACTAACGCAGCAATAAGCGACAGCATATTTCTGTCTCTGGTGGAAGGATGCCGAATGACGAGAGAAAGCAATCGCTGTGAAGAAATCTAAAATAATCTCTTTCTTTTTTTGTTTAAAGATGAAATAAGCACTAACTGCCAGAGAGAGAAATAATGTAAAAGGATGAGGAATACAATTTCCAAATCCCGTCCGGTAACGAGATAGTCAATATAGCATGTGATACATGTCGAGATATTATATATAATATATTCTAGTCATACAGATCTTAAATATTCATATACATAATATATATATAGATTATATATATATATATATATATATATTTAATAATTCGAATTGAGCCATCGATTGTATAACTTATTTATATACATAATACGTTTATTAAGAGTTTTACTACGATGTGCCGAGGATTTATCCGTCTTTTTCGTGAGAATAGGGCCTAAGGAAGGACGAGAGGTTTCATGTATTAATGATCGATTCAATTTATCGAACTTTGGTCTTGAAGTCATCGTCTTTCGCCAGGTATTGATATAACGTGGTAGGAATTATACAATGGCGCCGTTCAGTTGGCAAGCAATAACGACTATTAATATTTGTATGGAATTTCTAATTGCTGCGGTCGTTAAATAACAATAAAGCGTGCGGATAACTATTAACGACGAGAACAGACGAAAATGTTTGTTGTAGAGTGTAGATATCACTGTTTAGTGCTCGAATAAAATCTATTTAAGAAAGTTACGGATCGAACGGGTGCTCTGAGAGAAAATCTGAAACGAATGTATCGTACTTATTTGTAACTCGTGGAATCATCAGTTTTCCTTTGTACAACGATCGGTAGTCTTTCAGGGCAATCGTACTATACAATTTTAATTCGTGATGACACATTGAAACGCGTCGGCTGATCGAATTTTCTTTTTGAATAGAACGATTACTTGCATTTGGTATCGGAAGTAAACCTTGTAGGCTTGAAAACAGGTATACAATCCATAAACGTTTTCTCAGAATCTGCGAACAATGCAATTGGATTTGGAGAGTTCGAATAGTATTATTCCTCCGTAAATCCATAATAGAAAGAAATAATAATCTTTAGGAGTACAGTATTCAATTGTTAAATTAACTTGATCTGTTTCTCATCATGAATTTACTCAAGAATAATACCATTCATATGTGGTAAAAAAACTATTTGAAATTAAATGTAATTATCTTAACTTCTTGATGGCTTATTATTTAGTAATAAATAATAACTTTCCATCTAACAAGCTAATCTAATAAATTATATGCACGTTTTGAAGACTGCAAGCATCCGGCCTTTATCGATAGACGTATCACGCAAAAATTCCGATATCTACGCGATGAATTTGCTCGTCGTCCAGTTCGAAGAAAAGCACAAGCTCGATGTTCAACCAACGACTTTGGGTTTAATCTCAGCCGCGAAGATATCGGTAGCGCGTGACTCATTTGACGAGAATTCATCGACCAGCTTTGAAATGTCGAGCAAATTCGATTTCGTATTACCGCCATAATTGGCCGAACAGGCGAAAAGAAACGGTCGATCGGTATCGTCGCCGACATTAATACTTCGTGCAAAGGGAATGTATTATAATTCAATTCGTAAAACGACGGAACTGTTTGTCCCTGAGCTTTCAAGTGTAATTATATATTACATGAAAAAAAAAAAAAAAGATAATTGTTATCCGACTTATAGGCCACGCGACCGATTGGTGGCGCCATCTCGACGACCGCGCGACGCAGTACCGATTCGATTGTACTCGAAGACACCATTAGAAGACGCGTTACTTTAACGTCGTGAAATACGGAAGCATTTGCACAAATCTGCACAAATGTAAACGAAGAATGTGCGAGTTGTAGCTAGTCCGAGGTTCGTGTTAACTCGATCAGTCTCGAGTTTCAAGTAACGAATTTCGTTCGAGTAAGAACGGTTCGACCAGTGGCGCCATCATGGCCGCCGCTCGACGGAGCATTCACTCGCTCGTCTTCCGTCCTGCTGGGAGGACCTCAACGCCGTGTGTGCCTGCTTCGACGGGGTTTACTGTGTGCGTGCCTCGTCGGTGGCTTCAAGATGGCCTGCAGGCTGCTGCTGTTGCGCGCCATGGTGTGATCGTTTGATTCCTCGGTGCTTGTGTGCCTCTCGCTAAACGTTTCGTGAAAGAGTTCGTCAGTGCCAGGACGACGACGTGCCTTGACCGGCTGGTAACTGGGGGCAAGTTGGAGATGTGACGATCGACTGGAAACCGGTAAGTCCGCAAAGTTGCACGATTTTCTACTCTACTTTGCGACAACCGCCGGATCGTATTTTCGTTGCTGACGCGTTCGTTCGCGAAGGAAAGATCGGTTGCGGTTAGGTGAGAAAACGCGGAGTAAAGGAGTAGGCCGTGACAAACGAGTAGACCTCTGAACGTAACGAACTTTCTTTTTCCTCGGCTTGTAGGAATCCGTCGATCGGGACGATAAAACGACCGCTGCGAGCCACGGAATGTTTTAGGACGATTCTCGTTGATAGGTTATGATGTCATAGTCGTCAACAGCTCGCATAGTCTCTTTGTCTTCGTTGCACAGTCGCGACCATGTATCTTCGAATACGTTCATTGTTCAACCTTGTTTGTTCGTCCGCGAGGAAAGTAATACGAAACGGGACGGTTAACCTTACTGAGAAAGAAACAATTAAATCGGTTTGCAACAACGTCGAAATTAAGCACAGCTTCGATGGCTGGCGTTTCTTCGTTGCAGTTTGGAGTAGAAGTTGTACGTCCGTACGTATTGGAGTAATATTTTCCGTGTCGCGAGTGGGAGAACTAACCTTACCTCTCGATTGGCCGTAAGACACACGGACGGTTCGCTATTGGTAGTCCTTTCTACATACCTGGCACGCAAGATACCTGCACTCCCGGTTATATCGAGCTTTGTAACTTTTGCCGTTCCGTTCCTCTTGCTTTTTAATTTATCGATCAATGGATTCTACGGAAACGTGCGTTACCCGTTTAAGCTTTCCATCGTGAAGGACGCTCCGCTCTTGCTCACTGCCAAAAATATCGATGCGGAGAAATGCGTGTCGGAAGGACGATACGCGGTAGATTCGTTCGAATGAACGTAAACGTTATTCGGGATCATGGAAAGTTTTATTCGAACTAAAGCTAACGAATAAGACCTTCAGAAATTGACTTCGTTATATAGGAATATATTTACTTGGCCATTGTGAAATATTTCGTTGTATAATTCGAATCATAATTTTGATTTCAGGGATGCACGAGTTTATTTTCTAATCTTATATAAATTGAGAATTTATTCTCATCTCTGAGGTGTTACTATATCCCTCGATCACGAGAAAAGAATATACAAGACACTCTTTTCAACTTGACGACGTAGAATGACCAGAAGGGGGGATTGGGGATGTAATTTTACATAATATAATGTCGAATCACATTGTTGATACTTCTGCAATGTACATTCAGCTGAGAGCTATTTAATTAGAGTTCCAACATGTAATACAAACGCTAAACATAAAGTTATCGCGGTATCAGCTACATCGGATCGTGTAGTTGTTTATTTTGTTATTTTTAAAAAAAAAAAAAGCTACGACACTTCGACAAATGAAAATTGTATCATATCGAAATATGTACGGTTGGTAACCGTAGCAGTCGAGCGAAATCTCGCGATTCGAGCAAAACAGACAGATATCTGTTACGACGAGCGACCAGTACGAATATTGCAGTCGCTGGTTGCAGCAAACCGTTGACCAGCCTGTATTTGACGTCAATTTAGATCGAAATACTTAGAAACGTTTCATTTACTATCTCGTGATCTTCGCTGGTGAATCGACTGTGAACCGTACAACACTCGTTCTCGGTAGTAACTGCACAGGAAACGGTATACCGCTGTCTGGTAAGGTAAATAACAAACTTTTTAGGCGTTCGTTTCGTACCGTGAACAGAAGTGGACAGAACTTTATTGGATCGATAGATAACGAATGAAGCAATTTAGTTTCGATGTATCTTCTATTGTACAGTTATCGTAGCAACCTTCACTCGTTCAACTCGAAATAGAATTTTATTTTATCGTTAATTATTAATCGTTCGTCTTCCATTCGTCCTCTTTCGTCTATCGACAAGAGTATCGTGCTTCATAAGACCGTCATACGTCTCATACAAGAAAACAATTACAAACTTAGAGTTTCCATTTTACAAGACTTTGTAAAACAACGTGCCAAAGTCTTGAGAGAAATCGCTGATGACGCGTTTGTTGCGAGCTTATCTCGGGTATACGTGTACGTCGGACACTCGGTTATGAATCACGTGTAATTTACGATAAAAAAACACCTTAAGTGCAATTGGTTAGACGCACGTGTATATCGGAATAATTACAGCGTGCCTTAAGCGAACACGTGACGAGCATACTCGCGCATTAATTTTGACGAATGCGCAACGTCGAGCTTCGAGAAATTCCACAAGTATCGGTCGCAAGATTAATTTTAATTTCCGTCGCAGAACATGTGTGATATATCGCACGGACCAAAAAGTTGTTCTAAAATCGTGGCCAGGTCAAAGGTCAGCTTTCGATTCCCTTATCGAGCCTTTGTTCTCGCGCAAAGGGCGATTGTGCTGGCGCGAATCTGAATTTCGAAGACGGAATTTAAAAAAATATCGCGACTCGGCCTGGTCCGTTCTGGGTCGTAACATTGTTGTCTTATCAACCGCAGAAACCGGAATTAATGTCTCTCGAGCGACGAGACGCTTCGTTATCGATATCATGGCGCCGAAAAATATATACATTACAAAAGCGATAATTTTCTTCGAAAAAATTTGTTGCGTTTCTCCTTGGCGTGATTCGTCATTGGGTAAATCGCGTGCTTGAGTAACTTTAGTATTTGTCAATTAATAGTTGTAAGAATCTGATTTCGATTCGTTAGAAAGACTAATCGCGCTGTTGATAGTTTTTTTCAAAGCACATACAACAAGCGATGCAACGCTTTCGAGTGTTAATTTTACATTCATGCGTCGCTATGCCTAGTAGAAAATTTCAAGACGTCCTCATGGAAGAACTGTTTCTCAAGAGCTAGACAACAAACGAACTTCGTGTTTCGCACAACCTATCCTTTTTAATGTCGAAAAGATCAGCGCACACGTGCTGCTTGTTCCTCGTCAGGCACGTATCGGAATGCACGTTTCTCGCACGATTAGAGTGGGCACGGAATTCGCGTGAATCCCGTTACGAAATCGGATAAGAAACCAGAGGAGAGGCTAAAAGGAGGATACGCAGTAATGGCAGCCAGATGTGTCGTTATCATACAGAGATATCGTGTTCATTCTTTGGCGGGCGCACCTGCGAATACGGTTGCTCGCTGGAAAACTTTCTAATACCGTTTCCAATGTTTTTAATTAACGATCATCCCCCGAGAATTCGACCGGTGAACATCTAGTTACGATTATTTGTTTTTCCATCGAACATAGAGGGACTATATTCGATTCTATTTGAAATGATAGTACTCTTCATCGCAATTAAACCTGAAAGATGCGGTACAACTTCGCAGATTACTGTAAAATTGCAGTAAAAGTTACTAATTACGAAAGTTTAGAAAGAAGTTCGAAGCGGACGAGTAGAAAACAACGAAATCCCGGAGTTCCTTTCGAGAAGAGGAGCTCGTTGCTAGAAAATAAACAGGCTAAACCGGAGTTTGTCGATTTCGCGACGTCGTTCTGCCGTTTTCCCTCTCCCTCGGCACTTTTGAATTTATTATTTTTCATTAACGAACAGCCAGAGAACCGACGGACGGGCGAGAGCGTCGCGTGAAAAATGGTAAAACGAGAGAGCAGTCGAGAGAGGGAGGAAATAGGCTGCCGTTGGGGGGATAGAGGCGAGGGAGAGAGACGAAAACAAAGCGAACGCAGCCGCCGGGG
Source organism: Hylaeus anthracinus (assembly GCF_026225885.1). NCBI lineage: Eukaryota > Metazoa > Arthropoda > Insecta > Hymenoptera > Colletidae > Hylaeus > Hylaeus anthracinus. Next base: position 4,900,359 of record NW_026534333.1, on the reverse strand, counting down.
CAACAATGGCGCATCGACCCGCCAAAACGCGCGCCGATGCGCAGAAACGCGCGCGCGTCGTGTCTCGTCTCGGTCGCGGAGCGTTTTAACCAATCTCCTGAAACCCTCGTCCGACGTTTATTATGCCAGACCGATCGATTTCTCGACGAAGGATGTAGATCGCGGTGGATCCGTTGCGTTGCTCTCCGCGGAAGCGACTGGAAAACAGAAAACAGTCTACCAGAAAATCAATTTCTGACGTCGGGATATCGATAGTATCTCTAAACATCTCCGAGTGCCATCCTGTGGTTACCTTCACCAATATTTATATTTACGAAGATCCTCCTCCTCTTGCCATTTCTGAATCCGTGTACGTGTTTGTAGCTGTGTGACGAGAGCTCAATCTACTTGCTTGATGCGCAAAAGCATGCGCTCGTGGGCTCGTGGGGAGAAACGGCTTTGTATCGAGGTGGTAGCCTGTTCTTCGTCGGAGGTTAGGAACTGTTCAGCTGTTAACAGAGCAAGAAAATAATTAACTGTATCAAATCCATGAAATTGAGATACATTACGTACGTTACAGAGATACATTCACTCATTATTAAGAAATGATAAGCCAAACTATTCAATGACCATCGTCCAATGATGTTTTTCTACGGAGATGGTAGCTGCCCCTGCATTGAATGTTGGTGGTTAAGAACTGTTTGCTGTTAATAGAGTAAACCAATAATTGCTTGTACGAAGTAAATAAAACAATCGATACAGAAATACATTCGCACATTAACAAGTACTGATAAATCAAACTATTCGATTACCATCGTGCAACGAAGCCTGATCAGTTCAGAAGAAACATGTTCTGGGCAGCGTGGGACCAGCCACCTATAACGTGTTATTTGATACTTCGGCATACCAAACGTACGGATTCGGACCGCGTCCTCGCGGCCCAACAAATTTTTCCCAGCGTCCAAACGCTTATCATGACGAATATCAACTCGAGTCAGAAAATACCAGTGCAGAGAAGTCGAAGAGTGGAAGACTCCGTTGTGGGTTGACTACGTCCTGCGGTGGTTAATTTCAATCCGATACGCGGCCTCTTTCAGAAATTGCTGCGGGTATCCTGGAGGACCCTTCGTCCCAGTTCGTTCCAGTGCACGAGGCAGGACTGAGAAGTATGGTCCAGGATGGATGAAGATCAGGTGCCCGTGGTTGCCAGGGCAACCAGCATTGATCCCTCCCCTCTTGTTCTACCGTCCTTTTCGCCTCTCCTCCTCCACACATTATTGGTCTCTCCTCTCCTCCTTCTCCACCCCCCCCCCTCCTCTCTCTCTCTCTCTCTCTCGTCACACAGCTACAAACACGTACACGGATTCAGAAATGGCAAGAGGAGGAGGATCTTCGTAAATATAAATATTGGTGAAGGTAACCACAGGATGGCACTCGGAGGTGTTTAGAGATACTATCGATATCCCGACGTCAGAAATTGATTTTCTGGTAACTATGGAACGGCGATCGGTTTGGGACTTCTTGACAAACTGGTCGCGTCGATACGTATCGTTTACGTCGAGTTTCGTATCTGTTTACAACTTCTAATAAAAGACGGAACCATGTTATTCGATGCTGATTGGACCCACCGATAAAAACGCTCAATTATCAACAATGGCTTCATATGCAATGGATTAATAAATTAGTTCGTTTCTCCTCCATTTAATTACAAAGCTGCACTTACACCTACGATAAATATCCTTTAACCGCAGTATTATCTTCGATACGTGTTCAAAGGGCCTAAGGGCTAGGGCAGACGCAACACGAAGTTGATGGGTTCGTAAAACGACGAACGGGCACCTAATACCTGTTTATTGGTACCAGTTACCACTGGCAAGGCTTCTTATTCTGACGAACCCTCACGAGCCGACCGAAAACGAAAATAGAGAAACTAGACTTTTTGAGGCACGTACTTGAACCCTTTGGAGTACTTCAAACTCCAGTCGCACTGGAGTTGCAAGAAGCGTATCCATATTTCTCTTGTGATTTATGTTACCGACGAAGCTTAAACATCGATATCAGAGGACGAACCCGAACTTTAACCTCGGTAATTAAACAAAACGACTCGAAGACGTCATCTTCCTTAATGGACCAAAACTCCGCTGATCAAGAAAAGGGTTAAGATGTCCGTCGAACTGGCAAACATCTTTCTTCCGACTCGGTCTCCTGCATAACATCTACCCGCCCGAACCTCTTCTTTTCATACCCGTTGGTGGAATCAAGCTTCTCGTTAGCCGTTAACCGAGGAATCCCAAGCGTCGATCGCTCGTCATCCGATTCCGAGCCGCGAAGAAGAGGGTCGTAGAGGGTGCAACAAGGCGGAAAGACCGATGAAAGACGCGGGTAGCGGAAGAGCGTGCGAACGCTTGGAAAAAGAGGACGAGGCGCATTTAGCGGAAGGTGGTGTTTGTCGAGAGACACACGCTGCGAAATCGAAGAAAGGGGTGGTTTTTGGTTAGGCGGAGGGAGAGGCGAAAGTAGAATGCGGTCTCTTAACAGAGCGTTGCCAGGCAACCGATATTGTTCCCATTGTTGCGGCCACCGGCGTAAATATTTGAGGCGAGCCGGTGGTTGCCCACTGAAACTCCTTCGGTTTCCTTTTCTTCCCCATTTCCCTGGTCGCGGAGATGCCGAAAGTTACGAGGGTGCATCGAGGTGGTCCAGGAAATTACTGCGACGGTCTCGTGGTCGCGTTATGGTCATCGACAATTGGGGTGGACGATGGACCCTCGCTGTAGGGGTTTCCTCCTTGGATCGATGTCGAGCATTAATCAACGCATTTTCTATCGATTGAATCTTGTCAGTGCGTCAAGGATCGAATTAAAAAGCGGAGAAGACGAAAAATGTGAATATTATCTCGAATCATCTGTATTTCCAACCAATAATCGATTGTAAGTTGCAATTGAATTCTACTGTAATTCATATTTATATTCTAATTTCTATTCCAATTGCACTCGGTTGCAATTGAAAATTGAATTGCCATCCCTTCTATAATCTTGCTTCTTTTAAATTGCTTTGTTCAGCATCTCTAAGCAATTGCGTCGATCTCGTAATCGGTCCAAACCTCGAAAATCAACCCTGACCATAATCGTTGTCTTCGGAACGAGTCTCTCAACCTGCAAACTTTTCCCAAGAACTGCTAATTTGTATCTTTCAATAGCGAAAGATTGCGAGAAAAGCGAGATAATAGTTCTCACCTCTTCGACCTCTGATTCACGTGTTAACAGCGAACGATTCCGTAGGAGGAACGCAGAGTTTGTTTACCGTCGTTTGCTCCTCGAGTCCCTTCGGGGTGTAAACGGAGGCTGAGCGGTGCTGACCTCGCGGTCAGGGGTTAACCTTTCCGCGGTTGGGGCGGATTAGGGTAGGTTAGGGTCACGGACCGCGGGATTACCATGAGCAAGAGGGCTCCAGTGGCCGGCGACACGAGTCCTACTGATCCTCTCGCGACTCCAACAAGGATCGACAGGGTGGTGCCGTGGATTTGCGAAACGACCACATCTGGCTTTTATTGCGCGGTAGCCTTTAATCGTGGCACTTGGCTCCGGGACGGTTCAAGGTTAGCTCGTAAAACGGTACTTTGTTGCCGAATGACCTCTCGCGGTATGCGCCGTGTCAGTGACACGAGACGATCCATTTTCCTCTCGCATACCGGATTTTCTCACGCTATTCCAACTGCTCGCGACGTCCACCTTTCGATGTCCCGTATTTTTTACAAGCTGTGGCTAATAGTTGCTTCCGTTCACTTATTTCTTCAATTTCTTACTGCTTTCTTAAACCATTAACAATTGTATTAAAAGTGAAGAACACCAGGAATGTATATATCACGTTGAATGAATATTTCTAATCAGTATTTCTAACTTATCGCTAGAACATGCTACTCTCAAATAATGGGAGGTAAAAACAAACTTCAAATCATTTTTTCTCCCCTTGGTACACCTTTCATTAATCACACGTACTATATTAAAAATACATAAACGAAATTTTGTGTATTTAACACGTTGATCGTCAGATTAATTCTCTAAAAAATTTCTTTAGGTGAGTTTCTTTAGGTTATTTCTAATGTATAGAGCAAAAAGCAATTTGCCTGGTTCATCGCAATTTTCGAATCGTAATCGAGGACTTGTTAGCGCGATCCACAAGTGGAAACGTTCGTTCTTCGAATAGATCGGATTTCACCGCTCCCGATGGTCTCATTGCGTGGGTGGCGATAGGGATGAGAGAAGAGCGAAGTTGGGCGCGGAGATTAACCGCGATTCAACGACAAAAGTTTGGAATTAGGAATGGTCAGTTACACGGGAAATCGAGCGCTCCCACCCTCCCGTTCGTTCGAGTCTCGCCACGCGTGGCGACGTCTGCCACTGGGACGCTATCGACGCGCGGCGTCGGGACGCCTCGTGAGCCCTCGGTCGGCGATCCGTCTTGCCCGTCTGGCACCTTTCCACTAAAGTCGGATGATAGGATTTCAGCTCGGACGACGATAATCTTCGTGATTGACCCCGAAGGTTACATTTCGGAGTGTATCTCTGGGACAATAGCACAACGAGTTCACGAGCTAAATATTGAAAGCAAGATTTGATTTTGTTACGCATAGAATCCGACTATGTTAGGTGGCAAATAATCGGAGAGTCGCAAACAAGCGCGAAGAAGATAAATAAAAATATCGATTATCAAAGAAACCAGCTGCTGGTGCGACTACCTCAGGCTCTTGCTTGGAAATTACGCCTGCATTACATCTCCTAAGCTATGTCTCGTATCTCCATAAAACTTCAAGGTCTCTGTTCGGTATCTCGAGTCCCTGTCGCTATGCAACGTCTCGTTTACCAGCCGAACTTTCACCCAGGAATCCTTCGACGAAAATGTTGATTAAGCGTTGATCTAGCCGCGCGATTCGAAGTAAACTCGTTATCGGTGACGCGGATCTCGCGCGGCATCGTTACACAGAGGCGATAAATCGCGGATCGAAATTAAGGGGAAGTCTAGGCGAGCGCGAGCAACCGCTGTGGAAAACGTCCCGCGCACGATGAAGCGTAATGGTCTCGCTCGTAAACAGAAACCAGAGCCAAAACAAACGGCGTTGTAGCACTCGACGTAAAACAGAAGACGTACACCGTCTCCGTTAGCATCCTTCGCGTTAAATTCATTGCCACTCGTAACATTCGAATTCATGAAGCGAAACGCGATAACGGATTTCCATATAGAATGGCGACGCGTTCGAGCGCCGCGCGAAGGACGCCGACGAAACGAAGGGTGGAAAACAGGAATGGATCTATACTCTTGCCAGCGGCGGTGCGCGATCCGAAACTTTGTTCGGCTGAGAACCCACCATTTTTATCGTACGCGTGTACTGCGGAATCTCGATAAACCCAGATGGTTTTAATCGTAAATATACAAAAATCTACCAGCGAGACCCTTCGATAATAAATTTACACCGCGAGAATGATAGAATCAACAGCATGCACGGTTTCAAGTAAATCTGTAATCTGGAGGTTAGCGATCATTCTCTCGTTGGTTCGGTGCAATAATCGAGGTTCTACCTCCCGCGTCAGTAATAGATGAATTGTTTATACATTTAGCACTAATTTGAGCAGCAAAAAAGACAATACTCATTTTCAGTATTTGCTAGAATGGCGAGATGCGGTCCTGTTACAAAGACCCAGTGGTAGAGATTAATATCGATTCAGCCGAGAGCTTTTACCGGTAATTTCAATTCCGTTGGGCAACACAGGACGCTCCGAGGTCCGTCGTTCTTCGCGATTTCGAATCGTATCGTCCAAGGTCTGCAGCGAGGTTTCACCTGACGGTTCCCGAATGTCGATGCACCGGGTCGCCGTCGAGACAGACGGTAGGGTCGCTCGGGAACTGTCTTCCATTTCGTCCCCGTTGCCTCTAAAATTGATGCCGTTTCGACACCGTTCCATCTAACAATGGCCGTTGTGAAACGCGGCTCTCGGTGCACGGCCAGCCAGCCAGCAATCTCAGGATGATTTCGCAATCGCCAAGGCGACTGGTGCGTTCTACCACGGAATAGTTTTACGGAGACGAAACTCTTGGTGGAACCTTCGATATTCGTGTAACTGTCAATTAGGGCCCAGATGGGCGCAAATTAGCTGGATTAATTTACTGGAATCTACCGTAGGGTTGTAGAGTTTCATTGCTCAGCATACGAAAGTTTAAATAATTAATATATTATAAAATTATTTCGTATGCATTATATCATTAACTACCGAGGTTTCGATCGCGTGGAATACTATTCTTATTCTATACCAAAGATGTACCCAATGTTTCGAGCTAAAAAACTTTTCTAACTAACCTGTCTTTATAATTAAAGAACAGGAAATCAGTTATAAAGGAAATTGAAAGGAGTTCGCAACCCCTTTTCACCTCTTCAGAGGTTGAATTTTTTTAAATGCCGAAATAGGTGTTTGATTAATTATATCAAAGAACATCAAGAGTATTTATACAAGTATGTACGAATTATCACTTATATTCGTAATGTATAAAATTGTTATTTAATTTACAAAAGTAACGTGTATATAAGAAAATTGCCAGAGTCTCATCCGCGTGAGAGTAGTCCATGGCTCTACTCCCATTCCCTTAAAGTGGTCACCGAGCTTAGGATATACTTTCACGTCCGAGAAAAACACGGTCGCCAGTCTCTCTCCCGATTGCTGATAATTTCGTTTTGGTTCCCAGAACAACGAACGTCGATTGCGCAAAGAATCGAAGTCGCTGGTAGGCGGTTCGATATGTCGTAAAAAAAAAAAGAGAACTCTTTCGTCGAGATTCCAGTCGTCGTCGCTAATTGAGGATCGTTAATCTTGCCTGCAGGAGGAAACGAGACCTCGCGCGCTTGTTGGATTCCAAACAAGAAACCCAGGGCGTAGATGTGTCGACGATGCAGTATGTTTCAGCGATAGTTTGCAAATAAGGCGCGAGTCGAGCTAAGCACTCGTTGAAATTTAATCTTGATCGTCTCTTAACGCATCGACAATTAGATTAATACTCGCGAAAATTTCTAAGAAGGTAGAACTTTGTTTCGGGGCAAGTGGAAGTAGATACTTATTGGTAGTATTTCTAGATTTAATTTTCCTAACGCTTCGCCTACAAAATTATTACCGCAAAAATTCCGATAGCAACCGTCAGATTTGGCGGACAAAATAATTGTCTTCGATGGTCCTGTGACCTTTTCATAACGTAGATTTCTTATTTCTGTTAGGAACAGCGAAAAGGTCGTTGCTTACGCTGTTGCGTAATAAAATATCAACGAAAAATTCGGTTAGGCATCGTTCAGTTATTCTGGAGCATCAGCGGCTGTAAGATCTTGTATTCAACGTTACTTCGTTATCTTGTAAAGTTCCACAAATATTAACCAAAACATGGAGAATCAGATTCTCTAAAGGGGCGTTCTCACCCCCTGAAAACATTTTTCACACAGATTGCCTTTTTCTAAGCACCTAATTTTCACAAAACCGTACATTAATTCTTCAACTCGATTCTCAAACCAATTGAAAATCTTGAAAATCTTGAAAATCCTCCATTGAGCCAGTAAGTGCGAGACGTTTTGGAGTCGAAGAGGGTCTCCGGTTAACGTCGACCAGGTCATCCGACACGTTTTCCCGACTTCGTCCACGGAATGCGTGAAAAGGCGGTCGCGAGGCCGGAAAGGCGGCTCGAGGGAGGAAAAAGGAGTCATGGGAAAGTCGAGGGATCGAAGTTTTGCTGGAGGCTCGCGAAGGACAAGTTATCGCGAGTTCTTTCGTCGGCGGTGCTAACCTCAAACAAAAGTGGGTCAGGCCCGTTCTCTTTGATATCTCCCAGGTTTCCGTGGCGCGTTGGATTATCTCTTCACCCCCCGTCCACCTCTGCGAATCGCGATCGTCGATGACGCCAGAGCGACGCGTAACGAAACCGTGGAGTTTAATTGCGTTTTTCTTTCGCCGACGGGGGTCGTCCACCGCTCGGGCGCCGAGCGTCGCGGCGGGAAAGTTACGGTGAATCCACTTGTGGCGTTTTATTGCGCAGAGATTACTTTCTCAACTCCATCTGCAGTAAATTCGGCGCTATTGCGGCTGTTTTACCAGAGACCTTACTTTTCTTGCGGGAATTCGCGTTATTCTGGTATCGATAACGCAGGCGTCCTCCATTTTGGCTCGGGACGTTCGTTGTTTTTGGGATCGTCGACTGAGAACCGTGACTTAGCGTTGGACTCCTCGACGAACATGCTTTTTGAATTTACCTATATATTTCAACATAAAAGTTCAAAACGACGAACTTTATTTTTCGCAACTGGAATTTTTAATTAAATAATCCGTAAAAATTTGCTAATATATACCTCCTCATCCAAAGTGTCCCAGATTTTTTCCTAAAGTTTTCATGTAATGAAGAAATCGTTCAAAAACATCATTTTATATATTTTGACCTTTACTATTCTCGTATAGTTGCATACGTTTCGTCAGTGTCTCCAGTCCGAGTGCTAGATTTCTGTATCTCCGAAAATGATAATTGTCTGTACATACAAACAGCACGTACCATCTCTGAAAAGATTCGAAGGTCTTGTTACTATATCGCAGCCGATTAGCTGGCTACTACTCGCTACGAAGGATCGTTCGTCGCGAATAATACCGATCACCAGGTCTCGCCACGGTATTTTCGCTGCTTGTCATCATTATGGCGTGTTCCTATGACCACGTGACGTCAGACGCGACGCTATTCTAGTCCACGGGAACGATCGTCTCTCTGGCCTCTTATCGAAGCGAATCGTCGCGATCGTTCGACACACGCGGATCGATCGATCGATCGAACGCTGCTGATTCGTAGCAAATTCGAGCAGTGCTCTGTATTTTTGACGCAACCTACAGGGTGGCGATGAGAAAATCCATCCAAGAGTCGCGATGCTTGCAGGGTGGTTCTTTGAAGCTGGAAATGGAGCTCTCTATTCTTATACATAGACTGACGCGTTGTTTATTTATGGATGGCGGTAATGATTCTGTTAGTGACGTCATTCGGGTGCAGAAACTTCTCTCATACACGGTCCGTTTTACTTTTATAAATGACGTTAAAGGTTAATTGCGTCATTCAGGTTCTTAGGACGGTACATTTCTTCGGTTAGGTCACGGCATTCGAGTATGATTCCACGCAAACATTCAGCGACTGAACGCAAGGTTTCTGTACACAAACTTTTGTCATACTTTGTTCGAGTTAATTGGCGAAAGAAAGGTACTGCGAGAGTAAGACTGGGAATTAACTTTCTTTTTGTTCATCGGTGGTGTGCAGGATTTACTGCGGTAGATAAATTGTGTTGCGTCGAAAATAAAGAAAATAATATATAAGCAAACGTCAAAACTGTATTGATTAAGGAATTAGGAAAACATCTAAAAATTACGAATTAGTTCTATTCTCTATGCCATGCAGCATTAGTCTTCTCTCTATACTTCGATGTATCATAACCAGAGAGGAACCCATATTTGTTACAAATAACATTACTTTACTTTTCTTGATTAACGAAAATTTATTCGATTTAAATCTAAGAAAATTTGAGAAAATCACTCGTGACTCCAGAGGCACAGCTCGAATCGTCCTAGTGTTAAATGTTCTTAATCATTCCCGACACTTATTGATCCAGCGAATCGCAGCAGTCTAAATTTCCCTCGCTTCGTTCCACGTATATAGAACGACGCTAGAACAACATTCGCCAGTGGGGAGGGGGATGGTTCTCCTTTAAGTGCTGATATAAATCAAGGGTGGACTTAACGAACTTCTCCGTTATCGACCAATGTACATCAAACGCGAGTCCCGCCATTGAAAACGAAAATTGCGGTTGCCTTTAAAATTCCCAAAGGAAAACGATAACGAGACCCCTGGAGGGGATGCTGAAATATTCCGAGATGTTTACCTTTCCCAGGAAGCTAGCGAAATTATTGTATTATTATCTGGTTCATGAATAAAAAATTGCAACGTAAAGATGGAATAACGACTGGAAGAATTAATTACGATAGAAGCTTTTGTATTCGAGCTGAACTTGAGATCGAAATGGATCGACGGAATGGTCCAGTTCGAACGATAATTCAAAGGGTCTTCCAATGAGGATTCTACGAGAGGCTTGAGAGATTTAATTGCGATATACATACTTTGAGAAATTCCATTCTCCTAACCACGCACTTTACGGACAACGCACGTTGACATAGCTCACGGGATGATCCATTAATTACGAAAGCTTATCTACGAAACGAAGGCGAAGTTTTTATCGAATAACAGATGCTAGCTGCTGTTTTGTTCGATTTTCTATAAGCCTGGTAGACATCGGAGATCTCGCGAGCGGCTTCAACCCTGAAGAAGACCCTCGAAGGACGATCGACTCGAGCAAGCCAGTGACGAACAAGTGGATATGGAAGATGGTTACTTCTGCGTACGAGACGTATATGTATAACGGTGCTTCGCGTGCTTCCATCTAAAGGGCAATATTTTTGTAAGAAACGCTCGTTCGATTTCGTTTCGTCCACCCTCTCGCGTCTGGCCATATGATTTTCCAGCGGGTAAACCGTAACGACGACTCGTGGCTGCGATATTGACCCCCCGACTTGTCGATTCGAATATTTTTTCAAGCTGGTAGTGTAGAAACGAAAACTAATAACTCTCGTTATCGTTTTCCTAGGTAGAACCCGTGTCATTCTTAGGTGAGCTGATGGAGTTTGGGGAGATCAAACATTTTTTTTTAGGGGAAATTAGATTAGAATTTCTTAGATGTCTCGTTCGATTATAGAAATTTTGTTGAAGTACGAATGATTAATTTTGTTGAAACGTCGTGTATGTCGTGTACGTATCCAACGACTTGTACCCACGCTCGAATTAAAAGCTCTCGTTCTGGCATCTCAACCAAGGTGGTCTGTTCGTGTCTCGACTTTCCACGCGAGGGATGTCGCCTGCTCCTAGTTAAAATTGCAGGCTTCCACCGATACAGGATGAAAAAGGATCATAAGGCGGGGCAAATTATAAGCGTAAGATTGTCTTTTGAGGTCACGGCGATCGATGCTGATATATTTTTAACGCTCGATGCTGTTAATATTTTCCTTTCCACGCTTCCCTTGAACGCTGTATTCGTCGTTATGCAATTACTGTTTCTCTTTCAACCGTGGTTTTAATCAATTACGAGGAATCTTATAGATTCGCCACGCTCCACCGTAATGAAATATATGGGATTCCAAGTGGCAATCATAGAAAGAACCTTTGTGTACGTCGATGCGGCAAGGATATTTGCTTGCTCCTTGAACGTAGGCCAGGAACTTCAATCTTCGAACATTTCTTGCGATCAGACTCAACTTCGTTTCAGAATTAGTTTACGTTAATTTTTTCCTTGGTGTCGTAGATTTGTTTATTTTTATTTGTTCCATTCTGCGTCTATTACTTTAAAATTACTTTGCATTTAGTTTTTCCTTGGTGTCGTAGATTTTTTAATTTTTATTTATTCCATCCTGCGTCTATTAGTCGAACTCTTCGATAAGGCATCGTCTTCCAAGCCTGCCTTGGACTTCTGTCGTTCTATGCAAAGGAATCGTTTTGATATCCGATCGCATCTACCGCACGGTTTGCTACAGTCGAGGCAAAATTAAGTGGCTACTCAAGACCGCTTTCCTTGGCCTGAGTCACGCCAGACACGATGAAAAATTCATATAAAAGAACCCAGGTGATATCGTGCTGCCTCGCCAGCATTCAGTTAATTTTTTCTTCTTTCTACTAGACGTAAAGAGAGACGCTAGATCAAACGTAGCAAGTTTCGAGCAATTTTATTTTCCCCGAACGGTTGGAAACGATTTTGTTTCTGCAACGAGATAAAATATTCAGAATTCCGACCCTTTCTGTCTATTTATCGACGGGGAATAATTTCGACGCAGACGTTATCGATTCTGCCAGCCATTCTTCAATTTTGTAAAGAAATTCTATAAATTATAAATTTTATACAATCGATACAAATGTACTTTCTATTATTGCATCACGTGTCCTAAACTGTATTAATTTGTATCTAGGAGGTTCCTTATCTATGAAGAAAAATTCTTAATTTGCATTCAACTTCCACACTAGTGTAGCAACGTTGTAATTAGAGATCTTGGTTGTGATAATGTCTATTATAAAGGGTGAAACAATCGATATAAATTCATTCCGCGTAACAGATACAACGGATTTGTCTCTCGACCAACAGGTTATGAATAAATACGTGGAAGCGCCTTTCTTCCGGTCACTCGTGCCATCTCTTCTTGGCCCCTGTCGAGTATCTGCATGATCGACCTGCACGTACCACGGTTCACGTGCGCAACCATACGCGAGTATGTGGGGTGGTAGATCGATGAATGATTTGGTCACCTGACGGTATCTGCTTTTGGTTTCCGGTTGGTGTGGTTTGTGGTCGAGTTTTTGGGACCTATTCGCGTCCGACTGTTTTCAATATCGATATCTTGGCTCGTCGGACGATTGGAAGAAATTGTTCGCATCCGCATGAATTTTCCAGAGCTCGATGCAGCGAAATAAGAAATTTTTAGAAAGCTTGGATTCTACGTTTCCATTAGTTGCTTGTCCAATTTTAAAATAAAAATTCTGATATTTACGCAGAGCTTCTTGGATAAATCCAGATTGATTGTATTCCGACATATTCCCATAATACAATGCCCTGTGACAAATGGCGCCATCGGTATAGCTTCCAGAATTCAGTTCGTGATTACAGTAGTCCAACGATTCGATCGATGTAACGCTTTATCCTAAAAGAATTCAAACAACAGGTGATTCGGTTTAGTTAAAAGATTTCGCCCTTTGTTAATCAAAAATAACGTTCGTCGGAGAGTTAAATCCCTGCGGCACGAAGGTATCGTTTCGCTGTTGGCGATCATAGTAACCTATAAAATGGATTGATTACTGTATCGCTTTAAAAGGACCCAGACGGCAGAGGATTCGGGTGCAATTTTGTTCTCCCTTTACGAATAAAAAATACAGTTTACCTGAAAAATGAACACTCATAACGCTGTCAATCGACATCGCGCGATAAAAAGGGACTTTCGTTGCGTCCTCGCCAACGTATCCCCAAAATCGTAAATCGAATCGCAGTAAAATGTGAATGAAAGGTTTTATATAACGCGTGATGCTCTGAAACGTGAGCGTGGGTGATAGTATGTCTGCACACACGGTGCAAGCAGAAATCTATAGTCGCGTCTATTGAACCGAGTACAATGAGCGACGACTATGGCCGCTGTACCAAGCTAGAACACAGCCAGTTTCGTATTTATGTCCGTGTTAACGTTCCACATAATCCGTAGGGAGCCTGGCTTTTCCCGGAAAATATGGACGCGAGAATGTAATTAGGAAACACTTGCGCGCGAACTTGAGTCATAACCGGCCGTTAGATTGTTATTTACACTGGTCCCGGGGACTTCATCCCGTGGCATGGCCTCGTGAGTCTTACTTGATCTGTTTATCGCTGGCTTCCTAAACCTTCGGTAGGTAAAATTTTATCTTGGTAGGTCGTAGGTCATTGGTTGGTATGCATTTACCATGGATTTATTAGGAGTGAGACTAGTCAGTGAATTCTTCTGCGTTTGAGTACTCGAATACTGTTTGAATATATGAGAATTCGTTTATTAGGTAAGGGTTTCGCTATTCCTCATCTACACGTATATTTGAGTATGTCTGTGTTTGAATACTCGACGTGTTCGATCTCTGAAAATTTCATACATTTTTCTCAAATTTGTACACTTTCTACCTTTGATGAATCGCAAGTTTGATTCGTGCTCGAGTATTCAAGGGTTCAAAGATTTTACTACTCCCCTTTTATACTTAATATTTGACTATCTCTGCGTCTGAATACTCGACGTGTTCGATCTCTGAAATTTTCCTCCATTTTTCTCAAATTTTCGCAGTTTGTACTTTTGATAAATCAAGCAAGCTCGATTCGTGGACTATAGAGAAATGCGTGCGCGGATTGTGCATACCACGACGCACGTAATAACACTTCATGCCCGTTATTTTCCCCCACTTCCACCCTCGCAGTTTGCTCCATCCCCGATCCCTCCTCCAACCCTCTCTACGTCGTATTCGATTCGTATCATCGATATAGGCGCATTCTGTGACTGCAGCCATCGGTCGAGCGTGAGTAGTACGTTCCACGAATTGAATGAACGCGTCAGTAATCCTCGTACAGGATATCCAACCAGCGAACGAGAATATGCCGACCGTAATGCGCGTGTATCGGTTTGTAATAATATATTTTTTTTTTTTTTTTTTTTTTTGAGTCCGTTTGACGTTGCTGTTCTGAATTAATGAACCCCGGGACAAAAATTTCGTAAAACTTACTCGAATAACCGATCAACCGAGTGAACGTTACATTCATTCGTAATCTATTATCGGAGCAACATTTTGGCCATCACTGACTACAACCAAACTGGACCATATCACCGCAAACGTGTAGTCGCGCTTCCAATTCCGATTGGTACAATGCGGTTGGCTGCGCCAGCTAATTGGAGATTTCCAATTCGAAATCATTTTCCGACGGGTACCTGAAACGAATGTCGAAACGTCGAGGATGGTCAAATACGTTTGTAAATGGTTTGACAAATTTTATAATCGAACAAACATCAACACGATTGTTCAATTTCGCTACGTTAGCTTGTTCGTTATTCATGTGCTCTCCTCTCGTTACACAGTACACTAGATTCAACAACATTCGACCACAGTAGTGTGCGGAGTCCGTCCCCCAATCAGTTTGCACGACCAACCGCGTTCTACCAATCGCAATTGGAAGCACAACTGCATGTTTGTGGTGGTATGAACAGGTTTCGTCGAAGTTGGTCTACTCAGACTGAACTGAAAGTGATGTTTCAAGAAGGCTATACTTAAAAACAATAACATCTTCTATACCGATCCATACCGTACCTCGATAGGTAAGCAAAACTGTATTACGAGAATATGAGCATTTCGTGACACAACTTCGCCATTTAAAAATTCAGTTGCAGCATTTTCTCCATGCCCTCTCCATTTTTCTGATTTTTATTTTCTTTCTTTTCGGTTATCGTTATTATTTTCGATAAGATTACTCATAACCAAAACAATTAAATCTCGCCTCGAAAGATGTACGATCGAACGCGAAAAATAATTTCAGCCACCGTTTGTTCGGGAATGTACCACGGTGCTCTACCGAGTGGCCCACATCCTGGAACAAGCGGCTCACTCGAACCGGGTAAAAGTCTACGTCCGTGCCGGAACAGTGTCAACGCATTAATCACGATCATTAAAAAAATTTCATTCAGAATCCAGAACTCCCGTTTCGCACGGAGCGGGGGCGCAGCTGCGCCAGTTTGTTACGGTTTGCTGCCGCGGACGCGGAAAGAGGGAAAATACTAAAGGTAGAGGGTAGGTGGGAGCGGAACAGTGAATCTAGAGATGGAGAAGAGAGAGGGAGAGAGAGAGAGGTAGAGGGAGTCCATGGTATGTATGCACGTGGGCTGCTATAGTGCTACACTGCGGTGGGATCGATTCGGTCGGAGGTGGAACCTCCCCCCACCCCTATTTACAAGCCCCAATATACACCCCCGCAGCTTTCCGTCGCTCTCCCACCCCCCTCGTTGGTTCGTTTGGTCTCTATCGTCTCTTGCTTCCACTTCTTCCAACCCTTGTCCTTTAACGTCCTCGTGGTCGTGTTGCTTCTCGTCAGATTTCCTCTCCCGTCCCCTCTCGTTTCCTGACTTCTTCTCGTCTCGTCAAATTATTCTTCGCATCGTAAACAAGCAGTTCCGTCAGTTTTATATTGAATATATAAATCCGAAATTTGAATAACAAAGCCTTGCCGGTGTGTGCTCGCGAAAAGCGAGGACTGCCCACCAGTCTCGACGCGGCCGTTATTTGTTGCAATTGTTTTGATTTTTAGATTCGTGTCGTATTTTCCTCCGCGATTGTTACAGTTAAAATTGAAATTGGGTTTTTTATTTGGATTTTATTGTACATGTTTCGAGCTAAGAAAATATCAGTCAAAAGCTCGGGGAGCACGCAATGAGGAGCAGCCTTAACACAATTGTTGAGAGCCATTTTTTACAAGAAATATTATCCGTTATGATGTTTCGAAGGTCTAGAGCTACGAGTATCGCAATAAATAATTATTATGGTATTTCGCGTCCAATCGAAAATTCGATCAGTTTCGTTCAATCTCCGATCGCGCAATGATTACGGCAACGCCGATGCGCCGAGATCTTTTGTCGTTTGCCCGTACTATGCGTGTATTCTCTAGTGCTCCGATGTACATGCTGCTTCGTTCCTTAGGTACGGCGACGATCGATACGCTTTGCCGATGAAAATTGTAACAAGGAAGTTTATAGACCGAGCTGCACGGTTAACGCTTCTCCGTGGCTTCTGTTGCATTTCCTGAGATGTTGAGCGATATCGAATGCGCGGAACAACCCCTATGATAAACCTCTGGTGGAAACCTTTCGTTTCGGTCACATTCACGGCTGTACTTCTGTCCCGATGCGAATCTAAACATTTCTTTTAATCGAACATACTTGTCACTTTTTCTCTCGTGCAAGCATTTTTCACGACTCTTAGTTCCAAAGTTAACAGAGTTCCCTTTATCACGAATATAAAAGTTTTTGGTTTGCAATAGCGACTGGCATGTCGATACGCGAGCGATACCGCTTTGAAGTTCGGTTACCGAGCGTATACAATACTCGACGCGCTCGCTCTTTCTGTGACCCATTTAGTCTCCTCGTTTCTCACCTGGAAAGGTCAACTCTTGAAATGAAAACAAAAAAAAAAATATTGAACGAGCGATGCACCGCGGTCCCGAGTTTTCCTAGTTGTCCGAGGATATCGTGTATTATTAAACAGGACGCCTAACGAATGGTTCGAATCGAAATTCTGGTCGCCGTGGGCGAATTGTTCGCGCGAGTAATTGGTGGAATTAGCTTGGTACGAGGGTGTCGATGGAACTGGACAGAGAAATTTGGAAATCGATCGGGGATTTGGTTACCTTGCGCGCAGCTTAATCACGAGTGATCAGAGCGGGCTGATCCATGCGATCCATTCTTCGGGATATCGGTACTATCCCCGATCTCGAATTTATTTACGTATAAAGAGAAACTCTGCGACACAGGAGGTAACAGAGACCAGTGACAATAGCTGGTTAAAAATAATAGTGCGACAGCTTTTTCACGCAATGGCTTATGAATATCGAGTTTAGGGGTTGTGGTAGCTGAAAAAATGCTGGGAAGCTTTGTAGTTAAAAAAAGAAAGAAATCAAAGTTTTTTGGTAAATTTTTCGTATTCACGGAATTTTTGAAGCGTGCATTTCTCCGATTCAACTTTTCATATTTATTTTATTTATTGCTTAGAAAACAGGTTTTCCTTCATCATTTACGAAGTTTATTTAATTTCCTTCATTTTTGTAGATCAATGTTACGTATTCGTTATAAAATTGTTCATTGAAGATTGATTACTTCCTAATAAAAAAAAAAATGATGTTGAACTTCGTGGTCGAAGGGGTTAATCTGAACGACCCTCGAATGCTCGTCGCGCCGATACCAGATTTTTCGGTATTTAATGGTTCCGAGAAGTGTTTACAACGACGAACGCCACGCCAGTCTTCTCCTGGCTGTACGGAACGCGAGGGCAGGGTGGGTGGTACATTCCACAGCTTTCAGGGAGGTCACTGAGCGCAGGAGGCTGCATTATATTCCGCTCCCTCGCTCTTATTATGCCAAAGCGATCTACACCACTGCGCTCATGGTGTGTTTGGAACGCGCACAGTCTCGTT
The DNA here is from genome assembly GCF_026225885.1 of Hylaeus anthracinus. Lineage (NCBI taxonomy): Eukaryota > Metazoa > Arthropoda > Insecta > Hymenoptera > Colletidae > Hylaeus > Hylaeus anthracinus. The sequence continues at coordinate 4,882,559 of NW_026534333.1, read as the reverse complement.
CCAGGATACCAACCCCCTTTACTCACACGTCGAACCTCGTGCGACTCTACAATGGTTGGTGCGTTTCTGTGAACACGAGAGTTCGCTGGTACAGACGTGCTGACATGGTCCCGTGTTTCTGAAATTCACAAAGTGCCCTGTAATTCGATCGATGAATCATACGTATATCTCAATTAAAAATCGTTTAAGAGTATCTCACAATGATAACAACACTCTATCGGATAGTAGAAATTCCGCCCTTCAATTTGAGTCTTGGATGAATCAATTTCTTATGTGGAACATATAGTAGAAAAATAGGAATGAGGGAGCGGCCTTCCAGTGACCTACGTAAATTCCTGGAAGTGCGTGCGCACTTAGTAAAGTAGTAAAAAAATGTAAACACGCTGTCCAGCGTAGTATTTCCTAGAAAAAAAAGGGGTAGTATCTCCGGACCGAAGTTGACAACAAACGCCTTATAACAGTTTCTCTCGAATATTTAGAGTTCCTTTCGGACGATTTTGATGAAATTTGGTATACAACGGTTTTTGGGGTCGCCGATTCCAAATCTCAACTAAGAACTTAGAAATTAAAAATGGCGGATCCAATATGATGTAAATATGGTTGACGCAGATCTACGATACCATGTTGCAAACTTTTTCAAACGCATAGAATTTCAGCACCGAGGGTTCCTTGTGCACACGTTCCACGCAATTTACCCGATACGATAAATAGGTTGGCACGTCGCACCGTGCGCCAATATTGTTCCCTGAAAAATTCGCGATCCGACCGGTTGCTCGTTCATTTGCTTGATTAATGAATTCTAACGATAATATTTGCCACGTCGTACAATTACAGCCCAACGTGGGTATCGGCAACGGTTTCGCGTCGAACTCTTTCGCTTATCCTCCGCGTGGCGCGCAGTCTCGTCTCCTCGTGCGCGTTGACGGCATACTATACCCGTGTATAGTTGCGCGCGCCATAGTGGCCCGCACCGTGCTATAGTATCGCGCCATAGTGGGGCCGCACTATACTATAGTAATGCGTCATAGCGGGCTGCGCGAGAGAACACGGGAAAGTAGTGCCAGGAAAGCTGCGTGGGGAAGTGTAGCTATACGGGTTGAGACATTTAAAGCAGGCCACCTGAACGACTCGCCTACTTTTGACTATAGGAAAAAATCCGTCGGGTAGACGTTACTCGATTTCAAGCAGAGTTTCGCACAATTTTATTCTAGCCGTACCGGGCGAGTAGAAATAATGTCTTTAAAAGTTGTTTAAGGTCGTCGAAGGTCAATTGCTCCAACTGATTGAACATTTATTATGTCACACTCGAGATAATCGATACAGTACCTACACTATTTATTCAATTTTAAAGCGTCGTAGAGTTGAAATGCTGAACGTGGGAGTACAATACACTAAGGAAGATTCAAAATGGAGTCATAAACGTTTGGAGCGACCATCTCTCTCTTTCTCTCTCTCTCTCCCTCGCTCGCCTGTTCAAAGTTCTGAGTATCCGTGTAGGTGATAGAGCGACAGTCGTGGAGCGGGAACACGGGGAAAGGGGAAATGAGAGAGCCGGAGTGGGGGCAGAGAGAGAGAGAGTGAGAGCGCGCTTCGAACTTTTCCCAGAAAGCAGAAAGCACGACGGAGCAATATCGTGCAGCGTCCGTCCGTGTGTTGTAAAACTGCTTTGATCTCGTCTCGCTCTCGCTCTCCCGACGCTTCGCTATTTTCCACCTCGCTCGCGCGCATAGTTCTCTTCCTCCCTCGCTTTCCCTAGGAGTTCAGAAAAGCAGAGGAGACCCAGGGCCACGCGCGTTTCGGCTCTTTTTGATGAAAATTCGTATCAAGGCTCGATCAAACTGTCCTTTTTCAATGTCTTCGCTTCAATTCTGCGTCTGGACGTGAAACGTACGGGGAGAAATGTTCGCGATTCTTCAGGGGTAACTGCGGGGTACGCGTCTCGGAACACCTCGGCGGTTAATCGAACTTTGAGTAGAGATGGCGTGAACTGCTACTTTTGAATCACTCGCGATTCAATCACGTTCATTCTAAATCACGATGATTTTTCACAGTGATTCGTGATTATTCTTCGTGATCGCTCCTGATTGGTAAAGAACGTTCTTTTCACTTTTCACGAATTATGTTGTTCTTAGATTATGTATGTATTATAACATAGTCTAAGAGCTACGTTAATATAATTTTATTGCAATTTAAATTTCACTCATTTGTAGTTTCTTGAATTTCCGCTGAGAGAAGACAGGGAGACACTAACGGTAACAATTAACATGAACCGCCTCTGAGACGCCATCATCATCACTAACAGTGGTTTTTCACGCCATCCCTAACTTCGAACCGGTGTCGAGGAGATCGGTAGCGCTTCGAACGTCGAAGATTATATTGGCCGGAACATGTTGTTTTTACGCGAGCAACATCTTCGGTGGAAGTCTGACTCGCACGGGGCGCTGGAGTTTATCGAGCGGATCACTTTGGACAGTGTATATTTCGTTGTATCAACTTCGAGGCGAGCCGCGGAGTCGAGTTGGGCGCATGTTTGGATGGATGATAGATATAACGAGCAAGAATAGCGAACGGCGTTTTATCTTCGTGTAAAAGCTTCCCTAGATGAAACTCGTACGTGAATCCGGGGCTGTAAGAGTACTTAAATTCTTCGCTAGAGTTGACCGTAGATATTTCGGCTCGTAGCTCGTGAGTTGCACGCCACCTGTTCGTCGATTCGTCGACGTCGACGTCGCGTGCACGGTTACGCCGACGTGACGTGTAAACGTACACACTTGCTGGGAGTGTACGAGTCGAGTAAACATCGCTGGAGAGACGCGCAAAATTTCGCGATGTGGCTCAAGAACGCGACCTTGATACTCGATCGAAAACGATGGGTACACGCGGCTTGGGAAAGGAATCGCGTACGGGCCAATTCGACGGTGCTCGATTGCGCCGCGTAATTATAATATTCGGACGGTTTGCAATTTTTATTCGATCAAATGATAAAATAATCGAGGTACGTATTAGGTAAGGTTCAAGTCAGCCACCGTTACGTTCGACACGCATTTTGCAAGGAACTTTATGAATGAAATACGTAAACGTTATACGCTACCGAAGATTGTAAAGTACACGAATATTAAAATTGTTTACTACGCGAAACGCGTTGTTTCCACGGTCTTGCGTGTTCAAACATTCCGAGTCACGATGAGTCAAATTTCAGTGAAAGTCAATCGAGGCTGGATGATATTTCATACGTCACCGGTTTAGAGTACTCCTTTCGATTGCGTGCGAAATTCGATCCAAGTAACGAGTTTATCTGCTCGAACGACTTCCCCGTTTAGCGCGGTACTCGATACCTTATGCGCATCTTCAATTTGGTAAAGTGTAGTCAAAACGTTCCTCGGGATTTAAGCTGAACCTTTTGTGTACATACGAGTGGATCCTAGGCTACTCCGATTAATTAGATGATTGGCAATTCGCTTTAAAGCTCTGTAAGGTAGTCGATACTGCAAAGCCTGTAATGTGTTGGACTAGGTGTTTCGCGAAATAATAATAACGATATCTTCATTGCGTAATGTATATCGCGGAATGTAGGTCAAACGACAATATGTACTGCTCGTCCAAGCGAGAGTGAGGCCTCTGGACTACCACGCCAGGCGCAATAGCTCAGAGGCCTCACTCTCGCTCGTACCTTCGCGATATTTACGTGTACACGCGTAAAGGGTGTGGTAGACGAATGCTAAACCTAATAAAATGTGGGTGACCTCGAGGTTGGATTAAATACACAAAAATAATAATCATTTCTCCACCGTATTAGGCGCGCATTAACATAATTAAGAAGGCAAATGCAATCTTTCCACGATTACATTTCCCGGAGCAATTGAAAGCTACACGTGCCGCGTACGCTCTTGAAGATGCTTCCTCATTTTTTTCTAGCCATTTTATACCATCCTACGAGTTAAGCATTCTGTAAACATACTACGTATACGTTGCTTTGGTTAAGTTTCTTCCGGAGACGTAATACCTTGGTTCGTGAACCTCCCTTCCCACGAACAGAGTGACACAAAAGTGGATGCAGCTGCAGCTTCTCGTATCCAAGCGTCTCTGTTGCATTCAATAGACAGTGAACTGAAAGTCGCGGGGAATCGGCTACGATTGGGTCGAAGAAAAATACGACATGGTTGGCGGAGGGAACCCTCCATGTCTACTGTATTCCCAATGTTATGTCCCAGATACCTCGATTGCAACACAGTAGAGACGTTGTACGAGCTCCAACCCTCTTAATTACACGAACAATTGGCGATCGATTGATATTATGGACGAACTATAGCAATATTGCAACGACGGCGTTGGCTGTATTACGATAACAATGAAACGAAAATGAAAGAATTAAGAATTTCAATGTTTAATATTTGAATGCATTGGATATAAAGCATCGTGTACTAAAAGGACCGCTCTTGTTGTTTAGTTCGGCATTAATGAACTCGTCGGTAAAATTGCAATCGATTTTCTGTTCCAATGTGAATTCGTACCAGATGTCAAAACGTACATTATTTTAAACGATAACATTCGTATCGATGGACTCCGTTTTCAATTAACGAGAATACATCGATACAGAGTATATCAATTTATAAAAACGAACGAATCGAGTTAACTGCACGGAGTAAAATTCGTGAAATCGAGGGGTTAATTTTCTCAAGTTTTTCACGACGCAACGCTTCCGGCGAAAGGTGAATCGTTACGGTGCATCGTTTGCTTCTACGCGGAGTCGGTTCTGTCGATCGTTTTTTCATTTGGTTTCTTTCGCGAGTAATAAAAAAAAGCAAAAGGAAAAACAGAAAAAAGGAAGGTAGGAGGGAGACCGAAGGGAGTCGAAGCACAGGGTTGTCGACTGCCACACGCCTTCTACTTTCGCAGCGTAGCGACAATTACGCTGTCGCGCAGCTCCCCTGCGCAAGCGCCGCGCTCTTTCGTTCGTTGAACCGTTCGCGAGAGGAAAGCCTGTGTACGCGCGAGAAAGATAAAAGAAAAATACAAACGCGAGAGACGAAGGAAGGAGACGAGAGAGCGAGAGAGAACGGGAGAGACTCGTAGACAATACCGCGCCAATTCCGCGAGCAGCGCCACCGATGCGGGACTTTCCACTATTCGAATCGGAGACGGGTGAAATTCTTATCTAGATAAACATTTCGAGTAACGAACGGATCGCGAACAAACGCAAACATTACTTTTTTAGTCGGACTTGAAATCTGAGCGATCCGCAACAATTCAGAACATGGGAATATCGATTTTGTTATTTTTATTACTTAATAACACAGAGAATTGTTACTGGTCTTGTGGTATTTTTAAGGTGTTGGAATTTTTATTTAGATTTACGTTTCGACTCTTATCGCGAGTCTTCGATAAAACGACAAGAAGTTTAACTCGACTTCGATTAATTAGATAAATAATTACATACGTGGTCTTCTGATCACGGTCGATAAACCGTGGACTTTATTCATGTACGGACGCGGTTCTCAAGGGGTGAACGTTCACGAATTTCGATTATATCAATAGTCGATCCCTCTCGGCGTTCGTAGAATCGATCCTGGAACTACGAAGGCGTTCAAGGTTGATCCGCAGCCTTCGGGCATGTCGTTTTCCAAGAGAATCTCTCGCCTCGGTGACAGCGCATCCTGTCACGGAATTTCGTTTCTGGATCATCGGGACTTCCGATGCAAATCTGCTACTAAAGCGCGGTAGGGTAATGATAAGAATGATATAGTCGTTTGCTTTATATCCGCTTATGTAACGACGGAAACCTGTTTTGTATACGATCTACGTCAGTGGTTTTCACGGTATTGTAAATTTCTCTGTATCGTGTCAACATTGGAGCAGGAACGAATTTAATCCGGGTACGTTTCGATCGTGTAATCAAATGTAGAAGAATCGTACAAAAATTGAAAACAAATAAACAAACGCATCGTATTTGGTTATTTCTGGAAACGGTTTATGCGGATAACGTCTCGAAGACAACGTTTCGGGGAGGCTGGTCAATCGTTGGAGTCGACGGTGATACGTGGCGATTCTACGCAGTTACCCGCCGATCTTCCGTTTCCCCGTTTGTAAGCAAACACTCTCGAATTGGAGGTTGAGAGTCTTAGAATTCTGCGCAAGGAATGATACGCTCGCGACGTAACCGTAGCTAGCTTTCCACCGATCGTGCTCGATAATCGTCGACCGTTCGCGAGCAAGTGTAACGAGGTTAATTTAAATAACTGGACGTCTAGTCACCGAGTCACGAGTGTTTCACGTGCTTAATTGTTTTTCGGTCGCTTCGTCGTCGTTCTAATTAATTACCTTCAAAGAGAATAGCGTACTATACAAATTTGTTATTTTATTAACCGACTTCGAAAGGAGGAGGGTACTCAATTCGACATGTATTTTTTTTTTCTGCAAATGTTATAACACGAACTTTACTTTCAATCTGTTTTATATGCTTACATATTGTTTGCATTTCGTAGGTTCTTGCCTTCTTGCACATTCGAATTTCCTATAAATGCATAAAGACATGCATAACACGTTCGTACGTGAACGTGTTAACATTTATTTCTTTAATTAAAAATAGTAAAATACAGAGTTGTCGGCGTCGAAGAACGCGACAGCAACCCTTCACGCTTCCTATGAATCGTAAGGCGTCCTCTAAACCGAAAGACGTAGGTTCAGCGGGTCCTACCATTTCACGAATGCCAAACACTGACCGGAATATAATTCCGTTACGGGAATTTCGTTGAAAATGTCGTTTAGCTGGTTTTCGATTCTCCGTGATTCAATTGGGGGACCACGAGACAAGCTCGTAACACGAAGCGAGTTGTAAATACCTTTCGTTAATAATTTTACTCGCTCGCGTACGCGTAGGCGTAGTCGACGCTGCCCACTCGCCTCGGCGCGCAAGTGTGCGCGGAAAATAGAATTACTCTAGAAAGGCCGCAGAATTTCACCGACGAGTAATCAATGACTCGCTCTCGCTCAGGGAATCTCGTTCCCGTGGTCGACGCGATTCTCTTCGTTTCTCTTCCGATTGCTTTCCGTTTGGGTCGCGATAAATGCCGACCGATTGAAGCGTTCGCACGGTCCTAGTTTCGGGAAAAGCTCGAAAATAGCCGAAGATTGATCGACCGGTTTGTATTCCGGCTTCGATCGGTCATTGAGAACCGCTGGTTACGTTTCGTAGCCCCTAGTACACCGTATTACACATTCACGAACACGTACAACGCACACGCCCACGTACCAAGTACGCGCGTACTCTTCGTCATCGCGACGGTGTGGGTGGAACCGAGCGGAGTCGAACGCGGCCGAGCAACGTCCCCGAGCGGAATCGTCATCGACGCGGGGTCGCTACGGCTCCGAACTCCGCTCACTCTGCTCCGAGCTGTCGAACGCGACGCACGCGCCTCCGCTTCGCTTTCTCTTCTCTCTGCCGACGAGTACTCTTCTTCGCTCGGAAGGCATTCTTTTCCCTCGCTTTCTCGCATAATCGTCGAAGCACTGGGATTCAGTCTTGTCGCGATCGTCCAGCTCGTCTCGCTGCGACGCGAGGCCAACTATTCTTCTCGAATTTTCTCGCGCCACGTTTCGGATTTTTCGCCCGTGAGACCGGCCCGGCCTCCTGCTCTTCTTCTCGCACCGATCGCTCTTAGGACGCTCCGTGTTCAATCTCGCACGGCCGACTTCGATCTTCGCGTCGTGGACCAGTTAAATCGTTGCCAGTTCTGCGAACATCGATCACCAAAGTCTTTGTCTCGCGAGGCTTGTGCGAGGGAAACCCCATCCGTGGCCTCTTATTGCTTTGCGATCTTCGGTCGGGGAGAGCAGCTAAATCGTTCTCAGTTCGGCGTACATCGATCTCTAGACCCGTTTGCCATTGTTCCGCGCGAAGGGACTTCGGTTCATGGCTGTTCGCAAACGCGTTCCTCGAACGAGCTCGTAACTTTGGAGCGTCGTTAACGTCGCAGAGTCGTTCCCTCGAAGGAAGCCCGAACTCGTTCGCGTGGCTCGAGGTGGGCCCCAAGGAATTGTTGCATGTTGTGCGGCACGGGGCCCGTGCGGTTGTCCTCGATGGAGGACGCCGTTCGCTCTACGGTACTCAGGGACGGGCGCGTTCGCGAGCAGAATGGAGACAGCTGGCGTTGCGAGACGACTTAAAGCCTCTGGGATAAGAGATCGTCGAGGTTCGAGGGCCTCGTGTTCGGAGATTCGGGCTTCGCGAGAGGACCGTGTGGTGCGGACGGTGGTGAAGGGAGCTGAAGAACGTGCGCCTCGAAGGTAACGGGACAAGAGAACGTAATCCGGAGACGAAAAGAAAACTTAATAACAACGATAGGCTGGAACGGAGAATTTTATTTACTTATTTATTTTCGATAATAACTTGAAAATCGGTTAACCGAAGACGAGGGCCCTTTCGCACTTGACTGGTCGTCGAGTTCTCCGGGGTATATAAAGGGTACAAGGTGCGCATGGTAACCGAAGGCAGACAGAAACCTCTCCCCCTCCCTTCCCGCTCCGTACCCCCTTCTCCGTCCGTTCCTGCCAGCTTTGAATCAATAATCTCCGGCCAGGATTATATGCCGGACCCTTTTATTATGGTGGCGCGATAAGAAAGTCATCGACGGGTCCCGGGGGACCCTACGAGACCATCCTAAACGATCCGATTCGTTGGGACGATCCGAAGACGCCGTCTTCCGGCGACTTGCTCGCGTATCCGTTCTAGCGTCGATGGTGTGCGTTCCAGCCGTGTCTTTCTTCGTTCACCGACGCGCGGTATCAGCGCGCGGATTATTGATCCCTCCATCCTCTTCTCCGTCCCTTTGCTTATGATATTTCGAGGAAAAGAGGCAATGCGGAGAATGTGATTACCTTGAAACACGCGGAAGGGTGGGGGTTTCGGGGCGACGAATGTAACGCGGATAGCTACTCAACGAAACGACGCGACCATACGAACCGTTTGTCGTGGGACTAGGCCCCGCTGTGATACCTTTGTTTTCGTTTCTTTTCTTTTTTTACTCCGATTCGAAGGGTATATCAGTCTTGACTCGCGTTATTATTTTTGGCATGCTTGACAGGATAATGCTTGTTGACAAGCTTCGCGATGCTTGCCAAGGCTATTATCGTGTCAAGCATATTTTTATAAACAGGACTTTACTCAAATTATTATGATTTATGTTCTTTCGTTCCGCCGATAACAACGATAAACTCGAGAAGTTCGTTGGAATGTTCAGAGTGTATCGTTACAGCGAACATCAGTTAGTTAGTAATATTTTCGTGCACGTATTCATCTTTTCATTTACAGTTTTCAAGTTTGTCTTCCATCCCGTCTAACGAAGCCGTTTTTTCTCGATCGCAGATTAAACGCTCCAGATGGAATCGCCTTCGGCCCAAGAGGATTCCAGCTCGATAGAATCGCGGGGAACGGTGGTCGCGTCGCCGACGTCGTTCAAGACGGAGATCGAACGCACGAAGGCCGGCAGTGACGCCGGGGACGCGCGCGACGCCGCTGGTCAGGCCGACGACGTCGAGGGATTCGTCGACGTAGCGTCGCGCGAGGCTTCGTCCGAGGTCTCCGACGACGCTTCGACGGAATGCCAGTCGCGGGATCGGGACACGTGCCCCAGGTCGTGGAAGGATCGGGACGAAACCGAAGACGCGAAAGTAGAACTCGAATCGAACGAGCCGGTCGGCCGGAGCGACTGTTGCGAAGGAGCCTCGCCGGTGAAATATTTGAACAAAGAGGAGGGTATCGCCGTCAGTTCGACGCCGGTGTCCAGAAAGAGGCCGGCGAGCGATTTCCTGCCCATCAACGCGGAGATCAAGCGAATCGGCGTGGAGATCCCCGAGAACGAAGCCAACCAATTGCGCAGCGACGTGAGGAGGATCTCCCCGGTGCTGGTGAGCCTTCGAGAGCGTACCCTGGGAGAGATATCTCTCTCCTCGGACTCGTGCATCTTCGACGACGACTCCAGCGGTCGGTGTATATCTAGAAACAGCCGAATCTTCGACGGCACCCCGAGCCCCTGCAGGATAACAACGAACGGTAGCCTCGATGGTTGCGTGCGAATCAGCCACGATCCCGTGGCACCAGACTCCGAGGCGGCGCACTGTGAACGCGCTACCAGCGCAGGGGACGCGGTGGGTTGTCGCAGGAACTTCGAGTACTCCGATGCGTACATCGACGAGGACTCGTGTTGTTCGCTGCTCCGCGACAGCCCCGACAGGGAGCACCCTCCGTGCCAGGAGAAACAGTGCGAGGAGCCGGTGGAAGCGTGCGCGTGCGACGACAGTGAGTCCGCGGACGACGCCTGCATGACGGGGAAGAACTCCAAGCAGTCGCCCGAGCGAGCGGAATCGCCGAGCGGATTGACGCCGGACAGAAAGGACAAGAAGAGTTCCAGCGCTAAGAAGAAACAAAAGAAGAACGTCGCGGACGATGCTCGCGGCGCGGACACGACGTCCGACTCCGAGGAACCGACGGAGTCGTGTTTTGTTCAAAGGTGCGCTCAGGAGGGTACGAATGTCCAGGAGACCGAGCTCGAGGACCATTCGAAGAAACAGGTGGGCTCTCCCGTAGCAACTAGGTTGACAACGCTGTCCGTCGAAGAGCATACTGTAAAAGATTGCAAAGTGATGCTGGAGAGGGTGGCCTCGCCGTGTCCAGCGAATACCACGCCGATGAAGGTTCTCGAAGACGAAGGAACATGTGCTACACCCGTTGCGAAGCTCCTGGGGGTGGACGAGGAAGTCGTTCGCGCTTTTTCGTCGACCTCCACGGGGAATCTACCACTGGATAACTTAGACTATCAATCTAGGCTCGAAGACTCGACGCTATCCGAGCTCGAACCTCCACCGAAGGAGTCGTGTTCGATTCAAAGGTGCGCTACCAACGTCCAAAAGACTGAGCTAGAAGACCACTCGAGTAAACAAGAGGAACCTCCTGTTACACCCACACCGAAAACGCCTTCTCTAGAGGAACAGTCGCTGTCGTCGAATGCTACGAAACTGTGCACGGTGATGCTAACGAGGATCAGTCCGGCACCTGTAAGAACTGTACCGGATATGTGTGTCAAAGATGAACATCCACTTCCTGCATCCACAACTGTTGCAAAGAACCTAGAGAACGACGAGGAAGACTTTTCTGCCACCTCGTCGTTACCCCCCACGAACACCCCACAGTCGGACAGCGTCGACCCACTAGATACATCTGGTACACCCGAGAAGACAGAACCATCCACTGATCACGATCCAACAGAGTCCTTATTGGTCCAAAGGTGCGCTAACGAGAATGTCCAGAAGACTGATCCGCAGGACCACTCGGAGAAACAGGTGGACAGACCGAACACTCCCGTCGACGTACACTCACCGTCGTCGTACGCTGTAAAAAAGTGCACGGTGATGTTGGCGAAGGTAACGTCGCCGTCTCCGGTGAAAACTGTTTCAGAGAATGTTGTCAGCGACGATGTAGTATCCAGAGCCGTTATAAAGAATCTTGAAGAGGACGGGAAAGTCTTCTTGTCCTCAGCCTCGCTTTCCACGGAGAGTCTACCATCGAATAGCCTAGATTCATCGAAGGTGCCGCTCTCTACACCCGAAGACACGGAACCATCCGACCAGAAAGATCCACCGAAGGAGACGTGCTTCGTTAAAAGGTGCACCCACGATGTCGAAAAGACTGAATCAGAAGACCATTTGAAGAAACAATCGGTGTCTCCCATGGTAACCAGGTCGAAGGTGCTGCCCGATGAAGCGCAGCAGTCGTCGTCGGGTCCTGTAAAGGAATGCAAAGTTATTCTGGCAAGGGTGTCGCCGAAACCGGTAAAAACGGTGGTGGAGAAGCTGGTAAAGGACGAGACTGCGTCCAGAGCTGTTATAAAGAGTTTGGGAGAGAACGAGGAAGTCGTGTTCACCTCGTCGTCGCCTTCAACCGAGAATGCACCGCCGTTGAACAATCCAGTCTCGTCCGAGGCGATACCAGGTTCGCCGGAGTTGCTGGAACCTTCCGCGGAGGTTCCAGAAGCCGTGGACACCGAAACGGAAACGGAAACTGGCTCCGACAGCTCCGAGGTGTCCGTGACGAACGCACGGCTCCGTGGCTGCGACGACGACGCCGTTTCCGACCAAATCTCCTGCCCGGAGAGCGAGTCCATGTGCTGCATCGACATCCATCCGGAGATCATAACCAGGCTGGAAGCGGAGAGACCCGAAGCCTTCACGGAAGATTCTGCCGAGAGTCTCGCGCTTGCCACCGGTGCTAGGGACGAGGTCAGGTCGGATGGAAGCGACTCTGGGATGGGGAGCGAGATCCCTGGCGATCCTGGACCTGCGCCAGCTCCTGAGAGCGACTCCGAGACGTCTTTCTTGGATAGGATACCGGATGACATTCTGTCCGACAAAGAGAAAGGTGAATATTGCTCCTGTACGAATTTATGTGTCGTCTGAATGCGATACAACAAAGTCACGTGGCATTGTTTTACAGTCGTGAATCAACTGGACTCCTTCGCACCCACCGTTGCTGCTCCAGATACGCCGCAGACACCGCTGGCGACCTTCCCCAGTCCATCGAAGAGCAATTTAAAAAGGAGATTGACGGATTGCATGGAGGGTGCTCCCACTCCGAAAAGAAGCAACACTGAGGAATCCGTGAAAAAGAAACGGAATATTCAGTTCGACGCCGTCACCGTGTACTATTTTCCCAGGGCGCAGGGCTTCACTTGTGTGCCTTCTCAGGTGAGCACACGAATCTTTTCTTTGCAACTCCATTACGAACTGAACCTTGCTAAAAACTATTAGCTAAACTGGCATATGAAAGTTTCAGTTTCCTTCATTCTTTGTTCATCTTCCCTTTTAACACGTTGATCACGTATTTCTGAATGTTAAGTATAGGCAAAAATAAATAAATGTTCGATCACGTAGTTTCCAATAGTCTAGAGACGGACCTTAAACACAGTAGGAATTATTAAGAATATTAATTCGGCGGTCAAAGTGTTAACGGGGTTCTCAAATTCTGTGTTGTCTTGCCCCACCTCCTTTTGTATAAATATTATATCATCGTTACGTTATCGAGTAGGTAAAATATGGTGTACTAAATCGATCGATCTTTCTGTTTAGGGCGGCAGCACTCTGGGTATGAGTGCGACGCACACCCACGCCGAGAGGTTCTCACTGTCGGAGCACGCTACCGAGCAGAGGCGAATCCATCGCGCTAGGTTGGCGCAGCTGCGTTCCGAGCGCGCTGCGAATTGCGTGGTCGAGGCTGCGTCTAGTTCGGAGGACCCCAGCGACGACACGGACGAGGAGCAAAGCGATACGGAGGAGCTGGACATCGATAGTTATTACTTCCTGCAGCCTGTGCCTACGTGGCAGAGACGAGCCTTACTTAGAGCAGCGGGAGTACGTAGAATAGACGCCGTCGAGAAGGACGAGTGCCGCGACATTAGAGCCAGCAGAGAGCATTGCGGTTGTGGGTGTAAAGGGTACTGCGATCCTGAGAGCTGTCCTTGCAGTCGAGCCAACGTTAAGTGTCAGGTTGGTAGACTAATTGTTCGGAACGTCAACGTCAAGCTCCTGTTTAGGCGGAATAGGATACTTTGCACACCTTTTTTCTTTTTATACATTCTTTTATCAATGATTATAAATATTGCGGACAGACATTTTGGTTCCATCCCCTGGCGATGTCACGTGTCACGATTCGCGCCCCTCGCATCGCCCTGGTGACGCCACTGACCTACAGACGTGAATGTTTTACGATGAATTTTACGAGAATCTAAATATACGCGGTAATCAGAGGTTCTCAACACGCGGTTCTCAACCAGTTAACATAATATTCCTTTCGACTGCTTACCGTAATTACGTCAACCAACGTTGAAACACAAATTATGAACGGGGATTCTGGTCGTTATTTTTCAGGTCGACCGAGCGGGCTTCCCATGCGGATGTACGCGCGACGGTTGCGCCAACAGTTCCGGCAGGATCGAATTCAATCCGGTCCGGGTACGGACGCATTTTATTCACACGCTGATGCGGCTAGAGCTTGAGAAAAAGCAACGGGATGAGGAAGGTACGGATCATGACGTTTCCGACAATCAGAACGGCAGAAGTCCCTTAAGGGAAATCAATTTAGGATCCGTAATGGAGAACAGAAACGCGGAGTGCCTGAGCGGGGGCGGTTTCACGACGTTGCATTACGAGAATCACGACGCTGCCGACGGCGGGACGAATTGTCAGCCAGAGATACCTGGCACAAGAGAAGATAGCTTGGATCTGTACGCTATCAGGGACGATTGCTATCCGAGCGAGGATACTGTTGACGGTACGCAAGGACCTCAAAGGAAACTTCATCCTGAGTTTAGTCAAGCTTTTCAAACGTTCTCGAGCCAAACGAATGCCGGAGTGAACTTCCAACAGCCTCCTTATCAGGACTACCAACCTTACGCTAACCTTCCTTCCACATCTAGGGTGCAATTCCAGCCACAGTTTCAAGCGGTGCCAGGAAATCCCGGGTTCTCGCATTACGCGCCTTACGGTCAAGACAGCGGATCGATTCAGGGAAACTGCCAGGTTCACCCCGGGCAGCATTCATCCGGTTACGAAGCTAGCTTCGCCCAGGACGAAACGACCGGATCGCAGTACACAAATTTGAACTCTGTGCAACCTATGAACGCTGTCCAGCAGATGGGCAAACTGGAACCGTTCTCGGAACTTCTGTCCGGTAGATACTCGTACTACGGCGAAATGGAACCACAGGCGCACGGTACTTACCACGGAAACGGTGCGAAGGTCGAGGTGGAAAAGAGCCAAGGTAACGAACAACAATCCGAAAGTACGGAAGAGTGCGACGAGAACTTTGGGGAGATCATTAAGAAGTCGATGGTCGAGACTGTATCCGCCTAGGTCGAACTGTAGATACGAAGAATCGTCTGCGCGCGCGTCGAAATGTTTTTTGACGCGTGGCGATTCGATAACGAAAAAATAGAGTAATTTCGACGAGTCTTTGGTGCCGTATCGAAAACCTCGCGAACGAGACGAACGATGTTTGGGAGGGTGGGAGGGATGGCGGGGGGACGAGGAGGTGCCGAAACTCCGATCAGTTGTCCTTCCGTGAGTTAGATAAATCCGAGTATATTGTTTACGTAATTCTCGAGAGGAGTTAAAAGTTCTCGTCGGGTATCACTCGCGGTTAACTATGACGAGTCCCGTGGATGTCGTTAGAAAAATTACGCGGCTACGTGTGCGTCCGCCCGGGATGGAAACGCGAGACGTCGTCCTTGTCCGTTCATAGAAAAATATTGTTGATTACTCAATCGTACGGACCGACGAGGCGACGTTCTCGGTGTACTGTGACGAGAATCCGGGGCCGCCAATTCGGCGATGGATTTTCCGGGAGGGGGGAAGGTCTTCGTCGAAAATCTTCATGAACGATCTCCTTGAAACGGCAAGGATTCATTAACGGAGTTACAGAAGAAATTCAACGAGGTTGTGACCAAGAAACAACATGGGATCAGCTTAGATTGCAGTTTATAATACCTTAACTTTAATACTTTAATCGTAGGATCGCGGGTTGCGCGTCTTTTTAAAAAGAAATAATAATAATGATAATAAAAAAGAAAAAAAGAAAGAAAGAAGAAGAAATAAATAAAACAATTTTCGTATTCGTGCGACAGCTGCAACAAGCGCAATCGTTGTGCGTTTGGAGGGATGGCATACGATCATATATACACGGAAACACACATATTTGTACACAACCACGAAATGTGAGCGATTGTGATAACTTTGTGCATGTGAAAATGCAGTTTGCCAGGCTAATTAGGTTAAGGATTAAATTATGGGACTTTTTTATGCCAGTTAGTAGGAGATCGAGTTCGAATGGTTTTTCAATCAACGGCTGACGGTAAACGACGATAGAGAATAGATTTTCATCGTCTTGTAACTAATGGACACAGTGAATGCACAACGCATGGCGAATACATACACGTTTATAGTGCGAGAGAATTATGGTTGTCTGGCATAAGCAAGCGCACGCTGTCTACAGAACACGTAATGTTAAGCCCTCGTATATTTTTTGTTTTTGTTTGTTTTCATTCGTTTACACAGCACCTTGAAATTGCCGAGAACCGTTTGGTATCACGCACACGTATAAAGATAAGGACTCGAAGAGTCTTCGATGGGAATAATAAGGTTGTGTGTGTGTGTGTGTGTGTGTGCGTGCGCGCGTGTGTGTGCGTGTGTGTGCGCGTGCGTCTTCTTTTTTATATCAGAGAGTCCACACGCTCGAACGGTCAACGGCTCAATTTTATTCCTCAATCGCAATTTCAAGGTAAACTTCGAAATAAAAAAAGAAAAAAAAAAAAGAAAAACAAATGAAGAAGAAGGAAACCCGCGCGAATTTCTTTCTTTTGTTACTGAATGACGAAGTCTGACGGCAAGGTTGCCTTACGCGGACGTTCTTTTGCACACCCATCGTTATTCACCTTGTAGATTTTCAGACACAGACCTTTAGCATCCCGGGACGTTGATCGCTATACCCCACGATTAATTGAAATATTACACGTAAGGAAACAATGATACTGACGATAGTATTAAATTTATACATACTTACCGGACGTGTCAGCTCCCGAGCACCTTTGACGGTCTTCTATTTCCGTGTTTTACACTGTGTTCATCGTCGCTGATTGGTGCCTAAATCGTTACGTTTGTTGTCAGTGTACACGATAAACGTAATCTCATGTTTCGAAAATAGAAGAGACGAAAGGGAAGCGTAGGTACAGATAATTGGATACGTTGCGAGGGACGTGACACCTCCTTACGACATTAAAAATATACTATAAACTACACGCATGTAAGTAACTTTTAGAGTATTTGAGTAAAAAAAAAGGCATACATAGTTGATAGCGTTTTATTAAATGTTGTGAAAAAGTCTCTTCTTTGTCGTGTAATGTGTTGTCTCATTGTGTGTATGTCTTTTCACAATTTTGTTTCATTTCCTTACGTTTAGGCCGATAATACCACGATCCCGTACCATCATTCATTTTTTTCCATCGTCGTTACGTCGGACGTTGCTCAACATAAAACTTAATCGTGTTCGTCGTGCTACTTTCCAACTTTCCTGGTATTTTCCATTCCATACCATACGATCCTGTCGCATCAATAATTCGAACTATAACTGTACGTCTCCCGTCGGAAGTGACTTCCGCACAAGCGCATTCCCTCCGTTAATTAACCCTCTGTACTTATTTAATATTACGTTTCAACGTAACTACGATTAACTGGCGTGCGTCGATATCCATACGAAATCGTTGGAAAGCAAATTATTTTGTTGCGTTGTTTGGCACCGAAAAGTGCAAAATTAAAAGGGTCAGGATTATGAATTACTGCTTAGCAATTTAATGCAAAAGTAGCCGAGAATTAGTTCCGTATCACTTTCTATTAATGACAATTACTATAATTTAATGTAAGACTGAAAGATCAGCGAGCTTCCACAGGAAGGTCGAGATAAAGAAATTTTTAGTTCGAATTGGCACTGACTCGCTAATAAGTAATTGATATTCCTGATTGCTTTAATCTTCAATGGCGTACGTTAAAAGAAAAGCGTGATTCAGTAGTTGTAAAAAGCATTTAAAGCTATATCGTTTCCCTTTTATAACGGTAATACAAACGTTTCATTAAATCGCCGTACGAATTTCCCTCACGCGACGAATACGCGCGCACGCATCCGTCGAATTACAAAATGGCGCCCGTAGCGGGAATCCTGCGCGCGTTGCCGCGCTGTTTATATACAGTATTTTCAAATTCGCGTACCAAAATTCGAAAACACCGCTCGCTTGGACAACCGACCTTCGCTACACGGAAAGCAATAATTTATGCAACGTTACGGACGGGTAAGATAATTTGTTCGTAAAGGTATGGATTCCCCCTTAATATTCGTACGTCAGGGAGTGGGGATAACGCAGTGACGTATCTAGGTTCATTGGGGCCTGGAGCTATCGAGGGTGCCTTTCCTGGAATCTTTTATAACAGCTCTTTGGTAAACGATTTACTTTGGTATAACAATTGGACACTCAAACAGAGTAACCCGAGAATATTCTGAAATAACTATTACGTGTAGTATCACATGTACAGTTTTGCGTGGGGGAAAACTCCAGACAAAAAAATTTTATCGCTCGATGCAATGATTCTAGAATAAAACGAAGGAAAGATTAGTTTACTTAAACGAATCACGATTTCGTGAAGAAGAACGGATACTTTGCTTGCATCCTCCGAATAATAAACGAAATCTTTCAGGGATTATACCGCGTAGAAGCTAGTTAATTGCTAGCTCCGCCCCTGGTAGGGGGAGGCAAATGGAGGGGGCACGGCATTAGCAAGCTGTTGAGTCGAGTGCTGCTGGAAGTTAGCGCCTGTCCGTGAGTCCGTGCGGAGGTTAGTTTACATCGCTGCGTGAAAATTTACCATTCGATCGTTCTTTTCCCCTAAAAATCGCGAAAAAGAGGGCGCCAAGATAAACTCGCGCGGCGTGCAGTGCGAACGTAATCGAAAATTCCGCGTACGAGTTTCGTGAGAACGGGCGATAGACGACGGCGTGCCAGTGTCGTTGACGTTTCGTGTGTCAGTGTCCTCTCCCTCTCTCTTACGCGTTCGTCCTTTCTCGTGTTTGGCGTCCTTTTCCGTTCCCGGTCCCTCCACCGCGTCGCCGTCGGTGCCACAGGCCGCGTCCCGTCGTTGCTGCAATGCCAGATGACAGGTGCGAGGCGGTACCACCGGTGTCTGCTAACGAGTCCTTGGAGTGTCCTGCGGATTTAGGATACGCTGCAGAATGACGAGCCCAAGGTTTTTCTACCGGAAGGGCGGCGAAGAGGATCGAAGACGACGACCACGACGAAGATCTCGAATTCCCTCGCGCTAGCGGTGGGCTATGAGCGCTGACAATGGGGACGACTCCTTGGTAATTATCATACCTTTCTCTTTTTTATTGCTCTCTCTTCGGGCCGTTTCTCTGTCTGTTTCGCGTCTGTAACGCGGCCGAATCGGACGCGGGTTGACAGCGCGCGAGCACCGCGGAAATTAATCGCGAATTTGAAAACTCTTCTTGCTGATGCAACCGCGTCGCGGACGGAATAACCATCCGGTTACCATCCCCCGTGTCACGTGACACCTTTTCAGAGACGAGCGATCCTAGGGAACGGCCGCTTTTCTTTTCGCGCTCGAATTCGTCGGGTTCGAGAAGCATCGAATGCCTGGAGAAATACGTACTTATAGAGCTAACGTTTCGGCCAATTATTGGCTTCCTTCCGAGGGGCGGGGGGGGGGGGGG